>NC_085869.1:17353043-17545543 GCF_034702125.1 Engraulis encrasicolus
GAAAATGAACTTACCGGCTGCAGAGACGCCCGTTGTTCAAGGGGGGGCTACAGGGTCGAACGCAGAGCAGCACCTCAGAAAGATTAGTAGAGGTTTTTAAAGCTGCGCTCTGTCTAGGGAGCATAACAGGTGATGGCATCTACAGTTGAACCTCATCGGGGTCAGAAGGGTTTTTTCCCCTGGTGGGTTCTGAACTGAGGCCACGTGTGCTAAGATGGGTCTGCCTGGGGATGGAGGTATGTAGCCAGGGCCACTGCTAAGGTTTTGGAGGCCCTAAGCATAACTGGCCAGGAGGCCCCCTCATAATTAAAAAATAACAATTATAATAGTCTACTAACTAATTAATATGTGTATGAAAGATGAATCACCGCACACTGGTATCTTTGCTGGTAGTTTATTTGGTGAACCAAATAAACTACCAGCAAAGATACCAGTGTGCGGTGATTCATCTTTCATTTACTTGGATTACTCTTACTGCACATCACCAGCACCTGGACAAGTGGTTGTGCACAGGGACGTTACTTTGAGTAATAAATATGTGTTTTATAATGTAATTCAATGTTTTTTACATGACGTTTTTTAGTCAATCTCAATTTAAGAGGCCCCAATTTTGGGGGTAAAGTGGTTGGTGCCCCAAGCTCTGGTTGGTGCCCTAAGCACTCTGCGTATTCTGCGTATGTCTAGCAGTGGACTTGTATTATGTAGCCGAAGTACACGAGGAGGAGTATGTCCATAAATATCAGCACGTTTGGGGCGATAGATTGTGGAACTTGTGCAAGGACTTCTGAGAACGAGCAGGTTTCTGCCCCAAAGTGCGTACGTGTGACTCACTCAGTAAGGAAGTACAGTGGTGGTGCAGATTAAACCTCCTGTGTGTACAAATGGCTTGAGCACTCCCACTTCAAATGTAGCCATGAGGGTTCGTAATGACCTTGTGGGGGTTCCTCCCGCAGGATAGACAGAATGTCCAGTGTTGCCCGATTAGGTGGTTTCCCACCCAATTGGGCTGTTTAGGATGACCGTCTGAGGATTACAAAAAAAAGGCAGCAGATTTACTGCCAGAACGAACAGAATTTAGTTCAAATTGGGCGGGATTTAGTGCTTCCAAGCGGGGTTTGAGCTTTTTTTTGGGCTGGAAATCATCAGTCTCATCTGGCAACCCTGAGAGTGGCTATGAAGCGCCGTGTGACAGCAAGCATTATTTCCCCTGGGAGTCGCAGCTGCCTCAGACTGATGGAGGACTTCTGTGTAGATAGAGAAGCAGTCTGCTTGGAGCTTTCCGCTTTACATGGCTGTGTTCAATTTCCTGATAAAAAAAAGTGTTGCCCAAACCTCTCTCACTCTCTCTCTCTCTCTCTCTCTCTCTCTCTCTCTCTCTCGCTCTCTCGCTCTCTCACTGAGTGTGTTTGTGTGGAACGCAGATAGAGTAATGGACTCATCCGCGGGCACACTCACTGGATTGTGGTTAACGTGCTGCCATGGCAACAGCTATTCACCAGCAGAGGGGACAAAAATGTTTTTATCCCTCTGTGCCACACAAAAGGTTGGCATGAACTTTCTGACAGCGGCTCCATTCAGCGCCTCGTTCTGCTGTTAATATATGTTTTAATTTCCTTTGTCCCCTAAGACAAAGAGCGGAACAAAATCGAACTTTCAGGATTTCAGCTGCCCTCGAGTGGTTTTAATTCAGCGCAAGCTACTCCGTCAGCTGTTGCTCTCCCAATTGAAACATTGGCATTTGAACTGAAGGTGGGATTCCAAACTGTTGGAACGTGTTCAAGTATCTGGTGCTCATGTCCCCTGGTCCCTATTTAGAGGAAAGCCTTCATGTAATTACAAATCATGTGTGTTTGTTCTTATACTGAATGCAGTACCCTCTACAGTGTGAGTAATACATAGAAAAAGGCAGAATTCTGTCCATGTGGGTCAGTTGACTTGCACTGACATTGATTTCCTTTACAGGACTGGCCAGCTCTCATCAGTCTGACCTCCTCAACAACCCATTAATGTGCTGTTATTTTGCTGACAAACAGCCAGACCCACCGTACTATAGTGTTATGAATTTCTGTGGCTCACATGAAGGATTCTCTTCTGCCGGTCTGTAACTAGTGGAATAATATGTGATGTGCGGCATTTTTAACTCAAAGCTTCTGATCAGTTATCATTTCCCCACATGTTACATCTGGATCTGATCTGATTGGATTTGCCTTCTTGGTAGGCATCTCATCCTGGCCAATCACACCTCCCACCTTAAGTCGGGACTCGGGACTCAATTGGGCAGGTCCAGACCCTCAGTTCGAAATTACTATGAGGTTATGGTGCGACCTGGACAACTTGAAAGCAGATTTTGTGTGTTTTAAGCTCTTTTCAGTTTTCAGTTCAACGTGGACAACATGTCCTGCAATACTGAAAAAGACATCTCAAAGGTCAACCGGATTTCACTCTGCAAATTTTTCTTGGGTTTAGTGCTCTCTTTCAATCCTTTCAAACATATATTTTATGCAGATTGGCTGACACCACAGATCAGCCTTATTTTCTATTTTGCACTCTTTTCTGGACACTGAAGGACTCTTGTCAGTAATTTTGACCACTCTTAACAAAGAGCAATGGAAAAAAGTGGAAGAGTGTCTGTATTAAGCAGAGCATTCCGAGCATACATCTGTATCCATGCATCATTTTCTAAAAGAAGTCAGTGTAGTGGCGTTGAATGAATCAAACATCTTTTTTGATTCAGTCAATGGGGCTTTTCTTTCCATCTCCTCAAAGAGATGCTGTCAGCCCATGTACTACAAGAAAGAGCACACTATTATTGTGTGCTTAATGCTGCCCTGTGCCATAAGAAGAATCTGTGCTGAGGGAAGATAAAGCATAAATGGAATATAAAGTCGTATTATTGTCACCCCCTAACGTAGACACATGTAGACAGTTTGATGCTGAAGAGGCATTTGAGCCAGCATGTTGGGAATGGGCATTTTTATCAGTTAGGCGATTGAGACAGGTGGAAAAGTTGAAATTCAGACATGAAGTACTGGAACCGAATTGAATTTGAGTAATTATTTGATTCGATTAAAATGGCCATTGGAGGCATCGTATTTTCTAACTTGATGTCTTGATGTCTGATGACTTTTGATGCCTATTGTGAAATGAAACGAGGACAACGCCGCTGTTGTATCTGTTGTGTGTGCAGGAAAACCCCATTGTAACTCATTCGTCTCTGTGTGTCTGTTGTGTGTATCTGCAGGTTGTTTTGAGTGTTGTATCAAGTGTCTGGGCGGCGTCCCCTATGCCTCTCTGGTGGCCACCATCCTGTGCTTCTCCGGAGTGGCCCTCTTCTGTGGCTGCGGACACGTGGCCCTCACCGGCACCATCACCATCCTGGAGAACCACTTCTCCAAGATCACCAGCGACCATGCCATGCTAACCGACATGTGAGTAGTACAGTATGTCACAGTGAGCTGTGTGTCTGTGCGACCATGCCATGCTAACCGACATGTGAGTAGTACAGTATGTCACAGTGAGGTGTGTGTCTGTCTGTGTGTGTGTGTCTGTCTGTGTCTGTATCTGTATCTGTGTGTAAGAAAAAGAGACACAGAGAGGCAGCAAAAGAGTGCGGGAGAATAACATTGATCTTCATTACTTATATGTCTGAGTGGGCCCATCTTCATGTTTGTTATTATGGGGTGACCCCAGAGGGGTATACTAAGAACATGAGGACTCGAGGCTCTTCTATTAGATGATTTACCTCTTAACTTAACCTGGTTTACTCCTTAAACACTTAGGGGTTTCTTTTGCCTTAAGACATGTAAAAGTTTTTACCTGGTTTACTCATGAACCAGCTTCTTAGTATAGGCCCCTGCCTGATGATAGCAGCCTGTGATGGGCTCTCTCTGCCTCAGGCATCAGATTAAACATGGAAAACACTGAAGGTCGTGAAGGGGAGCAGTGCTTGTCTACTATCCAGTGACATAATGTATATTCTGCTGGGACCAGAGGAGATTCCAAGAGCTCTGTTTATTTTACAAGGCTGAGCTGTGCCATTTGCCGTTATATACAGATCCTGTGCGAAAGGGAATACATCACCACATCTATTCTTAACTTGTTTGGGTTTTTTCAGTTGTCAGTGCCGTTGGGGTTGTGTCATGCATTTGTCAGGGCCTTTGACATCTGCTTATAATTTGTAGTCTCGCCTATCTCTCACTTTTCAGTTTAGAGACCAAATGAGTCATGAGATTCTCCATCTCACCTCTCACCACTCAGACGAATACAAAGCTCATAGTCACACACAGGCCCGCCGACGGGGGACAAAGGGGTATGTTGTCCCAGGCCCAGGGAGGTAGGGGCCCCAGAATTGGGTCCCCATTACATTGTATGTGTTGGATAGGGGGCTTCTTTCAAATGACTGTCCTGGGCCCAGAAAAAGCTGTCAGAGGCCCTGGCCACACACGTGCTCCATGAACCCAGTGAAACGAAAGTGTATGCTGCTGGTGTATTTCCCAGTTTTCTTGATTCTATTAAAGTGAATCATAGGAGAAGTGACTCACTCAGACATGTTTTGGTTCTCATTCCATCCCTCCATCCCTCCATCCCTCTCTCTCTCTCTCTCTCTCTCTGCTACAGAGTCCAGCTCATGCAGTACGTCATCTATGGCATCGCCTCCTTCTTCTTCCTGTATGGGATCATCCTGCTGGCGGAGGGATTCTACACCACCAGCGCCGTCAAGGAGCTCCACAGCGAGTTCAAGACCACTATCTGTGGACGCTGCATCAGCGGACTGGTGAGCAGTGGCGTGCACAGACATGTTGGGGGTCGGGGGGGGGTTTACAGGAGGTGGGGGCGTGGGGGCATTTAGAACTTCCAGCTGCCCTACTAGGACATAGAGCAGGGCTATTCAATTGGAGGCCCCAGGGCCAGATCCGGCCCTTGCATGGCAAGGCTCTGGCCCTCCACGAGGTCTGAACAAAATGAAAACATAGGCGTGCTATCTATATATAATATTAAGTTTGGCCCTTTTACTGTGAGGAATTTGATAAACTGGCCCAGAGTGACTTTTAATTGAAAACCCCTGATATAGAGGCTATATAGTATTATATCCGGGAATTGTCATATGCTTTTGATCATCAAGCATTTGTACCGTAGATGATCATGTCAACATGGACCACAGTACATTGTAAAAAAAAAAACTTTCTAAAAGGGTCCTTTTTGTCCAGTAGGGCAAAGGGGCAGGTGCTGTAGCACCACCATGTCCCTATCTGTGCACGCCTATGCTGGTGAGCTTCCATAGCTAGCCAGCTCCCCTCACTACAGCAGGTCCAAGGTTATGTGGCTAGCAAACATGGCAATTGTTTACTTTTTGTTTGAGTTCGGATGAATTTAACAAAAAAAACACTCTGGCCTATATATGGATATGGATACAGAATAGCCTGTAATACTTTTATGTTGACGTTCTTTGTACAAGCTTTGGCAATATTGATACTCACAGGCATCCAATAAAGTATATTTGAATTGACTTGAACAGTCTGTTGTGATGGCAGTGCCAAGAAGTCTGTTCACTGTTATTTGCTTTTTCTACTTTGACACATCCCTGAGGTGACCCATTAGAAAATGTTAATGGCTAATATATGTTGAGTGAGTTTATTATGCGCTTCTGGTTTCCAGTTTGTCTTCCTGACCTACATCCTGGGCGTGGCCTGGCTGGGCGTGTTCGGCTTTTCGGCGGTGCCCGTCTTCCTCTTCTACAACATGTGGTCCACCTGCGCAGCCATGAAGTCCCAGATGGCCAACCTCACCTCTGTGGAGTCCATCTGCGTTGACGTCCGGCAGTACGGTATGACTACTGAGCAGAATTATGTTTCTTTTCGATCATTGTCCAGTGTTTGAGTTGAGTTTGATCTTTTTTTTATATAAAATACAAGAGGTGGCTGGTAAACGAAATAAAAGCATAGTAGTGCGGTCTGCAGTTTTGTGTAAGTCGTCAGTCTTGAGACTGCCACCAACTATTTTTGGCTGCAGGTGATACTGTCTGAATATTTAAAATTGTAATATTATATTTTTTTTATATTTTAAATGATATCATTTTTACCCCCTGAAGGAATCATCCCATGGAATGCAACTCCAGGAAAGGCCTGTGGGGTTACACTGAGCAACATCTGTGATACCAGTGAGGTATGGCACAAATGTATCTTAACTCAATTTCAGGGTAGGGTTCGAACTGTAAATCATTCATTTGTGGTTTTGAGAAAATGTAGGCCTTCTTATGTTACATATTCCTGGCTTTATAAAAGTTAAACAAACATTTCAATATTGATGAAGATCAAACTATAGCATGAAAAAAACTACTGTATCAACTACCTGATTTGACTAGGACATCACTGACTATCCTGAACATCAGTGTTTCTGTCCCCTGTGGTGTCAGGGACGGATCATGACTCCATGGGCCCCTGGGCCAGACAGCAAGAAAGGGCCCCCTCCAGATGTTAGAGACCCTATATTGTTGGGCATTCAGGTGTTTTCCCCCTGAAAATATGTGAAAATAGAGTTGTTAAAAGTGTGATTTTACACAACATGAGAATGGAAATTTAGAGGATTGGGCTTCAGGGCCCTCTGGACTCTTGGGCCCCTGGGCCTGGGCCCGGTAGGCCCTTGCAGTAATCCATCCTTGTGTGGTGTTGCAGTGATCTAATGTCCAACCCTCTCTTCCCCCAGTTCTACCTGTCCTACCACCTGTACATTGTAGCTTGCGCTGGTGCAGGAGCCACAGTCATTGCTCTGGTAAGTTTCCAAATGCGTTTGTCTTCATGAAGCCGTTATTATTAAGTCCCTTTCGCTTGCTGTGTATCCAGTAGGCAAAGTAGAGTGCTCCTCTCCCCCCAACACCTGAGTCCATTTTCCAGTATGACAGAGTGCACACTCACCTCTCCTCATCAGTAGTGTCATTCATGGGACACCATCTGCTTCAGGGTCAGCGGTCTGCTTTTTGTAATAACAAAACAGCTCAGACAGGGTCAAGATGAGTTGTCCTCGTGCGAAGCCCGTGGCCTTTCAACATCACAGCTGTTACTGTGTCATTCTCATGTCGTCCTTAACACAGGAAGACTCTGGAGCGTATTATTGTCCACAGATTGCTCATGAATTTCCTACTAATTCTTTACCTTGCTTATGTTTTTAGCATGTGTTTTTTTGTTTTGTTTTGCACAGTCATTCACTCACGATAATCTTCTCAATTCATGTTGGAAACCTTCATCATCTCTCAAATCAATGTTCCATTTGCCTTAATGAGATGTCATTATTATGAGTCTGTGTTTGCAGTGCCTACTACAGTACAGGAGCAGCCCGTCTTGTCTTCACCTTGTTGTCTCATTGCTTTTCTTCTGTTCTCTTCCACCAGCTGATCTACATGATGGCAACCACTTATAACTTTGCGGTGTTGAAGTTTAAGAGTCGAGAGGACTGCTGCACTAAGTTTTAAAGGGCACAGTACAGATTAGGCCAACTGCACTGAGTAGAGAAGCAGCCACTGACCATATTATGGACTAAAACCAGAAAAATAGAGATAAAATTGTCCCATTTCTATTGACATAATTGTGTAAATAGCAGATTTTTGTGTGTTATCTAGTACTTTAGACCCAGGGACAAGCTTGGCTGGACAGGATCCCTTCTTGTTAAGAGATTTCCTCAGGGTGGAGTTGAGAAAGACAGCATTTATTCCCAATCTGGAGCACAACCAGTCAGAAGGATTTTTCATCAATACATTAAACAGAGAAAAATCAATAAGTGTTCTGTGGGAGGATAATCAAGAGTTTTTTTGTTGGGTTTGGGACGTGTTTGTCAACATTCAGAGGTAGTTTCCCCCCCCGAGTTTTGCAAAAGACATTTTTGTCCTGTGCATAAAATTGCCCTCCTTGACCAGCCAACCTCCGCACAGTGCCTTCCCCACATGTTTACGTTTACGCTACATTCACGTTCCTCAAAACTTGTTATATTCTTAATATTTTATATTCTTGAGATGGATGATGAAGTATTACTGTTTTCAGTATTATAGTAAAATCACATTGCAGCCAATTGTAATGTGATTGGTACATGTAAAATTTAAAGTTAAAAATCTCACAGATGTGAACGTTTCGGCCAGTGCCAAGTACTATACTTTTGTTTGACTGCTTCATATACTACGTATGGAGAAAATGTTGTCTTCTTTTCTAATGTGTTTTTTACGGGCCCTTTGGCTGCCTTTGTTGCCTATGCTGATGATAGGGGCGTGTTTCAATCCATCCATTTCCTTTTTACTCATCCAAGAAATTCCCATTCAATTGTGCCAAGAAGTGCTCCGACAATTTTGTTTTAACACAGAGCCTGCATGCTTATTTTCCTCAATTCCGTAATGTTTATGAGTACTTATATTACATATTTCATAAATATTTAATTTTTTTCCTAAAGATTTTGAGACTGTAGTTATTATTTTCTCTATCTATACAAAAAATAAACATGCTTTGTGTACAAAATGCCAATGGTCTTTCCATTATTGTGCTTAGACTTATAAATTGAGACTGAACGATGGCAGGTCAGGAGCTGGTTGGAATATCACCCCCCCACTCCTCCATGTAACATTAACATTTAACATCCATTTCAATGCTTGCATGTCCAGCAGAACTCCACTTCAGTATCATCACAGTCTTCTCCCTCTTTCTCTCTTTCCTGTCTTTAACAAGGCTTCTTTTCCCTTCCTGTCTCTAACACAGATTTCTTTTTTTCCTTCCCTAGAATTGTTCTGTTTTGTAAAAAATAATAAATGTTGATGAAGGTGCTCAAGGGGTGTTCCAAGAAAGTGGTTTAGTTACAGTCACTCAATGTTCTAAAACTAAAGAACATCGCTAAGATTCGTTTTACTGAAAGAATAACATTGTGAGACAATTACCGGTTTATTACAATGTTGTCACATCACATATTTGGTGATATCGCATATTTTGGTGACTTGACAATCCCATGATATATGGACTAATCTTGCTTTCTTGAACACCTCTACAT
Source organism: Engraulis encrasicolus (assembly GCF_034702125.1). Lineage (NCBI taxonomy): Eukaryota > Metazoa > Chordata > Actinopteri > Clupeiformes > Engraulidae > Engraulis > Engraulis encrasicolus. The sequence continues at coordinate 17,362,062 of NC_085869.1, forward strand.
GGAGCCGATGTCTGTTTGTTTAACTGTATGTATGTATGTATGTATGTATGTATGTATGTATGTATGTATGTATGTATGTATGTATGTATGTATGTATGTGTGTTGATGTGACGTACAGTAGCCACACTCGTAGCTCTTGCTTTGCCTCTTGACATGCTCACTGGCCCATCCACCCTCCCTCACCCTTCTCTTGCAGATTCACTACCTCATGATTCTGGCAGCCAACTGGGCCTACCTTAAGGACGCCAGTCACTTGCATGCCTACCAAGACATCAAACTGAAGGAGGAGCGGGAGCTGCACGACATCCAGTCGCGCTCAAAGGAATGCCTCAATTCTTACTCTTAAAGGACCACACTACTGTACCGCACACCACAGCACAGCACAGCAGATTCACAGGCCCCCCAAGCCAGGCAGCCCTCTCCCTTAAAGCCCTCATGTTACACCCACAACCATGGCCTCATAAGTGCTGATACACCTAGAGAAAGCATTATCTCCAATAATATGCCAACATTGCTATGGGTTCAGCACAGCACACCACACGGCACTAACAAGGCTCCCAGCACAACACCAGCACAGCACAGCACTAACGAGGATCCTAACAACACTAATGCATACGCATTGCTTCTGCACTAACTCACAGAACAGTTGATTGGAACTCTTTGTGTTTGAGCATTTCTTTTTTTATTATTCATCATACATTGTGTGACTTGTGTCTCTCATTCTTAACTTCAACTGTCTGTCTATTTTTTCTCCTGCCAGTCATTGTTAGAGGCGCTTGAAATATTGCATTTATTGTTTTATTGGGATCAGCGCAGACGAGAGTTAACAAGGGGATAGAGAATTATTTGCTTCATTTTCAAAAACGCCATTTTGATTCAAAGTACACCATACTGTACGTGTACGCCTTACTAACTCACAGATCAACAATAATAATAATAATAATGATAATAATAATAATAATAATAATAATAATAATAATGATAATAATAATAAATTCTGCAGTGTGGAAGTGTTTAAACTGGCAGGAACACTTTGATTTATGTTCTCTTGTTTTGGCTCTTTAACCACAAATGCGTAGGCCTATATCGACAGTGGTGGGCCTCACAACGTGCACAACACTGCACTCCGATGTTGCTGAGAGATATGCATGTGTTTGGGTGTTTTCGACAACACTTTAATGTTGCCTGCAGCCTAAAAACACAAGATACAAGGCATTATTTATCCACAGTCGTGGTGTCTTTCACATCAGCCAATTCAAACTCAAAAGCCCCAGTTTTAACTCTAGGCCCTGAGGGAAATGATGTAAAAGGCTGATCCCCTGGAAGAATCCAAAACTACCTCAGGTGTACTGAAGTGAGCTTCTATAGAATCAGCCCTTTTAACAAAACTATAGTGTCCGATCATGTGGTGCTGGAGGTGGTAGCAGACATGGTTTACCTTACGTATATGAACTTAATAATGAATGAAAATAATAATTAGAAACTACATGTGACATGTCTTCCTTTCAGAAAGCCTAGACAAAAAGAAGGGGTGCAAGTCAAGCTACTTTCTCCTGTCCTCTTCCCGTCCTCTTGCCTCGCCTCCGTGGAGAAAACAATAATTTCCCCCAGAGCCATAGAAGTAAGAGTTGGGCTAGTCCCATTGACCACCGTGTTCCATTTTTACACAAAGATGGCGGCTCACGGAGCCTTTGACACCCAGATTGCCATTAACAAAGTTCCAAAACAGTTTCAGGAAGTGAGCCTCGAAAACAGAAAGTAAAGGTAAAGGAAAATGTAATTCATATAACTTTTAATACATTTTTACGTCATATTTGCTAGTCATCTTGCGGTTAAGTGTTAGTAGCTAGCAAAAAAAGAGCAGCGGCCTCAAGTTATTTGAATCTAGGCCTACACCAACCGACTGCCTGCACCCTTGTTGTCACAACTCCGAATTCCATGACTCTGATTTCCCCGCTGTCAACCAGCACAGAGCAACTTTTGAGTTTCCCCTCTTCAACATCTCAATTGCAAATGAGAGAATAACTTTGAATTGTGTTTTTTTTGCGAAATATTGAATAAAAACGGTCATCAATGATGTTGAGCCTGAACGTCAGAAGGTCAGAGGCCCCAGGGCAGGATGGGAGGAAGTAGGTTGACATGTACCCGTGGTGTCTGTTTCATACAGGCACAGAATGTGAGAATGGGCTTGTTTTTGATGAAGCACTGATGCTTTTGCTATGCAGAGCGCATGCGCACTCTGCTATTTCAATGCATTCTTGTAACCAGAATGCATTGAAATAGCAAAGTGCACAATTGCTCTGCATAGCAAAAGCATCAGTGCTCCATCAAAAACGAGGCCAATGTTAACATCACCTCTGCAGCCAGACTTGGGTGAATCAAAAGTAGGGACTGCAGACCATTATACAAATATGACAATTGTTAAGATACCTAGTTGACATCAGTGTTTTTATTCATGTAGTATTTTATTGAAAAAAGTGAAAAAGACAAAAAAAAATCTTCAATTGCATTTCAGTGTGCTTTTGACGTGCAGTTATTAACTGACACATTACTGAAGTACTGTCTGTTCTCTGCAACTTAGGAGAGCTATACAGGGATGTTATGACTGTTGTTTACTCATTGGGAGAGAGAACAGCAGTGGATCAGCAGGTGTAGGCATTTATACTGAAACCTTTTACCTTTAGTAGGCCGTTTGTGACCAAGTCTTTTTCTTTCCCTTTTTTATTTTTTAACAATGGCAATAATCCAGCACATGTTGAAGGTATATTAGTTAGAGCTGACAAATAGTAACCATTTTCTATTGTTTTATCTTGTCTATATACAGTGCAGTATGATTCCTGTATAGTGCCGATTTTGTAACCCGATAGTGGACCCTTATTTTCTATAAATGTTCAGAATCTTTTGAGATTTTTACATTCAATTACATTTATTATATTGTTGTTTAACTGAACTTTGTTGTCAAATTAATTTTAATGATGGCATCCATTGGTAATTATAATGTCTACCCCTAGTTTAATAGAGAGACAATACTATAGGCAATCTGGCCCAAAATGTTGTTGCATGGGCATTACCATGTACAAGTGATTGTTTAGTCCAGTTTGGACTTCCATTTAGACTTTGACCAAATTGTGTTTTAATGTTTTATAAATATTGGGAAGGGGTAGTGTCAGATGTACAGTAGAGATAGCATTTTTCATAAGTTATGTGTTTTTGAGCTTTAAAAAGGACAAAAACATATACTGAGCGTCTACAAAAACAACAACACCTTACCAACCTTGTGAAATAGTAAACGTTCCCAATGCTTAAAGTGTCAGGAAGACATTTTCAACACTCGTTCCCAAAAAGTCAACTTGTCTTGTTTTTTTGTAAGTGATGAGTCTGGTACTTGATTTTATTACATAAAAAATAAAGCCACTAAAGTCGGAGTTCTCTGTGTTTGTTTGATTTCTGTATGCTACCTCTATTCACAGACTGACAATCAAGTCCCAAATGATATAGTGTCTACCCCAGGTGAACAAAGAGTGAGTCATGGAACATCTAATAGAAGTAATATACTTGATTCAAAACAGACCCATAGGTCACTAACTTGTATTCATACATGTACCACCTGTGCAGAGTTAACACATCCATATCCAGGTTAAAGGGACACTGTGCAGGAAATGGTAAAAAAAAGCTACTGCAACTATGCTGCTCATTGAAACTGGGCTGCCTATTGCCAAATTTGATCTTTACATGAACGTTTATTGAATAATAAACAAATATTTTCTAGTATGGTGCAAGTACAGTCATTTTTGCAGCTAAAAATGGCTATTTTTGGGAATTCAAAATGGCGGACCATGGAGAAGATCCCCCTTTTCATGTATGAAAAGTGCAATTTTTCCAGTCATAATGAATACTTAGAATTTGATGGTGGTGGTAAGTATTCATGAAAAAGGTAACACTAGTGAATGGGCAGTATGAATTCTGGAAATAAACAACTAAAAATCTCACACAGTGTCCCTTTAAAGACAACGCCTACTTTTTGGAATATACCCCAGGAGGGCATTATACAATAAAGATCACACAAAGTAGCATGATAAACAAAACATTTAATGCAGCACATTTAATCCATACAAGTCAACGTATGAACACTAGGAAATCCCAAAGATTTTCAAAAAAATAAATACAATACACACAAAACTTAAAAAAAAAGATGTTCACTTGTAAGCTCCACCAGGTCTCTACCAGCCCTCTTTCACCAGAAGTCTTCATCGGCCTCTTCGTGTGAGAAAGCAATGACACTGGAACAAATGAAGATATGATCAACATACCGTACATGCATCACCTCACATACAATTGATCTGTCATTTACATTTACATTTACATTTACACACACACACACACACACACACACACACACACACACACACACACACACACACACACACACACACACACACACACACACACACACACACACACACACACACACACACACACACACGAGAATGTATAGCATTGCTGGCTGTGTATTACCTGTTGTCTTTATCAGATGAAACATCCAGCTCTGCACTCTTCTGATCAATGTCCTCCTTATTTGGACTCTGAAAAAAACCCCACACATTTCATAAGTGAAACCTAATGGAACAGACAGCTGCCCCACACATGCCCAACTTACTGACTGTGTCTCGCTTGTGCTTGTGTGTGTGCTTGTCCTTGGGTGTGTGTGTGTGTGTGTGTGTGTGTGTGTGTGCGCAAGTGCGCATGTGTGTGTACACACGTGTGTGTGTGTGTACACGTGCCCGTGTGCATGTGTGTGCCCCTTTCCCCCCTGCATGCCCATCATGTACTTCTATAGCGGGTCGCTGGAGTGTGTGTGTGTGTGTGTGTGTGTGTGTGTGTGTGTGTGTTTACCTGTTGGTGTGGCCCCTTGCCCCCCTCCATGACCATCCGCATGTACTTCTGCAGCGGGTCGCTGGCGTCGGAGGTGGAGGTCGGGCCCCTCTCTGGCTCCATCTGCCCCCGCGGCGGCCGGCCCTGCCCCTGGCCCTGGGAAACAGGCTCCAGCTCCAGCTCCGGCTCCTCCTGCCCTCCGCACTCCTCCCTGCTCCTCTCCTCCTCACGCTGCTCAAACTGCTCCTCCTGCAGGAGCTGATGATGAGCGAATGTGCAGGGACACACAGACGGACGGATGGACACATACACACACACACACACACACACACACACACACACACACACACACAAGGGCGCGATTTGTCAGGAAATAAGAATATCATCAGTGTGGTTACAGTGAGCCAGGATTAAAATCATGTATAAAGTGTATAAAACCACATTAATATAATATATATATATATCAACGTGGAAATAAAAAGTGTGAATGGTACCAATCAGTAACGGACTCCATGGGTGAGTTATGCGTCACAACTCTCAAATGTTTGCTGATTGGCAAAACATTGAGCAAACCGAGCTAGGAGTGTTTCGCCAGACTATGTGCGGAGCCGAAGTCTTTGGCTGGAAGTACATAGGATGGCAGCTAGGCTGGAAATGCATACACACCCTAGCAGACCTGGCATGCACACGCGCACGCACACGCACACACACACGCACACGCACACGCACACGCACACGCACACACACACACACACACACACACACACACACACACACACAAACTCACCCTCTCCTGTTCCAGTCTCTCCAGCTCCCTCAGCTCCCTCTCCTGGGCCTCGCGCTGCTCCTGCTGCCTGCGCTCCTCTCTCCTCTTCCTCTCCAGCTCCCACTGCGCCTCCTCGTCCTCCTCCTGCTGTCTGGATGCTTCCACATCAGGCACATGTGCTGCACCTACAGCAGACACAACAGCTGAATGATGTCATTGAAGCGCATCATGGCACGGAAGCCCCAAGTGTGGAGGTTTATTTCAAGCTTGTTAAAGGGTGCAAAATTGATGGTCATTTTTGAATGCTACACTACCATTTGCAGTGTTTTCCACCAAAAACGTAATGTAGGTCTACTTTGGAATGCTGTAGGCTAGCAAAGGATCGCTCCTTACCCCACATCCTAACTTGTCATGTCCTTTCAATGTTCTAATTTTAATTTTACACCACAGTAATCCTTGCTAATCAGTCACACTACATGTGCTGTAATATTTGATTTCGAAAAGGGTTGGATCAAAATTTAGCATGGCGATAAGCTTTTTTTTTTTTATCCAGGATTGTCCCATTGTGACCAAGTGTCTCTTCTGCCAGCGAGTCCTGGTCAAAATGGCAGCCGACATATAGCACCAGATGCGGACAGACACATTAACGTATAATAATGAAAATAAACTCTCACACACAAAACTAGCAAAGTCACATGAAAAATAAAAAATAAAAGTCTGTGACACCAAGCTGCCGTCTATGCTTACACCCATCCTTTGAAAACTTCAAATAAAGTCCACGACACCAAGCTCATCCCAAGCCTCATGCTTACACCCATGTCCTGTGAAAAGTGAAAACTTCAAATAAAAGTCCACGACACCAAGCTCCCATGAGACTTTATTGTAAGTTTTCACAGGACATGGGTGTAGGCATGAGGCTTGGGGACGGGACAGGGTGGGACGAGACGGGGGACACTCACTGTGCTGTCTGGGTGAGGGGGGAGCAGGGCGCCCTTCAGGGGCCTCCTCACTGACACGAATGCCCTCCTCTTGGAGAAGCTCTGGAATGTGACTAGGCTCTAGAGAGAGAGAGAGAGAGAGAGAGAGAGAGAGAGAGAGAGAGAGAGAGAGAGAGAGAGAGAGAGAGAGAGAGAGCAGACGGGGAGACAAAGTGAGAGTGGGGAGAGAGAAGTTTGTAAGAGGGGAAAGAAAGACAGACAGAAAGAAGGGGGGGCAAAAAAAAACCCACACAAAGAGGCTCTTTCAGCGCAGCCTAGAATGCTGCGCACCCGAATCGAATGCATAATCACCTCCGCCATTGTGAGCCTCTCAGTAGTCGCTGAAAGAACAGTTTTATTGATCAGTTGCATGTTAATTAAAAACAACCACCTCGCAAAGTGCTTAGATGAAATTCAAGCCACTGGAGCTTTTTAGGAAGTTACCGGTATAAATATATTCCACTGACTTTTTATTTCATCCGACAATGTGATTATCAAACACATTGTCTGACAGGGATCTTAGACATGGTAATGGCTGTAAAAAATTCAATGTAAGTTCAGGATAACTTTACATAATAAAGATGTCATGACTGCAAAAGCACTGTGTGGTCAGAGAAAATATCACCGTTTTGGACCAGGGACTGCGATGGTTTCTCTAGGACTGGACAGAACTAACGCTATAACTATGAGATGTTTGATGAAATCCAAGGCACTCTTCGTCTTCATTGAAAAGCTTTTAATTAAACGTAGCTAATTATTTCATACTTGAACAGTTAAAAAATTGCCAACATGTTTCGGCCAGCATTGGCCTTCATCAGTGCTTTTAGGCTTTTTTAGCGCTACAACTAGCCTGACAACAATGATTCTAGTAACTATCTGGGCCAACAGTAATGGCAGATATGATATTCTCATGCCCATATCATCTACTGTATAATTCAGTGGTGCAGGACAAACATGCATCAGCAGCCAGAATGACTCTAGTGGACGGGAATCAGTCCTACACGCACCAAAGAGCGGGGCAGGATTAAGATGGCCTGGGGCCCCTAGGCTGCAGTTTTCTGTGGGCCCCACCCCCATAAGGAACGTGCTGCAACATAATTACAAGGAATTAAGGACAATATCTGCCAACTGTGGAGAGGAATAGTAACAAGATTTTCAATTTATCTTTTTCAATATCACATCTGCAATTTTTCACTTTAGCCAATTGGAGGCCCCCTGTCAGGTAGGGGGCCCTAGGCTTCAGCCATATCTAGCCTGTGCATTAATCTGGCCCTGCCGAAGAGTCACCACAGACCAAAGATAGCAACAGAACACAGTCTCTGGTTGGTTAAAGCCTCAGACTAAATGCTTGTCATTGTGAGTTTATCTTGAGGTTGTCAAAAGTGCTTTACAAACGGTGGGGGGAAAAATCCAACAGAAAGCCTAACCGTAGGAATAATAAATGCCTAAAATGGAAAAAAGGTTGCGACCATGTCATTTTCATACAGCCGTCATCTAGAAGGAGTCACATTTGAAAGCCTAGACGGAATCTCATTGAAAGCCTGCATCATAGCAAAGGGACTTTTAGCCGACTATAAATTCAAACAATCAACTGTGGTGGCTGATTCAAATAGCCTTGGTAGATTGTGCGTATGTGATGTGATGTGATGTGAACTTTAGTTGTGATATTGCGCTACATAAATAAAGGTTGTATTGTATTGTATTGTGTTGTGCTGTATTGTGTTTGCTGTGTGCTCCTACCTGGCGAGGGTTCTGTTAGATCATCAATGGCTATTTTCTCAGGTTGTGGGGAAGAGGACTTTGAACTTGAGACATCTTTTGGGGGGCTGTGAGAGAGAGAGGGTGTCAAGAAGAGTGCACGAGAATAAGATCTGTGGAGAGCTATTAGGCTTGGTGCAGCGGTTGACAAACTGGATTGAGAAAGTAAAAGTCCTGCCAGATATTCGCTCTGCTTGTGCTCCCCAGGACAAGAGGGATTGCATTAATTAGCTCATCAACCTGGCAGAAGGTGTGTGGTAATTACATTCAGCTACATCATTGAATTGGCTGGGGTTTTCCTTTCTGAATCCAGGATGTCTGCTCACGCACTCTTATGCATTGTCCACACCAAGTGCGACCTACGCTACCTGGTAACGGAAGTAGCAGAAGAAGTTTCGCCTTAATTTTGCTGCATTCGCTCCGGACGCAGCATTTACATGCTTGATTCAACTAATCACATAATGGCTCTGACTTGACAGCCTGGGACATTCAGAGATATGAACGTTCCAATTGGTTTTCGCCGAACCGCGTCATAGCTCATGATATTAGCTGACATTTTATCGTTAAAATTCTCTCTAATCGCTCAGTTCGCTTCGCTCCAGGCGAATTCGCTCTGGGCGCATACCCTCCATAGACAAATAATGACTTCCGTCGCTCTACTGGTGCAGGTCGCTCTTGGGAACAAGGCATTACCATACAATTAAAACAGTAGTACATGATCTTACATGGTTTATACACCAGTTATTCCACCGTACCTAATTTGGTAGGCGCACTGTAAGACTACGTACATTACATTACATTACACTTGTTTTATCCAAAGCAACATACAATTATTTTAGATACAGAGTATTGGTTACAGTCCCTCCCTGGTGCATTGTGGGGTTAGGTACCTTGCTCAAGGGCACTTCAGCCATGAATGGATGTGTAGGAAGGACGGGTAAGGGTGGGATTCGAACAGGCAACCCTCTGATCTTAAGCCCACCTCCCTAATCACTATGTCACATCTGCCTACATTTACTTATTACACCTGTGCTGGGTGGGATTCGAACCTACAACCCTCTGATCTTAAGCCCACCTCCCTAATCACTATGCCGTGGCTGCCTCCTTTTACTTAATACACCTGTGATGGGTGGTGCTGTACCTAGTGTGGTGCAGGTCGGTTCTCCTCATCGGGGGGCTGATGGGGTCACTGAGCACGGGGCTGAAGTCTCCACTCTGCTTGGCCACTGCTGCTGGTGGTGGTGCGATGGGGGACAGCTGCCTCTCTGGGGAGGTGGTGCAAGCCAAGGGCACTGGCAAAGCCTCTGTCATCACACATTGCGACAGTCACAGTTTACTTTGAGTTTGTCAGACAGTCAGAGTGTGCTTGATTCTGCCCAGGGGGGGAATTTGTCTTGGGCTTCATCCATTGTATACAGTACTCACATACTACACTACATGCATTCATACAACATAATAAAAAAACATAAAACATAGAGAACATAGAGAACCATTGAGACCATTGTGGAGCATGGCATGCTCTTATCCCGATTGTTTGTAGGCTTCTTGGGTTTGGGTGCTCTTTAGTCCAAGGTATCGTGCATCCAAGTTCAAAAATGAGAATAAAAAATCTGACTAAGGCACTCCAAATTAAAATAACTTTAGCAATATGACATATTAAAAACTTGGATAACGAATGGTATCCCAAGAATCTACTACACTAATTTATTTGAAATATTCCATCGATACTAATATACAGCATATACTACATTATAAACAATGCATGATAGTATATATTAGCAAGACACAAAATGTTACGAGTCCGTACCTTCTAGCGCCTGTCGCCTGCTCTGTGTTTTGGAGAGGGAGACTGGTGTGGAGGACAGGCGTCTTGCCGGGGGAGAGATACTGCGCTGTGGCGGAGTCAGCTCTCCTCCTCCTCCTCCTCCTCCGCCTCCTCCGCCTCCTCCGTCCACTTGCGCATAGCCGACACCCTGCAGGTCTGGCTCCCTGACCGGGGCGCCTCGCTTGTCAGGTCGCCGGGGTGGCAGTGGATCGGGGGCAAAGGTCACTCTTTGGGAGACCAGTGGCTGGGCCTTGGGGTGGGGTGGGAGCACGGCCGTGTGCCTGGTCCATGTGGGTGGTGGTGAGTGTGCGGCGGGGTTGGTGGGCCTGGGCCAGGTGGGCTGTGTGGACTGTGACTGTGCCACTGGGGGCGGCAGCATGTGGGAGACGGCCGAGTGGAGCGCCCTCTGCTGGTAGCTGCGATAGGCCTCCTCCAGCGTCTCGGCCTCCTTCTCCAGCTCGCGGATGCGGGCCTTGGCGCCGGCCACCAGATCCAGGTCGGAGTCTTCAGGGGAGGGGCTGCGGTTCCTCCAGCCCGAGCGCGAGGAGGCCCCTCCTCCTCCCGCTGCTGCTGCTTCGCAGGCCTTCAGGACGTCCCTGTCTACATAAACGTCATGGGGCACTAGTCTGTCAGCGTGGAGATCGAGCACGCCGCGGTCCACCAGCGATGGCTTGGGGTTGCGGAGAACCTCGTTTTCCAAGGCTGTGGCCCAGCGAGCGGACCCAGACGGACGAGGCACACAACACCAGATAGGGACAGAGAGGGGAAAGAAGACAGGCATGGAAACAAAGGGAGGGAAGGGGTTCAGATTGCAGGAAGAGGAAGCAGCCCACCACCAAAAAGACCTAATGCTTGCAGAATTTTTCTTGCAAACATCATTAGAAGGAAGAATATCCAACCACTACATGAAATTAAAATGAAAAGATCAGGCCACTAGGGCAGTGTTTCCCAACCCTTTTTTGTCATACGTACTCCCTAATACCATCATACCATGAGAACCTCTTGACTCATGTTCTACATCTCGTCCTCTATCCCAATGAGACAAAGCTCCATACATTTGTTATCATTACATTTTCCCACATACCCCTTTCAGTGTGCTTGCATACCCTGGCTGGGAATCACTGCTCTATGGGAACAAAAGATATTGAACCCTTTGAGGAGTACAATCACACATATGTGATTAGAATTTAGGCAACATTTTGAGTTCCCATTATGATGTCATAAGGATTTTGCGGGATTTTAACACAGAGTTCTACGGTATCTGTAGATTCTACTCAGTGAAGAATGTTCAAGCAAAAGTCTAGATTCTAGAAGAACTGGGGGAAAATCCGTACTCCTCAAAGGGTTCTGCTTTGCTACAAGTTGGGAAGTTGGAAGGAGGGTCACCTAGTTGCGTCTGCCGCAGCTGCGTCCTGACGTCTTCGGCGTGGGTGACGAGCCACTGGCTCCTCTCCTCGCTCTCCAACAGCTGGCTCTTCAGCTGGGCCACTCGCTCCACCTACAGGAAAACCCCAGCCGGGGTTGCCAGATGAGACTGATGATTTCCAGTCCAAAGAACGCCCAAAACCTGCATGGGAGCACTAAATCCCGCTCAATTTGAACTAAATTCTATTGATTTATATGGCCATAAATCTGCAGGAAAAACCACCCAAAAGCGCTTTTTACCGTTTTTTTTTTTACCTGCAGACGGGCATCCTAAGCAGCCCAAATGGGCAGGAAACCACCCAATCTGGCAACACTGACCCCAGTGCTGCTTTAAGGCCTCACTACACAACACTTACTCACACACTCACCAAGGAGCACCACATCAACAACAAACACCAGCAACAAAAGCCAACTCCCAGGGCAGAGCAGAGCTGAGCGGCCCATTGTCACTAAAGTAGCATTTCATTCACAAGGTCACATCCTGTGTTGGCTTGGGCCTGAGGAGGGAGGCTGTGGGAGTGGGTGGAAGGGGGTGTTGGTGTTGGAGGAGGAGTTGGAGTATGAGAGTACCGGTATGTGAGTGTATGTGTGTGTGAGAGGGAATGCCTGTGAGAGTGTGTGTATGAGCAGGAGTGAGTGAGAAAGTCAGAGTGTGTGTGCGCATGTGTGAGCGTAAGTGACACTGTGTGTGTGTGTGTGCGTGTGCGTGTGTGTGTGTGTGTGTGTTTGGTGCTAGTAGAGGGGTGTATGGGGGAGTTGGGGGGGCTGCAACTGACCTCCTGTGTGTGTGTGTGTGTGTGTGTGTGTGTGTGTGTGTGTGTGTGTGTGTGTGTGTGTGTGTGTGTGTGTGTGTGTGTGTGTGTGGTGCTAGTAGGGGCCGGGGGTGTATGGGGGAGTGTAAAGGGGCTCCTGACCTCCTGTGTGTGTGTGTGTATATATGTGTGTGTGTGTGTGTGTGTGTGTGTGTGTGTGTGTGTGTGTGTGTGTGTGTGTGTGTGTGTGTGTGTGTGTTGCTAGTAGGGGCCGGGGGTGTATGGGGGAGTGTAAAGGGGCTCCTGACCTCCTGTGTGTGTGTGTGTGTGTGTGTGTGTGTGTGTGTGTGTGTGTGTGTGGTGCTAGTAGGGGCCGGGCGGGGGTGTATGGGGGAGTGTAAAGGGGCTCCTGACCTCCTGTGTGTGTGTGTGTGTGTGTGTGTATGGGGGAGTGTAAAGGGGCTCCTGACCTCCTGTGTGTGTGTGTGTGTGTGTGTGTGTGTGTGTGTGTGTGTGTGTGTGTGTGTGTGTGGTGCTAGTAGGGGCCGGGCGGGGGTGTATGGGGGAGTGTAAAGGGGCTCCTGACCTCCCGCTGCAGCTGGGCGTGCAGCACCTGCCTCTGGCTCTCCTGCTCCTCCTCCTGCAGCCTCCTGGCAGCCTCCACACGCTGCAGCTCCGCCTGCAGGGCCAGCTGGCCGGCCGACGGCTGACTGAGCGCTACGAGAGAGAGATGGGGGGGGGGGGGGGGGGGATGACATCACATCTACAGCACAAACCAGGTTATCCAAAAAGGACCCTTGTGATACAACCGTTTACTCGCTTGCTCTTTCACTCTCTCTCACTCACTCACTCACTCACTCACTCACTCACTCACTCACTCACTCACTCACTCACTCACTCACTCACTCACTCACTCACTCACTCACTCACTCACTCACTCACTCACTCACTCACTCACTCACTCACTCACTCACTCACTCACTCACTCACTCACTCACATTATAAATTATGGTATATATATTTTTTGAAAACAGCATACACAGCAACAACAGCGGGTTGACCGGAAATGTACAGAAAAAAATGCATGGGAGGATTGGAAGATATTAAATGTAAACAAGTGGAGGCCCGCCCTCTATGAATCATAATAATTAGGGAGCTAGGAGAGGAGAGGAGAGCAGAGGAGAGGAGAGGATTCTACCATCTCAGCTTGGTGGGTCTTAGTAAGAACAGCAGGAGAGAGAGAGAGAGAGAGAGAGAGAGAGAGAGAGAGAGAGAGAGAGAGAGAGAGAGAGAGAGAGAGAGAGAGAGAGAGAGAGAGAGAGAGAGGCAGGCAGAAGATGATCATTGTGTCGGACACTTCATGTTTGGTGCTTAACCCTTTGAGGGGTATGGAGTTTTCTCAGCAATTCTACAGTTTTCTGGAACATTCTACAGCTCCCATAGAACTAAGCATTAAACCACTCACGACTATACAACTAATTGTATGAATTAATTAATTATAGACGACACTGTATTAAACCAAAGATTTTCTTAGTTCTAGCAATAGACCGTCTCTGATTAAACATCCTGAAGGTTGTTGGTGACATCATAGCGAGAACACAAAATGTTTGCTATGGTTCTAAGCAAATGTATGTGATGGTACTCCTCAAAGGGTTGCTCTTTCTAATGAAGCCCGCTGTGAGCGTTGATGTGCCTACTGATTCCCCTCCAGCTCTCTGTGGACAGGAAGAGTATTGTGCCCCTCAGAGGGGAGGGTGGCTTTGGAGTCGGGCCCCTCCTTAGCAAAGGGTCTCTCTCTCTCTCTCTCTCTCTCTCTCTCTCTCTCTCCCCCCCGCCCCCCTTGGGCCCCCAGCTCCCTCCCTCCAACCGCTTTCTCCCCCTTTCCCAGGGACTAGTGTTGGGGCTGCAAACGAGCCAACAAACAGCCCCAGCATTGACAGGCAATGTGCATCCAAAAAGAAACTTTTTTTTTTTTTTAAATCCTTTTGTTTCCTTGGTGGGAGGAGTTCTGCTCTGTCCCAGTTTGGCCCTAGAGGGGCAATATCTGTGCAAACAACTGTGAAAAGTTTCACACAGAGACACGGAAAAACGACAAACAAACTGAAAATACTCAGGGAGACTCTCCAAGCCGTGTCATTTTAGACTTCTATGTTCCGGTAACAATGCAATGTACAAGAAAGTAACTGGGATGAAAATACCAGCCCTAAACAGATTTGAAATTCCAACTTATGGAGTTCATCTTTAGGCTAAATTAGCACTGTGTTCCTGGCCATGTGTTCCATCACCCTCTTTCCAGAAAACAATATGTCTGACAGATTACTGTCACAAAGACAACAGTGACATGTTGTGACCACAACAGAATATTTGTCAAAGCAATCACCAAATCATCATGCAAAGGCAATATGGTGGTATGTGTGGATGTGTCTAGCCCAGTCAAGGCAGAGACAACCAGCCAACTAAGTTACTACTATCCTAGTCCGGTACTACCCAACACAATTAAAATAGGAATACAAAAATGACTGAAATAATGCATTAATAATAAAATATTATGAACAATACATTAATGAATGAATTTTAAAAAAGAGGAGAGAAGGAAAAGAAGAATGATTGGTGTTCAACTGTAATTAGGATTGTAGGTGTTGGAATGCTGTGGTCTCATTTCATGAACCACTCAGTAACACGAATTATGAGACCTTGTACATTATGGATAGTACCATATGAAGTACGTGAATGTAAATAAATACTATGACTATTCTGACTACTCTGCAGATCCCTTTAGTGCCGCGTGGGGGTGTGTTTATGTCTCACCTTGGCGCATGTGTTGGTTGTGGCGTAGGGGTGTGTGTGTGTGTGTGTGTGTGTGTGTGTGTGTGTGTGTCTCTAGGAGGGCATGGCCTGGCTAGGCGTGGGGTTTGTGTCTCACCTTGGCGCAGGTGTTGGTTGTCCTCCTTGGCCTCCTCCGCCTGCTGCTTGAGTACTCGTACCTGAAGGGTTGTCAGACGTATGTGATCATTTCCAGCCCAAAACAAATGCTCAAAAACCACCCGGACTCACTAAAATCCCACCCAATTTGAACCAAAATGTTGCATTTTATTAATGACAGGACAGTTATAGAGAGACAGGAAATTAATGGGAAGAGAGAGACAAGGAGGGATCGGCAAATGACCTCAGGCCGAAATCGAAACTGGGTCGCCGGTGTAGCAGTTGAGTGCCCAGCCGACTGAGCCACGGCTGGTCCAATTCTATTGATTTCTATGGCCATAAATCTACAGAAAACCCAGACCAATGCCCAATGTTCTTCACCACGAAACCACCCAATCTGGGAACACACTGCATACAATACAAACCTGTGCCTGCAGCTCCACCCTCTCCCTCCTGAGGGTGGCGTAGTCCCCCATGGCCTCCAGTCGCTCCCGCAGCAGGGCGTTCTGCTGCCCCAGCAGGGAACTCTGGGAGCGGGCCGTCTCCAGCTCCATCTATTTACAACCACAGGCCAGGGGCAACATGACGCAAACAGTGACACAGTGAATTGATGAACAGATGACCCTGATGAAGGCGTACACTGAAACGTTGGTCTTGTTAAAAGTACTGCATGAAGTTCTGAGACTATTGGGTTTTTGTTTTCCATGAAAGAATGTGTCAAAATAAAATCCAGATGAAAATAGATGAAAATCTATAATTGGACGTTTCAGTTCCATCTAAAAACGGACTAAAAGAATGTACTCTTGTCCATGGTCTATATACAGTATCTCTTCTGCCGTGAAAGTTTGAGGGTGCCGTCTATCTATGGGAAGAAATTAACACTAAAGAACATGTATTACAGAGCACTAGGTAAAAATCTTTGCTGAGTCATGGGGGTAACTGAGAAGGGAAATTACTGGATCGGATAGACTACTAGGTACAAAGCGGATTCCAAAAAAGTTGGGACACTTTGTATTTTGTGAATAAAATCAAAATGCTGGCATTTTCAAAACATCTAATATGTTAATAATGTAGAGCATTATGTGGTCAGTCTGAAAGAAAGCATATACGATGGTAAGGGGGTGCAGAGGTGACTTGGTTAGGGTGTTCTTACTCATGTAGAGCATTAAAATGAATGTTGAATGATACATACAGACTTTAAACAGCAAACATGGCTACCAAGGCATTATATTTTGGAGCACCGCCTTTAGATATTGTCTCCTAATGGTGGCAAATTTAAATCTCTACTATGTTCCAATAGTGTGGTTCCATCATAAGAGTAAACAGGTCACAAAATTGTTTTCTTGCAGTCAGGATATGCCCATATTAAGCATAACAAAAAGGTAAACAAGTTGAAGAACACACCTATCAGTTGAGCTGCTGAAATCATGTCTCGCACATCAAAATATCTAATTTTTGAATGAAATTATGCCATCAGTCAAAGTATTTAACTGTTCAGTCTCATCCCTTGTGTTGTGTTTAGTCTTATCTAATATAAAATGCATTTTATTGGCCCTGTCCCAACTTTTTTGGGATTTGTTGCAAGGGTGAAATTTTAAATGATCACATAATTCCTCAAAACAATAATTCTGCTTCACTTTAACAACTGATTTGTTGTCTGTACATACTGTTCTACCTTGTTAACATATTGAATGTTTTGAAAATGCCAGCGTTTTGATTTTATTCACAAAATACAAAGTGTCCCAACTTTTTTGGAATCCGCTTTGTATTTAACATATCTAACTCTAACAACACTTGAAGCATCATCAATGGATGAGTCACATTTTTCACTGAATATTCTTGAATTCCAGCTGAAATACTTCAAAAACTGTCATTATTCATATTATTATTGTAACTACTTTGTCATACGGTGAAGGCGAATTCTTTTTTCCTGAACATTCATGTGAAATGGAATAAAGAGTGCATAGCACTGCAGGAGTACGTTATCAAAAAATCAAACATGGCAAAATCTACCTGTAGTCTTTTCACATCGGCAAGGGCTTGGCTATGCTCTTTCACTCTTGTATCAATCTCTGATGCCTCTTTCTGAATTCGTGTAGTCTCCTCTGTGAAAAATAAATAAATAAAATAAAACACCCACACACACACACACACACACACACACACACCTTGTAAAACATTATGTACAAACATAAAGCAGACATGGCTGATGTGTAAACATGTCAATGATATGCGCTTTACCTTTATTTCTCTTTTCATTTTCAGACAACTGTTCAGTTCTTTTTCTATAGTCTGTCTTCAGTTCCTGTTGGTATCTGGGGGAAAACATGGGGGGGGAGGGAATCAGGATAGACATAACAGGAAGCTTTAAGACAGTAAGAATACTCTGTAAAGAATGCGTGTACTGATTTCAACAATAATGTCTCAGATCAAGTCAAGTCAAGATTTGTGAGAAAGAGAACTGGGCGTGTCAGCCACCTAATGGCAGTCATGCTCTTCGTAATAAAGTCACAATGGCACAATGTGGAGACAAAAGCACCCCGCTCGGTGTGTGTGTGTGTGTGTGTGTGTGTGTATGCGTGTGGGATGTGGCTAGTCTCAGCTTCTCTCTCTCTCACCTGGTCTCTCTCCCCTACTCTATCTCTCTCTCTCTCTCTCTCTCACACACACACGCACCTCTCTCTCTCATGCACATACATCTCTCTCTCACACACACACACACACACACACACACACACACACACACACACACACACACACACACACACACACACACACACACACACACACACACACACACCTTTCTCTCTCACACACACACGGCTCTCTCTCACACACACACGCGCCTCTCTCCCTCACACACATATCTCTCTCTCTCTCTCTCTCTCACACACACACACACACACACACCTTTCTCTCTCACACACACACCTTTCTCTCTCACACACACACCTTTCTCTCTCACACACACACACACACACACACAAACACACACACACCTCTCACACATCTCTCTCTCACACACACACACACACGCATTTCTCTCTGTCTCTGTCTCTCACACACATCTCTCTCTCTCTCTCTCCCCACTTAATCTAATGCTAACTGACAGCTGTCTACACGTGCCAGATTTACGACCTATAAATAAATGCAGTGTGGCTGTAGAGGTGGGAAGGGGACAAACCTGTTACAATGGCATGATCAGTGCATTAATCACCTACAGTGTACATTAGGGGCAACAGACGGGGATTAAATTGCAAGTCCACATGGTGAGGACACAGTAATGCCAATTTATATGAAATGACTCAATAAAAACAAACACAAACGTAACGTTACATTGAATTTCCACTAACAGAACAGAGAAAGACCAGAGATAGGGTGGCGTGATGACACTCCAGCACTGGATCAAAGAGAGTAGAGAGAGAGAGGTTCCATTGGCCCATTGTTTCCGGGTTCTATTATTGGGGGGGAAATCCCCCTTTAGGCAGACCTAGGCAGACCTGAGGACTGTTCTATTCAATGCTAGGAGCATTATGACACGCCCCTTTAGGCAGACCGGAACCTGGTCATGTTAGGTGCCCATAGAAACCTATTATGTTGGCATATCTCTATACTTAAAGAATCTCTGACTGGATCTTCCCACAGCCTACTACACTGAGGTAAACATCACTAGGAAACCCAGGCTCAGAATACCAATAGGAAAGAACAAAAGGTGTGCATACGTCTCTGGAAAAGACTTACACAACAGTGACACCTACTGGTTGAGCACGGAGCTTGCATAGTGACATCGCCTCAACACCGGCTTAAAAAGGTACAAGATGAAGTTACTTTCACACACCTGTCCAGTTCATTCTTTAACTTCTGATCATATGTATCTTCCATGGTCTTTACAGCCAGCTCTCTTCTCCTCAAAAGGTCCTCAGTTATTCTGTTTTTCTCGTCCTGCAGCTTACACGTTCTAGTTGTGAGAAAGAAAAACTTGCAGTGAATAACACAATGATATTCCATTTTATTGATTGAAAGGAGAGAGAGAGAGAGAAAGAGAGAGAGAGAGAGAGAGAGAGAGAGAGAGAGAGAGAGAGAGAGAGAGAGAGAGAGAGAGAGAGAGAGAGAGAGAGAGAGAGAGAGAGCGCTCAGAACCTACTTTTCGAATCCCTCAGTTCTTTGCCTCAGCTCAGCTTCTCTGTTCCGTACAGTTTCTATCTCCTTCAGCAGAGCCTGCCTTTGCATATAGATCTCCTTCTCCTCGATCTGGAATGGGAGACACACTTTCAAACATTAAGATCACTTTTAACCCAAACCCCCAACAAGCAACAACAACAACAAAAACATAATTTTGTGACAAGTGCTTGAGGCTGACTGCAGCACTGATAACTAAATTATTTGGGTAAATGAAACAGTATCTCTATGAAGCAATAAGCTCAATGTTTGTTAGTACGTACAATAGTTTGGTCAGTAAGATTGTACCTGCTGTTGCTTCTGTAGTCGCTCGATGGCATTCTTCTCTCTCTGAATCAGCGCATCTGATTTCATCTCGTAAGTCCGTTCCATATCTCTCCTCAAATCCAAAATCTCTTTTTGTCTCTTTTCCTTTTCCTCCATCCTCACTTTTGCCATTTCAATATCTTTAAAGTGTTGAATCTAGAAAGAAAAACAACAACAATTTGTTCGGTAAATACAACAGTAGAATGGCATGACACGGCCAGACATTAATTATTAAATAAACGTCTGTTTTGTCCCCCCACATTTGGGCTTGCATGCCCACCCACGACGACCCCGGTTCGAGTCCGGCCGGGGTCATTTCCCGATCCTCCCCCATCTCTCTGTCCCATTCGCGTCCTGTCACCATCTTCAACTGTCCTGTCAAATAAAGGCATGAAAGTCCCTAAATATATATATATAAAAAAACCCGTCTGTTTTGTACCTTTGCGTTGATTTCAGCCTGTGCTTGTTCTCCGATTTCCTTTCTGTATTCAGCAAGGCGAGCCTCAAGTGTGTGCCACCTGGTTCCTTGGGAGCGCAGGACGTCATATTCTTCATCAATACTCTGCATCTTCTCCACTGCAAGCATGCAAGAGACCGTTGACTACAGTACACTGCTTTGCCCTAGGCTAGGGGAAGCCACAGTTACAAACAAAGTGAAATTTCAAGAGCGGAATTTCAAGTAATGTGAAAAACACTGTGGAAACACACCAAGAGATTCCCTGAATGGCTCGAAGTTGCTAGTTTGAGTGTTGGCGTCACTGCAGTCCCTGTGCATGTGGTTGTCTATCAACTCTGTCAGAAGGTTCATCAAAAAGCCTGTGGGAAATAAGAAGAGGTCACCACCTCACAAAATTAGGGACAAATTCAGGCAGGAATTAGAAGGAAGAAGTACAAGATAAAGAAACAAAAGGTCATAAACTGCACCTTTGTGGCTCTCTCTCTGGACATTTGACATCTACATGGTGAGAAAAAAGCACAAAACATTATTTTACAGAAAAAAACAAACTTTGTGTAATAAAGTCAGTAATGTTGTTATAACCAAATGTTTAAACATTTCATACCATAGACTTGTATAGAGATGAACGTGGAGTGATTTTCATCAGCTGAAGAATGTCTCTGGTTGTAAAACACTGAAAGGAAATAAATAAATAAATGCACTGCAAGAAGGACATACCAAAAGCAAGGAAGGGATGTTATGTGGAATTGTCCTCATTTGTTGTCTAAAAAACAATGTTCTCTTACCTTTTCTGTGGTCATGCCAGATTCAGGATAAAATACGGATAAGGTATATTCATATCCTGAACTCTGCAAGTGCTCGATGACTAGGCTGTTAGATGCTATCTCCAGGACTGAAGCTGTTTTCACAGGAACTGATTGGGTCAGGCTTTCTCCACTGATAAAGGGGTGTTTCAACTCCTGAATAAGTTGATTCCGCAGCTGAGTCTGAAACACATTATGGGAGGGGACAACCAAATAGCAAACTGATGTCAATTCTGTAGATATCGTAGAAGTTCAAAACACGTTCAGCACACCTTAGCAATGAACAAAGCAAACAAGGGGTGAATTTGTATAAACAACCTTCTGGGAAATGCACCAAAAATACCAAAGTTAGTATACATTTTACATGTCTATTGAAGTAAGTTACAGTGTATTGCATAAGCTTAAAGGGACACTGTGTGAGATTTTTAGTTGTTTATTTCCAGAATTCATGCTGCCCATTCACTAATGTTACCCTTTTCATGAATACTTACCACCAGCTTCAAATTCTAAGTTTTCGTTATGACTGGGAAAAATTGCACTTTTCATACATGAAAAGGGGGATCTTCCCCATGGTCCGCCATTTTGAGTTTCCAAAAATAGCCATTTTTAGCTGCAAAAATTACTGTACCTGGACCATACTAGAAAATATCTGTTTATTACTTAGTAAACTTTCATGTAAAGATAAAATTTGGCAATAGGCAGCCCAGTTTCAATGAGCAGCATAGTTGCAGTACCTTTTTTTTCCATTTCCTGCACAGTGTCCCTTTAAGTGTTCATACCCCATTTAGCGTTTCAACATTTCACTGTGCAATGACCACAAAAATAAATATATTCAATTGAACAGTTATGTGAAAGATGCGAAATTTGCTCTACTGAGACAAGGGTGCTCTACTGAAAAGCAGGGCATGCAAAAGTATTCAGCCTTCGTGTCTATCAGCGCATTGAGTTGTGCGATGATGTTGATGTGTGATGATGTTTCACAGGTAAAATGTTGACCTAACAACAGAGTTACCCTGTGTCTAATCAAGTGCATTGTATGACTACTACATCTGCTCTGTGATGGTCTCAGATGCCTGCTCAAAAGAACATTGGGGAGCATAAACAAAGCACCATGATGCCCTGGCTGATCCAGGAGAAAACTTTTAGGCACAAATTGGAGCACTGGAAACAAATCTGGAAATGAAAAAAAGTAAACCTGCAAACGTTCCTCTAAAATAGGCATCACTAATGTTGTGCTCGTGGGCACCAAGTAAGCTTAGCCATCCAGGAACTTCTGAGGTGCCAGCCAAGGATATTAAAAAATAGTGAGTAGGACAATGTTTTAGTCACAGATATGACATTATTTCTTTATAAACATGATCAACAATGAAAACCAATTTATAGTATGATTTGAAAAGGATGATTAGATGATTTTGAATGAACTAGTTGCTCTTGGGCACCCCTCAGTAGACCTGGGGTAATTAGCCCTCAGACCCAGAAAGGTTGGAGTCTTACATGTCAGATCAAATAGGGAGAGCGATACAGTCAAGAGGTCCATGATCTCTATGAGATTGACAAGTGAGGTAGGGAAATCTAGGCCCATCAGTAGCACACTGCACAACTGTGGCTAGGGCTGCACGATTATGGAAAAAATCATAATCACGATTATTTTGATGAAAATTGCGATTTCGATTATAATCACGATTACACACACGCCCCCTCCCATTCCAGAGTAGCCTATCAAAAACAATAAAGCCAAATTTTAAAAAAATCTGTTTCTTAAAATTTCAATAAAGTTATGTAGTGAATATGATAAAATATGCCATAGGCCTACAGTGGCAAGATCTTATTGGCTCCTCAACAGGCCAACTGAGTGGCATCACACTGTATTTTCCCAAATCACTTGCAAAAACACAAGTAGGGCCTATTTCAGGAAGTGGGGGTAATCACTGTGTTTGATTTGTAATATGACATTGGCAGGGCAGGGTGAGTGAAGACCAGAACATGTGTGTACCTAGGCCACCAAGAAGCTGTGGTCTGCATGATGGTGTCTACACTCACAAAGCAAGGCAGCATAACCAACTTGATAAGCTTAACGTTTGTGCTGTCTATTGATTCCCAGCTAATTTCAATTCTGGACTGGAGGTAGTGCACCTGTGAGTAGGAGAGTTAGAAGAAGGTTATCTCTGTGTTTTTACTAGGGAAAGAGAGAGTGGGTTGAGAAATCAAAGGGCTGTGCTGAAGAGCTGTCACTTTTGAATTTAATAATATGCATATGCTCTGGTCTGTAAAGTAATACTTCATGACTTGGCATGAAAACATAACCATTTAAATAAAACATAGCTTCATGATGTGTATTATTGCCTAGAGTTCTGTTAGGTTCTGCCAATTTGGACTGCAGTGCATTTGTCAAGCTAGCAAGCTAACACATTTGAGAATGTAGGAAGCAGAAGCAACTATGGCAGCTACAAATTGTGTTGAATTTCACTCATTGTAAACTCACTGCACCAGTGTAACTTTACATTAGTTGTCCACCAAAACAGCTATGATATCTACACGCAGGTTGGTGTTAATGAGTTGTGAGTAACAGCCACTCTAGTTGTTGTAGACAACATTACTTAGCTTATTTCGTTTGTGTTAGCATGCTAACTAGCGATTTTTTTAGACCAGAATTAAAGCTATTTCTCTTGGTTTTCCATAATCACAAACAGTTGCTGGTCAAAGCACATAGTTTCAAAACACCTTCAGAGACTCCAGCATCATGCAATGGCTGGTTTAATGTTTGAATTCCTCATATATATCCACCATTAGGATGAAACAACTCCCCTCCACTGCCCAGCAGTGAGTCCACTGACAGGAAGATTTATGTCTCCGACTCCCAGCCAGCCTGCCAAAATGCTGCCGCCCGCCCCCTCTCAGTACTGTCTGCTTATTGGTTCACAGACTTATCCTCCACCCAGAGACAGTTGTCAACAATATTACTATTGGCTGAAATGTCTTTGTGCTGAGAACGTGCGAGCAGTGCACAAGTCTGCAGGTGCGCAGCTTAGATGGAACACTGAATTTCCTCCCATAAAATCGCGATTTTCATGTTTTATGATCGTGGCGGCCAAAATCGCGATTTTGATTAAAATTCGATTAATTGTGCAGCCCTAACTGTGGCCTTTATGAAATGAGTCTCAATAAGGCATTATTTTCGCAGAGAGCCATAAGAAGTCCTGCTTGCAATTTGCAAGACACAGTAGTTGACATATGGAGGAAGTTGCACAGACAAAATGAGAAAACGAGACTTTTTGAGCTGAATGCAAAACACCATCAGCCTCAACACAGCATCCCCTTTATAAAATCATGCAGGGGGCTAGTTTGAACACTGCAACAGCAAAAGTGGGGTAGCCAATACTTATCTTCATGGTTAAACACTTCACAAATGGTCAACTTTTAAACTGGCTATAGGCTACATGTGACTTCTGGTCTCATCAGAAAGTTTTTTTTGTTTTCTTAAATAGTGCTACAGCCAATTTCTCCCATCCGCACAAAAACGGGTGGACTGAACTTTGATGGACTGAGCTGGAGGTGGGTTTGCATGCATGGCAAAATAAGAAAAGAACACCGCAGCTAGGTAAATGGAATAAATTATCTAAAAAGATGAATGGAGATGGTGTTTCTAACTTCACTCAAAAGCTTTACATACCTTCAGAGTGTCAAGGACTCCGCGCTTTTTGAATGTTTGGTAAAGCTTCTTTCTCATCTCATCCGAGGAGAGAGCCTCTTTTCCCCCTGACATCTTTACAGTTAGTTCTAGTGGCTGCAATATTCACCAGTCGTCAAAAATAACTTGGGTTGTGAGTTTCTGTGGTGATACACAAGAATATGCACAAGAAAAAAAACAAGAAAACATTGAACTAAATCGTTTTCACCCCATAGAAACCAAACGAGCATCTGTTTGTTTACAAGCCAGCTGAACGACCAACGACTAGACTTGCCGTCCAATTCAAATTACTGAATTTGTCTCACTTCCTGGTCCATGTTTATGACGTTCTATAATATTTCTGATAATACTTGCGATTGCGTTTTGAGATACAAATTTCGTAAACTCACAAAAAGATTGTTTTCTATTTGCACGTCTAAAAACGTATAAATGTGTATCCGTGTAAATGTGATTTTTTTTATTTATTTAAAAAATGAACACTGGCACGTGATCTGATGTCATCATCGCGCGACAACTTCTCCGGAAGGGCTTGTTTGTCATCGTCTGCAGTTCTGTTGTACAGGTAAAACACGATACTATTTCATTTTATTTCATTATGACACATGAAAACAAATAATTACGGCTATTCCGTTGAGCACATAGACACAAAAAGAACCAATAACGTGGTAAAAGGGGCCCTTCTATGGATAATATCACGTCTGTTATGGTAGGCTAACGTTAGCTCGACCCTACAGTGCATAGACCCAGCCTAGGTTGTCAGTTTTAGCCTGAAAATTGTTCGAAGACTTCTACGTGTAATGATAAATGTACTCTGCTTTATGCAGGCGCATAAATGCATTGACAACACATGTTTAATTAACATATGATACAGAGACTCATCTCATCCGATTATTGATTTGCTCACCTAAGAAATGTGATTCCACAGCTCCCGAAGGGAAACATGTCGGGAAGTTTTTATTTTGTCATGGTTGGGCATCATGATAATCCTGTCTTTGAGATGGAGTTTCTACCACCTGGGAAAGCAGAGTCAAAGGTTTGTTGACGGAATTCATAAACATGTTGTTAACATAAATATCAACAACTACAGTGCTCCAAAAATAAAGGGAACAATATCAAAATAACGCAGTGCAAGTTAACCATACTTCTCTGATATCAGCATGTCCAGTTAGGGATACACACTCATCATTGTGAATCCTTTTTGTATACTGCAAATATAACAAGCAACAGTTAGAAATTGGAGATAATAAGCCCATTATGTACTCGACACCATAAAGCGTGATTTGCCTATACCAGAGAAAATATCCATATTGGCCACTTTGCCCTTCACAGCAGGTTCACTTCACACTGAACACATGTGACAGTCTGAAAATGAAGCTGAGAAGGTTATGCTGCCTGCAACATCATTTGTGAATAGTTCAGGGAACGAATGGCGAATATGCCAATATTGATATTCTCAGGCATATTGCTCTACCATGGTGTGCTGCATGCATTGACCCTATGTATGGACAATGGGCCCTTATACCCTCTTCATGAAGTATGTGTCTGACCATTTGAGCAGAAACATGTTCATCAGTGGCTTGCCAAGCTAATTTATCAGGGCTCTGGCAGTGTTCTTCCTGTGCCACCTGGGACAAGGAAGGAGATGGCGATCCCGCTGCTGGGTTGTAATCCCTCCTGTGGTCTACTCTTCCTAAGTGGACATGCTGAGATCACAGAAGTATGACTTGCCTGGAGTTGCATTGCATGTTTTGGTGTTTCCTTTATTTTTGGAGCAGTGTACCAACTAATTGTTGTCGCAGTTGTAACACACATCAACTTAACGCATAACAAATTTATCTCTTGTTTTCTAGGATGACCACCGCCATCTGAACCAGTTCATTGCACATGCAGCACTTGATTTGGTGGACGAAAACATGTGGCTGTCGAATAATATGTACCTCAAAACTGTGGATAAATTCAATGAATGGTTTGTTTCAGCATTTGTCACTGCAGGTCATATCCTTTCCTCTCTTCCAACAGTATTTTTGTGTATAATTTTACAATTGAATGGTTTCATTGTGAGTTCAGAGTTGATTGATGATAGGCCAGATACAATGTAGGATGCCTTTACATTCACTTGACAACACACAGGTGAGATTCCAGATACTCTTAACATGAAACAACATGTGCAAATAGTAATTCATATTGCTGCTAATCACCTACTGCATGACAATTTTAATTGTCGGTTTTGAGCTTGCATGGCTTGGAGGTACAGTATTGTACTTCTAGAATCTGATTGCATGTAGTTTAACGGCAGGTAAACTTAACACAAGTGTTTTGCATCTAAGAAAACAAGATGCCATGTTCATCTTTTACTGTATTGGAATGAGTTGCCGAATTTGCGACAAGAGAAACATCAGTTGACTTCAAAGACAACTTTTGTGTAGGTCCTTCAGTATTTGGCAGTTGTTTTGTCTCCTGAATGATTTCATTTGTCTTTGCTGAGCCATATTATGCCTTAACCCATTTTATCTACATATGAGATTCATCATGCTTCATGATGTGCGGCAAGAAGATGGAATCAAAAACTTCTTCAATGATGTTTACGACCTGTATATCAAGGTAGGTATCTTTCATTGCGGGGAACATGACTAGGCTTCTGCATAAAAATGTTCATTAATTTCTTGGTCCAGGTAGAATGCTGAGGCACTCAAGGTTGCAATTTTTCACCTTTTTTATTTGGCTACAATGCCTATGCATTTCGGCCCACATGGCCTTCTTCCGGGCGTATCCAAATCGATCTCCGCATTTGTCTACCTGGACCAAGTTTGAGAGTCCCTTCACTGATGAGCACCAAGGGGAAAAGTAGAAGACCCTGAAGCATTTAAATTACCTGCTTGTGTTTGGTTCATTAATTTCTATTTGTTTTTCCCCCTTCTAGTTTGCTATGAACCCATTTTATGAAGTAAATGCTCCAATACGCTCAACGGCCTTCGATAGGAAAGTACAGTTTCTTGGCAAGAAACATCTACTCAGCTGAGTTAATGGACTGTAAACTCATGAAGGTGACTTGGGTGGTTGTGAGAGGACCAATTCCCTTTTGTACAGAGTGTTTCTCATTTTTATGTTTGTATTCTTTTTCCTGTATGTCTCAATACTGTCTGCAGTCAGTTATGTAAAATTATGTTGACTTTTCTGGAATGTACTTGCTTTCTGTTAAATTGAATTGACACAAATTATAAATTTACTTTTAATCTCAAAGAACCTCTTGTGTCGAGCATTTTTTTTTAAATTATATCAGAGCATAGATTTAGGCAGATATTTAGGTTCCCTGGCACAGCTTTAATGTCAATACAGACTAAATTAAGAGAATATTATGGCCTTGCAAAACAAAGGCCTAATCAACTTAGTACTGATCTTCTATGCCTTAAATACGTGTATTTACTTTCATCACCTGCCCATTTCAGTTGCACTAACCCTTTTTTGTGTTTCCTTTTTGAATGGCATTTCTCAATAGGAAAAAAAGTTTCAAGGTGTCAGTGAGTCCAACAATTGAATTATTTGTACCGGTAGTTGCTTATCAACAACACATGCAATTTATGAATTACAAATGGATAACACTGTAGCACCATTATGAAGCTATCACGTTTCCCTTCCAATATTACTTCTTGCTTTCACTTATTGCCACACTAAGTTAGAAGCCAGAATTACGGCTTAGACCTGATCTATTACTACTGAACAAAGCAATTAAGTAACTCTTAAAGGGCAACTCCTGCCAATTTCAATGTGCTGTTGTATTGCTCACACTACGCTTGACTTGTCAGTACCCGGTGACGCCACATTTTTTGGCTCAGCCCTTTCCGAGATATGAGCTATTTTAATGGGGGCAACTTTTGTTTACATTTCCAAAAAACATTTTTATTTATTCCCAAAAACATCCAAAAGGTTATGCAACATCAGCAGACAGCTAGCAAACATTTATACCTTTTGGGAAAATATTTGGAGTAGGCCTATGCTCATTCTTCTAAAATGTAAACAAAAGTTGCCCCCATTAGAATAGCTCATATCTCGGAAAGGGCTGGGCCAAAAACTGCGGCGTCACCGGGTACTGACAAGTCAAGGGTAGCGTGAGCAATACAACAGCACATTGAAATTGGCAGGAGTTGCCCTTTAACAGTCTTGAACAGCAAATTTTCTTTTTTTTAAGAAGCAGGTTTTTGTTAACATCCAACATGATCTCCAAAAATTCCGTGCTCCTGGACACGGATATTAAGGGCACAAAATCCGTGTCAAGGAGCACGGATTTTGCCAAAATTCCGCGCTCCTGGACACGGAATTGTATTCCGTGCTCCTGGACACGGAATTGTTTTCCGTGATGGACACAGAGAAGTGCTCTCTCTATAGGTTACTCCCATAGCTCTATGTTTCCACAGTCTTGTGTTTTCTCAGGATTTTTCTAATTTCAAATATTTTTTCCCAAAAAAAAACATTTTCTACTGAAAGGTTAGGGTTAGGGATTGTTTGGGTCTGGGCACAGCTGAATTTTATAGCCTAGCAACGAACTGGAAAAGGTATTTCTCAAATATATGTCTTTAATGACAGGTTAAGGTTAGGGAATGTTTTGGTCAGGGCACAACTTAAATTGCTATAGCATTATTTTGTTTAGGATTAGCATTTGGTATGTATTTTCTAATGATAGTTACACAGTGCTGTGGTAATAGCCTATAGAAAGCACTTCCGTGTGCTCATCACGGAAAACAATTCCGTGTCCAGGAGCACGGAATTTTTGGAGATCAGGCTGCAACATCTTAACATCTAGTTTCACTGTACATAAATAATCTACCGGTAATCACTCCCTACTATAATATAGTCTGTAGCACAATACCCACTGTGTAGCGTAATACCCACTTTCGGCAGTTCACCACCTGATACTGTTACAATAAAAGTAGTGCTCTATTAAAAGATCAGCGATAGAAGCATCACTTCCTCATACACAGGTGTCAAATAGAAGATCTCAATCATGTGATTTTTTTTCTTTCTTTGTATGTTACTTTGCATTCCTGTTTAACTGAAATTGAAAGTAATTCATATCACTTTTAACCTGGATGAAACATCTTGAAATTACTAATATTGCTACATGGTCATCAAAAGCATCCATTGCACACAGTTGTGGAGTTTCTTGTCGTTCTCTCAGGATTTAGGTTAATCATTCTTACATTTCTTTAAAAGCTCAAATTGTCATTGAGCCCAGACTTGTTTGAAAACTGATTATTTAATACCAGTAATGTGATCTGTGAACTTTTCAGACGTTTCTAATGTGTAAAACATGAAAGGAACAAAGGCATGCATAGGTATCTAATAAAGCACACAGCCTGAATTGTTAATAGCCTGCAAGTGCAAACAGGGTGTGGCACTGAAAAAAAAGTCTCCTTGTAATAGACAGCGCTAGTGCAGCTGTATTGCAGTCCATCGCCTTTTATGATCGACTCAACTCACTGTTCACCACTGATAAACACCACCTTAGTAGGCGATACCACTATGGCATTTTCTTCCCGAAACCATTGATAAAAGATTGAGGACATTTGTGTCATAGTTGTTTTAATCTCTCTGCACCTATGGGAACAGTAGTTTTATACAAAGTGATCTAATTCCTTGAAATCAAGAATTCTTTACAACAATGCCATCCGTTGTTCCATCACATTTTGGCACTTGATCCTACACCACAAATGTACATTTTAATAACAGTGTAAAAATGCCTTCACCAAAACAGGATATATTATATATCTTTAAGTTAGAGGAATTGAAATTACTTAAAATATATTTAATACAATTTGTCATTGTTACAATATTAGAGAATATAGTGCTCATCATAACACGTCAAATGCTGATCAGTAATTTTGTTTCAGGCTCTCAATTAAACATTTTACACTGATCCGTGGTCTACCCTTCATATCAGCATTGACAACTTGATCAGGGGCTCCGGCCCCAACGCTTCTGAGTTAAAGTTCAATGGAATGTCACCAAGTGAAACCATCCAGTGCTTATTAGTGTGTCTGTCCATGTGCAATAAGCATTGATATTATGTGTGTGAGATGTGGGGGCAGCACGCCATGCCATGGGACTTTTTTTGCTAGTTCTTTTTTGCCATATATCTTAGGTCTCTTCCACAGTTAACAACAGGCAGCACCGGAGCGGGGTTTCCTGTGCAGGTTGACCGTGTCTGTGGGTATGAGATGCTCGCCCCGCTCCTCCATCGCCAGTACCCGCTTGACGGCCTCCTCGAAGGCCGACGCCACGTTGGTGGCATCCTTGGCACTGGTCTCGTAGTAGGAGTAGTTCCCATTCTCCTGGCACCACTGCCTTGCCTCCTCCGCGGACACCTGGCGCTCAGTCACGTCCAGCTTGTTGCCCAGCACCACGAACGGGAAGGTCTCGGGCTCCTTGACGTCCGCATAGTAGATGAACTCCTTCTTCCAGTTGCCCAGGTTGTGGAAGCTCTGGCTGTCGTCCACGCTGAAGGTGAGCAGGCAGCAGTCGGAGCCCCGGTAGAAGGGAGTCCTGAGGCTGCGGAAGCGCTCCTGGCCCGCCGTGTCCCATATCTGCATCGTGACCATGTGGCCGTCCACCTCCAGGTCCTTGTTGAGGAACTCCACGCCGATGGTGTGGAATAAGTGAGTGTCAAACTTGTTGGTCACGTAACGGTTCATCAGGGAGGATTTCCCCACGCCGCCATCTCCGAGCAAAATTACCTTCAGCAGGGACGACTTGTTTGCCATGGCTCAAATCGGGAGGCTTTCTGTGGTAACAGTCTGGAATGGTTTTCTTTTCTGTATTAAAAGGATATACACGGACCTCTGGCGTGTGCCATTGGATCTTGGAAATTCAAGGCGTGTCCAGTAACCTGTAGAAACAAATCTGCACTTTACAAATTTCGTTGTCCCAGAAAAATAAAGACATTCATTCATTCATTCGTTCCACTTCTATTAAAGTAATGAACTGTGTAGTGCCCTGAATATATTGACTAATTGCCAGTACTGTATTTAAAAAAAAATACATGCAATGTTTGAGTGATCAATTGAGAATCTGGGCTAAGTTCCCCATTCCCCAAAACTACACACCCTAATCATCAACATATTGACTAATTGGCAGTGCTGTATTAAAACAAAGCAAGGTTTGAGTGATCAATTCAGAATCTGGGCAAAAAGCTCACCGATGGGTGGGCAGTTTTGCTGTCCTGTTCACCACTCAGCTGGGCTGAATCATGTGCTACTCTTGGTCGTGGAGGTCACATGCACAGGCGGACAGCGTTGGTCATTTTCATATGGGGCAACAGAGGGGCAACGTGGACCACCTGTAACAAAACCACACCAATTTAGTGTAATACCTAAGTCATTGGTGAAAAACAAAACGACATGGATTTCATTTTGTAGATTTGAAACAGTGAAGTTATCAGTCCCACTAAGGTAAATGCAACACAACTTTGTCAGACTTGGTTTGGCATGTTATGTTAATCGGGCCATCCCCTATCAAATGGTCGTCTGAAAAATGCCCATGTTCATGTCTTATTTTTAAAAACGTCTGAGCAAAGAGTTATGATGAACACAGAGGTCTGATGGGCATTTTGAGGCAGTTCACCAGAGAGAAACATCAGCATTCAGCACAAGTTTCGTCTGCAATTGGATTTACAACCATGGACTGAATTAAAATATAGCCCTAATATACCCATACATAAGCAAACACCTTCTCATCAACACTTTCAGTCGTTTTACAAGAATTAGCAGAACAGCTGTCAAAATTACGCTGACAATGCAACAAGGAAGTAGTAAAGAAGCAAACATTTGTTGTTAGCTAGTGCTGCAGTATTGACCCAATGGCTAATTACCGTCCAACTAACATCTGAGAGCAAGCCCGTACAGTAAACATTACGGCCATCTATTTTCCTGGTTGAAAATGCCACACGCATTCAAACATCAACACTGACAGCACACCTAATAATGTTTTTCATGTGCAAACTGTTAGCTAGCGTTGTAATGTTTAGGTAGCTTGTCAGCTAGCAATGGCTAACATTATGTAGCTAAATTGCTAATCAGGGCTACATAAATGTAGATTATGCACTGAAAGCTATTTCCAAGATAACACTTACTGTTCATGAAGACATGACCACAGTTAACTGATACGCGATGCTTCTTTCCTATGTTTTCCAGCCAGGCTATTCGTCCAGCTGTGTAATGGAGTCCAGTGATATGGCTGGCTAGAACTAGTAGCAGGGCCAGACTGTCTCCGAGTCGGACCCAGTGTTGCCAAAAGAAAATCAGCCAAAGTCGCTATGGGCTTGCTGAAAAGTCGCTAGAAGTCGCTAGATGACGTCATGACGTTACGTATGACGTCACAATGTCACGCACGGAGCGCTGATCTACAGAAAACGTGCCCACATGCCTTCGTCCACAGTACAAGTGGGCGGTGCTAGCTACTTTTTGGAGATCAGAGCTTATCTGCAGCCCCGCTTAACCGTGGGAAACGCTTCTGACGGCGGCGCAGTCAGAATTATGTGGAAAAACGATTCATTTGTCACTGAAAAAGCACGTTTTAAAAAGTCGCCACATGCACCAAAAAGGCGCTAAAGGCGCTAAATTCGTTTTTTGTCGCCATATGCCCGAGATTCACTGCGGTCGGTGCGGCCAGCCTGTGCTCATTTAAATTTGTCATATGCTTGTAGGGTAGACCGAGTAAAGTTAAGTACAGGGTACAGTTTAGGTAAATCAAATATACCTGTGTAACAACAAGACTATGATCTAATTCCAAAGTGTAGGCATAACATAAATGACAGTCCCAAAACATTTGGTGACCATATCGAAGATTACAATCTCGGTTTATGTTGACATTCGGTTCCTGCCATATCTTTGTCCCATATCGCTTGCCGTAGTCTCATACAAGCAGATGTACGTGCATGAGAATTCCTGTGCGTATCACAAAAGTCGCCACACCGTGGTGCATCATGTAGGCTATCACGTCTGTCTCTACCCGCCACTGGAAATGCATTGTGTGGTGTCGTGGGGAGGGACACTGATTTGCCTCTCACAAGACAAGCGAAATAGTCGCTAGATTCGGCCAGATTGAGCCTGAAAAGTCGCTAAGTCGCTAGATGATTTTTTTTGTCGCCAGAGGTGGCCAAAAGTCGCTAAATCTAGCGACAAAGTCGCTAAATTGGCAACACTGGTCGGACCAGTCTCATGTGACCCTGCTGCATCCACTCTGGTCACACCTTGCAGTAATGTGATGCATGCCACCCGCTTGGATACAGAGGAAGAAGGGGTGAGTCTTGCCAATGTTTTGGCCTAGTGTCGAAAAAAAAAAACTATCTAATTGCAGGTTTTCGGAATAGCATATACATTCATTATTTTGTAGGCCTATTTATTTTATATGTTTGTGTAAGAATCAGTTGATCAGTTTACAAAAAAGTTATAGCCTATGGTTCCTGTCTGAAAGTCTGGGAGCATCTCCACCAATATTTTTGATGATTCATCTTGTAGGGTTAGATTACGGATACCCCCATGCTTTGTCCTTGCACTTTCTGCACACCTACAGCATATCATTGGCAATGCCACACACAGATAGACATTCCCCCCCCATGTTTTCCTTACAAGAGCTTGTTAGGTGTAGCCAGAGTCATGAATAGAAATAGAAATAGTGTTATCAATGGCTCTGGGTGTAGCCTGTCACACCATCCCTGGGTATCCCTGTTTAATTTCACTACTTTTTAAATTTTCAATCAGATAGCCTACTATAGGCCTATCTCCCCTCCAAATGTTAGATGCCACGCCAACTCCAACAAATGCACAAATAATAGACCTAATAATTTAGGACCGTGGACACCAGTGGCATGCCGTGCACATATTTTGAGGGCAGGTGTCCGAGGGGATGCGGGGGGCATGTGGGATTTCCAGCTGCCTATAGATTGTAGATGCTATTATATCTGGACATTATTGCCACATGCTTTGATTGCCAAACACTTGCATGTGATCATGTGAAATATGGACCACAGGACATTGTGACCAAACAAAAAGCAAAAAAGGAACTTCCAAAAAGGTTTGTCCCTATCTGTGCATGCCTATGGTGGACTTTCCCTTCAAAATCTGGAAAAAGCGTTAGTGTCTATCAAATCCTAAACTTAAAAATAACACATAGATTGACATTTTGGAGACATTACAAAATAACTTACAACTGGATTTGTGGAAAGCATGAGGATTTTTTACATTTTGGGGCTCCAGATCTATTGAAGTTTCAACTGATTTCCCATCATATTTGGTAACTGTATTGTGTATTTATTGACTTTAAATGGAATAGGGAGGTTTAGTTACACTTTGTTTTAAGTTTTTTTTACTGCCATCTGCTGGCCAGCCAAAGTAACAATAGTGTAAAAAACAGAGTAATCTGTACTAGATATGCAGTCAGGAAAACCAAGAGGGGGGGCAAAGGAGTCAGTTGTCCCGTGCCCAGGGAGAGAGAGGGACCAGAACTGGATCATCATTACATTGTATGCATTAGGTTTGGGGCCCCTTCATGTGTCTTTGTCCCGGGCCTTGCCAAAGCTGGCAGCGACCCTGTACAGTCATAATACAGAAAAACTACAGCGACATGTCAAAATGTGCCACTGCTGAAATATTTGACCCCAACTTGTGCAAGGAGGGAATGGTAGAGGATTCTTTAGTAAAAACAAAGCTAAATCATTGTGTTAAGCTTTACATGTCTTTTTAAACTTTAAAGGCATGACATCAGTCATCAGAGCCTCACAAGACCTTGTCAATTGATGTTCATTCATAGCTGATAACAATTATTTCATAAATGAATAGGAAAAAAAGTTTAAAAAAGAAAACATTTTAATGGCATACATTATGGAAGCAAATGTACAGCAGTTAATGCATTCACGATACTTAATCACACAAACATGAACATGAATAGAGACTGTTCATAAACCTTCAAAAACGCCATAATCTGTGTGGTTCTATCCAGTATCTTATACATGTTACACACATACTATGTTCTGCTGTGAGCTATACGTGCAGAACTGTAGTAACTCAGAAATGTGTGTAAGAGCATGTGTCAAAAGTAAAAACTTGACATTTTTTAATGTCACGCACCTGAGTTTTTCGATATAGTAATGTGCATCTAAAAGAGAAATTAACGTATCTCTTTACTGAATAATTTCCTCAGTTTTACAACATAACATAACATTCCAACACAAACATGTTGAAGAAAATCATGCTCGTTTTATACATGAGATTTTCATGTATTCGTTTCAGTCGTCAGCAAGCACTTTTTTGTTTAAGGCAGGATGAACTTGGGGTTATACTAGAAGCTGATTCAAGAATAAACACTGGGTTAAGTGAAGAGGTAAATCATCCAATAGAAGAACCTGTCCTCCATGCTCCTCTATTAGATGATTTACCTCTTAAACTAATCTGGTTTACTCCTGAACCAGCTTCTTAGTATAGGCCCCTTGTGGTTGCAGTTTGTTTGATGATGAGAACTAGCTCGTTGTGATTTTATGCAATTGCACTGAGCTCTGTACTTCAAAAGAGGGTGGCGTCGTCTTCCTGGCAGGGCCCAGAGGTCAGTACAACATTGTCCAGGCCAATTTCCCCCTGGTCACCTCTGCCCCTCTCTGCTTCAAAGACAATCTGCAAAATCAGATGGGTGCAATTTCACACTTCATGTATCAACGTGCACTGCAAATATAGACCTACTACAGTACGACAAAACATCATTAAAATGCAGGTATGTGCCTGTCAACACTTCATGCAAGTGAAAATACCAGCTTCAGAAGGAAATTCTGCCACATATTCCTTGAGATGTACAGTAACTAATCTACATTTTGGTTTATGCAGGACTACTCTTTAAGATAATAGTCACATCAAATATGTACATTTTGCATTCTGAAGCTAATAAGGATCTTTACTTATCCATCTAATAAGCCATCTAATAAGGATCTTTACTTACTATTCATCTTGTAGCATTTCCATGAGATATATTCTGATCAATAATTCAAGTTTAATAAAACAAAGGTACAAAATAACAACCAAATGTTGTGTCTGTGATAAAGGGAAAAAAATGTGTTGATTGTAAGCAAAGGTGTAGATTTGGTTTGGAAAGTGGTGGGGACATAACAATGACACATTGTCTGAGTGCTGCATGGTATTTGTGAAAATGTGGTGGGGATAAGCTGGATTTATCTCAAAAGTGGTGTGGTATGTGGTATGTCCCCACCATCCACACCTACAATTACGCCCATGATTGTAAGTAACAAAGCCATAGTGAAGCCATTGTGAACTAGCCTGGGGTGAGTTTCTCAAAAGGGAAGTTGTTAGCCTGTTAGCAACTTCGGTAGTTACCAATGGGAAAATGCATTGAAAGCAACGAAGTAGCTAATGTAGTAAGCAACTTTGGTTTCGGGAAATTCACCCCTGTACTGTAACTCCCATACTGCCTTTAGTTCTACACAATTGTTCCGATCTCACTTGTGATTAGGTCTGGTGGTAACCAGGCAAATAGTGAACATTATTCAAGTGTCCTCCTACCGCCTCCGGTGCCTGGTCGTCCCATGAGATGGTGAGCAGCTCCGTCTGCCAGTCCTGGTTGCGGGTGCTCCTGCGTTGCCACAGCTGCCCGCCGGTGCCGTTATCCAGCAGCACCCTCAGCGAGCCCACCTGTTGCCCCACCAGGTGGTAGTTGAAGGTCAGGCAGAAGGTTCCCCGCCTTGCGCGGTCGTTAAGCAGCAGCTTGAGCCGCGCCACGTCGTGCTTCACTCCCAGCGCACCACTGACAGCCATGTAATACTCCAGACCTTTGAGAAGAAAAGACATTCTATTTTGTCAATGTTAATTCACATGTTGATTCACTCCTTCAACATGCTGCACAGATGCTCTCACTTTCGACTAAAACTTGCTGATGACACGATAATATTTAAGACAACAACAACCATCTCTCCATCATGGCAAGATGGTGTCTGTAAAGTGTAAACCACAGCATTTGCTCCCAGTGCACCACTTACAGCCATGTAATACTCCAGGCTTTGAGAAGAAAGACATATTTTGTCAGTGTTAATTTACAGGTTAATTCACTCCTACTAATTCACTCTGCACTGATCCTCTCAATTCCAGGTCTGGAAAATTTGCTGATGACACAGTGATGCTAAGACTCATCCTTCAACTGCAATGACCTCTCCATCATGGTAAGAGAAAGGCAAGATGGCGTCTGAAAAGCACAACATTTGCCTCTCGTTTGACCAATTCTGGTATTGCTACTGAAATCATTTCAGTTTTTCTGTTCAACTTTTCAGTTTTTCAGTCACCATTGTCGTGGTACGAAACTCCCCAGTCCATGTCGTCCTCCTGGTCTTGCATCCACTCGCATGCACCTTGATCAAAGTTGCAGTCTGTGATGAACTCTGTGAACCAAAAAATAAAACAAAGATCATAACATGTGATGAGGCATTACCTTTAAGCAGTAGCCTGGACATTCAATATCTTGTGCAGATGAAACTCAGTGTTTACCATCCTGTGTTGGATCTATTTGGATTTCTTTCACTTCTGTGGGGGGACCATACACAGACTTGAAGTCCTCAGCAGCTGAAAAAAAAGAGAGAGAGAGAGAGAGAGTTAACTTTAATATGATTCTTGCACAAATTTCTAGACATTCTGTGTTTTTACTTCTCTGTGTGTGTTAATTGTGTTTTTTTACACAGACATAAAATAGGCAATTATGGAAGGATTCAGACCACCCCATAACTGCATCACAAAATGCTGAGCGTTTTTGAGCTCTGGAAATGTCAGCCACATTTGTGTTTTTATGACGGCCACCTGTGTCCTCTGTATACCTATGTTATCATCTTACCGTCTTACACATATTCCTTTCAGAAGACAGCGAGAGAGGTGATGAATGCATTATACGCATCCATGACAGTAATATTACCTGGAATTTTGAAATCGGAGGAATTTGTGACCTCAGAGAGAGAGAGAGATACTTTTCTGAAGGTTTTCCCCTCCATATAAACAGCTATGCGCATCTGCGTGTGCCCACCTGTCTACCTGTCATGTCTGCTGCAAATATCCAGCAGGCCAGGGGAAAAGAGGATACTGCAGTTTCAGCTAGAGAGTCCGATATTACCCAGCAAAGTCTATAAGCCCTGCTAGAGACAACCAGATGTAGCCGGGCTTTACTAATTGAATGTGGAGGGGGAAGGCTGGCGTTTGAAGAGATTTCTTGGCTGCGTGATGACAGAGTATCCGTCTGAGCCAGGCATGTTTGCTCAACAGCTGTTTCACAGGATGATAATAAGAGGCCCCATAGTCTTTGGCCCCCCTCTTTGCCCCGGGGACAGACCACTGAGAGACTATAACGTTTTGGGGTTCATACACACACACACACACACACACACACACACACACACACACACACACACACACACACACACACACACACACACACACACACACACACACTTGTGAATTCCTCCCTGAAGCTGTTGTATGTCTCAGAACTTGTCTTTTCTTGCTCCCTCAGACCAGACAGAGGTTTCGACTTGTCTCCATAAAGATCAAGATTAAGCAGCAAAGACCCCGAATTGTTGCTGTCAACTTACTCTTCATGCATGCCGATGCAGAGTGCACCCTAAACAACAGCTGCAGGGAAGAGGTATCCAGTGCCTTCTTTGTCTGTTTGTACTGTATCTGTCCTGCTGCCTTGTATTATTTGACATTAAAACTGTGTGCATTCCAGATTGATTGGGAAATTGAAACAGCAGCATCGGCAAAACTTTTTAGTGTGGCATTTTGGTGTTAGCCTTATGGAAATGTAAAGTACTTCTTAAAGCTTAAATATAGGTGCACATAGATGCAGACTAGGATATAACGAATTTGTCTTTGAGATCAGGTGTCAAACATTTGTTTTTAAGAGTGACAATGTGTTTATATTGTTATATCTGCAATTTCAAGTTAGATGCAAGAGACTTGATTATGTTTGACAGTCCCATGGATCTTTAAAAAATCCATACGACAGGTTGCCCAAAAGATGTACTATCTTCTGTCAAAGTTTTTGGTTATTGAAACAACAAGGGAGTCATTACGTTACTTCAGAGAATTTTTGACATAAATCTTTTTTTTGACACATTTCTTCAAATTACTTATCATTTGTCTCAGACAAGAGTTTTGAGTCAGAGAATGAACCAAAAAGCTCTGTAAACGTTTGTCCAAGACTACACAAATCCATTTTGTGCACCGTTAATCCTCATAATACCACCTGGCAGCTGAATACAGCATGAACCCAGTGTTACCCTAAACAACTATTAAAGTACACAAGCAAAGATCCAATCCGTCAATTATTGACTTAACTCGGCTGGCCAAAGTTGTGTCCCAAAGTGAAATAATATGAAACAAAAACTTCATGAAGGAAGTCTTCGGTTCCTGGCAATTTTTGGTACTTCCTATCTTACAGGGGTAGAGAAAAATGAATGTGTGTTTTTTCAATGGGACTTGGAATCCTCGCTGTGGATAGCAGCCCACACATGCCTATAGTATACATAGGTTGTTTTGTTTACAAACATTTGTGTTGTGAGCAATGGCAAGATACTGGCAGCCAACCACGTGAGCTCATTTTTTGACAGACAACAGTTTCCAACAATCAGACGTTGAACAGTGTGCAGCCAGGGTCACGCAGCCAGGAATTGTTTACAAACGGTAAACCCATGTATAGCCCATCATGTAGTATTGGCACTGGAGAGGGTGGTGGCACCTGGTTATTGAAAATGTTGGAGTAATCCTTCACGGGCAGGTAGGCAGGCAGGCACACAGATTTCAAAACTTGGCACAGATTGATAATGTAACACTTAAATACGAACACCTTTATGTTGAAAGAAGAGAGCAAAGTGTTGGGACTTTTACGTGATATATTTTGGAACACTGGGGGGAGGAACCGGTGAGCTCTCTGGAGGGAAACGGAGACTGGGAGTGAATTAGTTAGATGGGGAGCAGCCTTTAATGTTGTGTGCTGATAAACGGTTAATAAACCCTTTGGAAGTCTTATACACAATCGGCCTCCGGAATCTATGCTTATGCCCAGAACTCACTTTACAATAATATTGGCAAAGTGCATGGTGTTACTTGTGTTGCCTGTGATTAGACTTTAGACTGCATCAGCTCTGATCATTTTGACCACTCTGATAT
This sequence comes from Engraulis encrasicolus, assembly GCF_034702125.1. Classification (NCBI taxonomy): domain Eukaryota; kingdom Metazoa; phylum Chordata; class Actinopteri; order Clupeiformes; family Engraulidae; genus Engraulis; species Engraulis encrasicolus. The sequence goes on from NC_085869.1 coordinate 17,402,988, forward strand.
GAATTCTCATTGTCCGTGTCGGCGATGCCACATTATAACACAGCCTCCTATCAGAATTTCAATGACCAACTAAGTCATGTATTGCGCAGTAGTGTAGTAGTATACTGAAGTTGTTGAGCTTTTTCAAGGAGCCCATGGGTGGAACGATGTGCATTTTGAAGGTCTATTCAGCAGTTCAAAGTTTTGAACAGCTCTTTGTTGGGCCGTCATTTGTCAGAGTTTAAAATTGAAACTCACAGGAAATCTAGTGGCTTAGTGGCACACAAGGACCCTTGGACTTTATGAGAACTCTAATGACTTAAATCACAAGTTACATTACTGCACATCACCCCACCACCCCCCAAGTGCATTGTTTGTGAATGTACTTGTCTGTGTCTGATATGCAAAGGTGTAGGTTTGGCCTGGAAAGAGGTGGGGACATTAATATGGCAAATTGCAGGTACTCTATTTTTGCATTATATTTGTGGAAAAAGTGGTAGGGAAAAGCGACATGTCCCCATCATCCACACCTAAAATTACGCCCATTCTGATATGTAATTGTGAAAAAAGCGATACAGATTTTCAATTAGTAGAAGAAGAAACTCACTGAAAACATCTCCTCTGGGATGCTCCTCGTTGTCCACGTAGTTCTCCTCCGTGCCCCCATCTCCTCTCTCGGCCTCTTCCTCCTCAACGTACTCCTCTTCGGCTTCGGGGAAGATGGCCTGGTTTTCCCCAGGGCCGCCGATGTAGACCTCTCCATCATAGTCAAACGGCTGGAGGCGGGGTGCTGCCTCGGTCGCCGGTGGCTCAGGAATCACGTTTCTCTGCTCAACATCGGGCTTACGGGGCTTCAGTGGGGAGTCTGGAATTGCTACAGAGGCAGGGGGATTGCATCTGTCAAAGACATTTTCTGTGTTTGCATGCGTGCGTGCGTGCCTGTGTGTGGAGGCATGCGCATGTGTGTGCGTGTGCAAGTGCGTGTATACTATTCAGGATGTTTTTGCTTCCATCAGTTCTGAGATCCACATCCGAATGCATTTGGGGAGAAGCTTCATATTTTTAAGGAGTATGTTTTAAGGTTTTGCCATTTTAGACACCTCATAAACAGACTTAATGAGACTTTTTTTTTCTTTCATGCCTTTTTTTGACATAGCCAAACACGCTATGAAGCATTCCCCAAGTAAAAAAAAAGTGTACTTAATATATACTTAATAAGTACGTTTTATTGTATTTAAAGTGTACTTCAAAAGTGTGTATTTAAAGAATGTTATTTTGGGACAACTTATAGTATACTTAAATGTACTTGAAATATAATTAAGTAGAGCTTAAACACATTTTAAATTGACTTTTTTGTACTAAAATTAAACTTTGTATAAGTGTACTTAATATACTAAAAATATATTTAACTTTAAGTACATTATAAGTATACTAACCAAGTCACTTTAAAATGTGTTTAATGTGTACTTTAGCATGCGGATAAGTGCATTTTAAGTACATTAGAAATCTATTTTAACGTCATGAGAAAGTACTTTATAGTATACTGCAGAAGTACATACTTAAGTTGTGTTATTTTGGGACAACTTATAGTATACTTAAATAGTCTTGAAATATAATTAAGTACAGCTTAATCACATTTTAAGTTGACTTTTTTGTACTAAAATGAAACTTTGTACAAGTGTACTTAATATACTAAAAATATATTTAACTTTAAGTACATTATAAGTATACTAACCAAATAACTTTAAAATGTGTTTAATGTGTACTTTAGCATGCAGATAAGTGCAATTTAAGTACATTAGAAATCTATTTCAATGTCACAAGAAAGTACTTTATAGCATGCTGCAGAAGTATATACTTAAGTTGTGTTATTTTGGGACAACTTATAGTGCACTTAAATACACTTGAAGTATGATTAAGTAGAGCTTAAACACATTTTAAGTTTACTTTTTTGTACTAAAATCAAACTTTGTACAAGTGCACTTAATGTACTAAAGCATACTTTACTTTAAGTACATTTCAAATATATTTATTTTAAGTACACTTTAAATATATTTCAAAAGTATATGAAAAAAACATCAATGTAATATCTAATTACTCATTTCCATTGTCTTGTTCACAATCGTCAGCCATTCACATGAACCTTCCTTTCACCTTCAATTCAGACAACAACCACTGCCTCAACCAGGATTTGAACCCACAATTCACTGAACCACAGACCTGCACTCTAACCACTAGACCACAACTACCTGTTCTTCAACATGCACAATTACGTTCTTGAAGTAATAGTCTTGAGTAGTACACTTTAAGTATACTTTTATATACTTACAGTTTTTCTCGATTGCCTCCACACAAGTTCTGGTACTTCACACACAATTCTCGGAACATCTCACCCATTTCCCAACTCCCCTAACCAATGTCACTGAACACTAAACACAATTCCTTATTTACACTCACATTTCAGTTTTAAAACACACTCTTTTCAAACCACTACACACAATTTTCTGGATTACACACAATTTTCATGAAGAAAAACCCTGGTTGTCGCATTGAACACACTGCCATTCAAAATACTAAACTCAACTGCCACCCTATGTTCACTTCCTCATCAGATGGGCAAACTCTCTTCATGCCGGTTTACAATCTGAAATCATCACCCCATAGGGACACACATTGCATGTGATATTGATGAAAACATGAGTGGATGCAGTGAGAAAACACATTTGTTTAGTTTTTGAACTCCAAAAGATGTTATACAAGAGATCACTTTCATGTGGTTACCCAATATTTTACAATAAATTAGTACATTTTTAAAAAATGTCAGAAAAATATGTAAAATATATTTTTGCCACACATCTGTGTACTCCGAGTCTAAAAACAATATTTCAGTATTTTACTACAGAAAAATACCCTCTTTAGTGAGTAGAACAGTGAAGAAAATGAGTTTCTACTGTGTGTCAAGTTGAGTATAGAGTTTTACCTTGTGCATATTAGTGTTCAATGGTTCACATAAGAGTGTATTGAAATGACTGCTTGAGTGTGTCATTTGAGAACAAAATGAGGTTTTTAGAAGAGAGTACATTGTTTTGAGACAAGACGTGCATTTTTCAGAGGAAGTGAAGAGTTCTGCCCGTTGCGTGTGAGGTTTGGAGATTTGTGTGTAGAGTTCTGAGAATTCGAGAACTGATTCCGAAAAATGTGTGTAAGCAATCGAGAAAAACTGTAACAATAATACTTAGAAATCATTGGTGGTGGTATGCTTTTATCGAATTAAAGACACTTTTACATGTTTAATTTGTGCGCCAAAAAGTACACTTAAAGTGCACTTAATACACTAATAACACAACTTAAGTACAGACTTCAGTATTGTGCTTAAAAGTTTAATAGGTAAGGCCTTATATGCCTTTTTAAGATCTGTTTGTGCTCTTCAATATGGTGTTTTTACCATGAAAATACATTAACAAAATGGAAGGTGGAAGGTTATTTAATGTTACAAAGCATAATGAATAAATAAGCCTAGGTTAAAATACACTAAAATGATGGTTTAAAAAAAGTACCCAGGTGAAAAAAGTGTACTTAATATACTTAATAAGTATGTATTTTTGTATTTAGAATATACTTCAAAAGTGTGTATTTAAAGAACGTTATTTTGGGACAACGTATAGTATACTTAAATACACTTGAAGTATGATTAAGTAGAGCTTTAACACATTTTAAGCTGACTTTTTGGTACTAAAATCAATCTTTGCAGAAGTGTACTTAATATACTAAAATCATACTTAAATGTAAGTACATTTTAAATATACTTACTAATTCACTTTAAAAGATGTTTAATGTGTACTTTAACATGTGGTTAAGTGTAACTATTTGAAGTATGCTACAAATATATTTCAAGGTCATGAGAAAGCACTTTATAGCATGCTGCAGAAGTACATACTTAAGTTGTGTTATTTTGGGACAACTTATAGTATACTTAAATACACTGGAAATATAATTAAGTAGAGCTTTAACACATTTTAAGTTTACTTTTTGGTACTAAAATCAAACTTTGTACAAGTGTACTTAATATACTAAAACCATACTTAACTTTAAGTACGTTTCAAATATTCTTTCTAATACCAAACTTTAGCACATTACTTTTAAAATACAAATACACTTAAAATATACTACACCAATAGTATGTCTTCAAATACAATACATTTAAATACAATACACTAATAGTGCATTTTATAATACTACACTTTAACACATTACTTTTAAAATACAAATGTACTTAAAATAGACTTAAAATTGAATATACTAATAGTATATTTAACAGTACCACACTTAAGCACATTACTTTAAAAATAAAAATGTACTTACAATACATTTAAATGCAATACACTAATAGTGTATTTTAAAATATTACACTTAAGTACATAACTTTTAAAATACAAAGATACTTAAAATACACTTAAAATATAATACACTAATAGTATACTTTATAATGCTACACTTTAGCCCATTACTTTTAAAATACAAATGTACTTAAAATAGACTTAAAATACAATATACTAATAGTATATTTGACAATACTACACTTTAGCACATTACTTTTAAAATACAAATGTACTTACAATACATTTAAATACAATACACTAATAGTGTACTTTATAATACTACACTTAAGTACATAACTTTTAAAATACAAAGATACTTAAAATACACTTAAAATATAATACACTAATAGTACACTGTATAATGCTACACTTTAGCACATTACTTTTAAAATACAAATGTACTTAAAATAGACTTAAAATACAATATACTAATAGTATATTTGACAATACTACACTTTAGCACATTACTTTTAAAATACAAATGTACTTAAAATAGACTTAAAATACAATATACTAATAGTGTATTTTATAATACTACACTGAAGTATATAACTTTTAAAATACAAAGATACTTAAAATACACTTAAAGTATAATACACTAATAGTATACTTTATAATGCTACACTTTAGCACATTACTTTTAAAATACAAATATACTTGAAATACACTTAAAATATAATACACTAATAGTATATTTTACAATACTACACTTAGCACATTACTTTTAAAATACAAATATACTTAAAATACATTTAAAATACAATACACTAACAGTATATTTTATAAAACTATATTTAAGTACATAACTTTAATAATACAAATGATTTTAAAATATATTTAAAATACACTAAGCTATAAGTATATTTTTAAATACCATACTTAAGTACTGTACTTGATAAATAGAGTGTACTTAAAATATACTTTCTGAAAATTAAATATATTTAAAGTACACTTAAGTACACATTTTTTTGACCTGGGTCATTACATCTGTAAGCCATAACATGGTCACGTGCTGGGCTGGCTAGAAGCGAAACAAAAACAGCTGTGCGGTTTACTGGCAGCCTGCCTTGCCTTGAGCTCTCGCTAGAGGTAGAGAATGCACAGCACAAAGCAGAAGAGACTTACAAAACACAGCGGAGAGGAAGCAGCAGTTGGAACACGGCGAGAAGGATGCATGTGCAGGTCAAAAGCAGTAGGGCTCTAAATTAACACCGGCCAAATGCTGGTGAAATTTCATTTTGGCTGGTAGAAAATACCTACCTACTAGCCACTTTGACTCATTAGTGAGTGTGTGTTTGTCTAGTAAGATTAATAGCCATGCTGGCTGGTGATGAAAAATGTTAATTTAGAGCCCTAAAAAATGGGCAGCCTTGCTTTGAGCTGCATACTGTCTCACCATTGGGGAACACATGTCCTCTGCTCTGGTCTCCAGCACTCTGATAAAAGGGTTTGACTACAAAACACAGAGGCAATCTTCGTTGGTCACAAATGCTCCCTATACACAATAGCCACCTGGGGCCTATACTACAAAGCTGGTTCAGGATAAGTAAAGGTTAAGTTAAGATGTAAATCATTTATTAGAAGAGCCTGGAGTCCTCATTTTCTTAAGAAAAGCTCTTGTATTAGATGATTTACCTCTTGACTTAACCTAAACTTATCCTGAACCAGCTTTTTAGTATAGGCACCTGATATAAAAAAAAGCAATCAGCCTTCTTCTGGGTGTGCCCTACCACCTATGCTCTCAAGGATATCCTGTCTTGTTCAGGGATTTCACCATGGTGTCTTTCCCTGGCCAACCTTTCTCTCTGTCCTTCAGAGCACTGTGTGTGTGTGTGTGTGTGTGTGTATGCGTGTGTGTGTGTGTGTGTGTGTGTGTGTGTGTGTGTGTGTGTGTGTGTGTGTGTGTGTGTGTGTGTGTGTGTGCGTGTGTGTGTGTATGCGTGTGTGTGTGTCTGGTACAAAGGCAGATATTTACACAGGTGTGATTTCAATCACAGCCTCTCCCTGGCTAACATCTGTGGAGTTCAGTACAGGTCTGAAAACAGGAAACAGCTTTTGGCAGGACTCTTATTTGTTGACTTTTTCATGTGTCTTTTCCTAAACAGTGCAGATGAATTATGGGGCAACTGAAAAGTATGCCACAAAGGTAGTGGTTTTAACAAAGATATTTTTTCATTCCTTTCTTTTCTTTCCTTTCCTTTCCATATTTTTTCATTCATTTCTACTCCTCTTCATGTATTCTCTCTGGTTTTACCATACACACACCGGCTTCACAATTCTACGTTCTCTGTTGAATCTGAGTGTTCTCATTGGGCATGGTTGAGAATAGTGGTTCCGTGGTACCTGTGCATTCAAAGTTATGTTATAGTTATACGTAGTTACTATAAGTCTAGCCTACTGTAAGTAGTAAGTTGTAGTTGCTATAAGTAACTCTATGTTCTCTGCTGAATCTGAGTGTTCTCACAGTGGATGGTTGAGAATTGTGGTTCTAGGGTACCTGTGCATTCAATGCCACTGCCTCGGAAGCCCTTCTTGCATTTGCATTTGTAGGATCCTTCCGTGTTGATACACTCAGCATGATGACTGCACTTGTGGGTCCCAATGATACATTCATCAACATCTGAAATTGACACAGCATGCGGTCATAAGCCTGTTCATCATATTTTCAGATGTATTTGCTCGTGAATCTTTCCTCGGCATATCTCCTTACCTACGCAGTCATATTTCCCATCGACATATTTCAAGTCGAAGCCATGTTGGCACTTGCAGAAGTAACTTCCAAAAGTGTTGACACATCGTCGGTTGAAAGGACACAGATTTTGTCCCGTCACACACTCGTCAATATCTAAAGGTTAACAGATGAAGGATCAGAGTTATCACATCTTTAAAGCATTTAAAAATACCATTGTCAATGTTACAGAAAAAGAAATGGTATGATGATGTGTACAGTAAGGCTGCCACCCATTTTATATGGTTTAGTCATAAATGGAACAATGTGGTTTTTACTGTAGCCTCTTACTGCAGATGGGGTTGCCGGCGAGCCTATTCACTATTTGTTGAAAATACTCAACTACACCATAACAACATTGCTATGACAGTACCAAGAGCCTTAAGTTACAGGTAAAGACATAGCCATTACAATTTTGGTGTCAGTAAGGTTATAACATAGGCTTTGCGCTAAGGGCTTAATTTTGCTGCAGTGGTAGTATTTCAGTTTAGGAAACACTACATTATTTCCCCCCATGGCTTCCAACGGTCCGCAGCCAGACCATTTGCTTGCCCATATGTGTAATAGCTGTTTGGCTTCTGGCTGACAGCTGATCTGCTTTCATGTGGCGTGAACAGTGGTCAGCATCATGTGCAGCCATAGTAAATGTTGCGGTGTTATTTCAACACTTAGAGAGTTCATTTGAGTCCAAATGATGTCAAATCAACTCTCTAAGTGTTAAATGAGCACTGCAGAATTTACTGTGCAATGTGCAGCTAATCTGCACCTTCCTTTAGCACCTTCCTGTGCCCCCCCAAGGGTCCGCGGTCCCCACTTTGAAAACCACTGGACAAGGTTGATGACGTGTGATAGCTAGCATAGCAAGTAATAATTTTCTTTGCTCACCCACACAGGACCTCTCGTCTGGCCCCAGTTGGAGGCCTGTGGAGGGGCAGAGACAGCGCGTCTCCCCCTGCACCTCCTCGCAGCCGTACTGACAGTTGGCCAAGCCACAGGTCCTTGAATCTGCCGAGCCGCAATATAGTACAAATGGAGAGTCAGGAGAATGACATATTCACCATACAGTATTACCATTACAGCTCATAGTTTCGGAGTTGTATTAAGTAGAAGTTGAAGTACTCTTGCAGATGTAATTACAACACTTCTGGTATGATATTACAGGGTTTCAACTAAGTAATATCATACTTCTCTGTAAGAGTGCATAGTTTTATAGTGGACTTTCAGTGTGAATACTGTATACCATGCTCATGTGTTGGGCATTTGGTGCCCTGCATGGAAATCAACATAATATACCCATTGCTCATAGTTAAGAGGATGTTTAAAACGAATCTGCTATGTTTACTTGTTGACTATTTAGTGCTCTATGTGGGAAACAAAATAATTTAACTTGCAGGATATTGCTGTGCACTATATGATGAACAAGCAGAGTTGTGTAAAGTAGAAGTAGAAGTACTCTTATACATGTAATTAGCACTAGTGGTATGATATTACATGGTTTCAACTTTGTAATATCATACTCCCAGTGTTGTAATTACACCTGTAAGAGTACTTTTACTTCTACTTCATACAACTCTGCGAACAAGTGAATATTTCAGTCACAGCCTTAGACAAAAAGCCTGCTACAGTGGCTGAGGTCGAAAACGTGTTTGCTCACTGGCGCAGGAGCCGTCTGGCATCAGTGTGTATCCGTTGAGGCAGTAGCACATGTAGCTTCCATGGGTGTTCATACAGCGGTGCTCACACGGCCTGGGCTTCAGGCCACACTCATTCAGATCTGCACAAACACACAGGAAGTCACAGGAAGAGGTGGTCATGAATTGAACCGGTGGTGGTTCCCAAACATTTTCTGCTGAGACCCCCGTGTGCACCTAAGAATACGACCCCCCCCATAACAAACGGCAAACATTAATTGTCTGTTAATATTTCTAAGTTCAAATTTGATATGCACAGGAAAAGTAAAAACATGTATTGGCCTTATAAGACAGTACTCTTACTAATTTATGGGGTTATTTTAACTATTAAGCAGTGTTTCCCCCAGTTTTTATAAAGTCATTCTGTCTGTGACTCCCCCAAGGGGTCCCGACCCACAGTTTGGGAACAACCAAACTAAACAAATATCACTGAGGAAAGGGTTACTAAACAGCATATAATGCAAGCCACTGACCTTGGCTACAGCTTTTCCCGGTGTATCCTGGAAGGCATTTGCATTTGTTGGGGCCGACACACTCTCCATGCTGGCAGCCGTGATCACACTGAGCTGGGGAAGTATTTAAGCAGGGGCGATGCATGAGACATAATAAGACTGGTGGTTTTCTTTTCCTGGAAGAATTTCACTTAATATGTTCTTCTATTACTTCTCCTGGATGCCATTCTAACCACCACAGGCCTACAGCTTGTCGACTGTTAAATCCTTACCTTCGCATTGACCTTTGCTGTTTTTCTTCCAGCCGTAGCAGCACTCTAGTTTCCTGCCATAACGACACACGCCAGGGTGGGCAGACGAGACTTGTCTGCTCTGCCTGTTTTTTTTAGAGAAGAGAAGTTGGATCATCACCGTATAACAATTAGATGAAGAGCTTTGTTGTAAAATGCTGTACAATATATCCATTTTGGAACATTTTGGGACATTTTTGTTTTGGGCATTCCATTGCATTGTGTCGCGAAATGCATTTTATACAGGTTTAAGTGTGTTCTCGAAATATTTGAATGGCAATAATTCATACATAGATGATGGGACTTCTGAGCAGTCATTTCCAATAATAAAATGCAACAGTTAAGGTGGATACGTCATTCTGCAATAAAAACTCTCTGATGTACGGTATGTCTGATAAGTTAATCAAATTCCCTTTCAACTAGTAATGACAGGCAAGGACAGCCTTTGTGCCCTGATGCCTTTGCCTTGATGTTTTGGCATTAGTACTCAGCGTGCGCAGATTGCAGACATATGGCTATAAGGGGATGCTCCCTTTTGGTCTTCATGGATAGTTGGACAACAAACTGTTTAAAGTAAACAAGCCCCATCCCCATCTGTGCAAGTGACCCTTAACGAGAATTCATGCAGACAGGATATGGTTCTGTCTGTCTCGTTCTTTCTCTGCCTGTCTTTCTTTTCTTTCTCTCTCCCTCTCTCTCCCTCTCTCTCGCTCTCTCTCTCTCTCTCTCTCTCTCTCTCTCTCTCTGTCTCTTTCCACAGGAGTGCTAACCAGACACCTCCCGCAGGAGCTTGCTCTTCCACTTTTACCACATTTCCACTATAATTAAACCCCGGACTTGATGACCAAGTCACAGGAACAGATGGCACGTGACTCCTTTTAAAATGCCCCCCCACTAAAATTGCAGCGAGCCTCTGTGTCGCCAAAGGATATGTATGTCTCTGTGTAACGTATATAACCTTGTCTTCATTTTTAGGAAGGGCTACACTTAGCAGGGGCCGAATGTCACACAATACCTGGTCTCTCCATGTCAGCATTATTTAAAAATGGATTAGGTGCACTCCTAACCTACATCCCACTCTGTAAGTGTGTATACCATTTCCCACTTCAATGCCAGTGTTGCCAGATTGGCGGTTTCCTGCCAAATTGGGCTGCTTAGGATGGTCATCTGTGGTTAAATTTTTTGGGGGGGTATTTGGGTGGATTTTTAAGCCAATTCATGGCCATGGAAATCAATTGAAATTAATTTAAACTGAGCGGGATTTAGTGCTTCCAGTTGGGGTTTGAGCAATTTTTGGACTGACAACCATCAGTCACATCTGGCAACCTTGTTCAATGCCCCAGATGTTTGACATTCTGGTGGCTTCCTAAAAGCAGCGCGGGCTCCGGAGTGACTGGAGGAATCTGAGACCTGATGGACATTAACCAGAATAGCAGAGAGGGGTGCTGTGCTGTGCTGTGCTGCATTTGCAACAGGTGCCCTACTGTGTTGTTGGAGGACGGAGCCATTCCAGTTATAGTATAGTGGACAGAATGCCATGCCATGCATTAGTCAATGTGGCGGTAGGCATAGACAGAGAGTGTGCCTGTGCATGCCACCAAAAGCCATTATTAGTAGACATTAACCGCATACATTTTATTCTACAGCTGTGCACCGTGCAAACAATAATAGCCCAATCCATTGAAAGTAGCCATGCCACACACAATACATCATGCAGATCTTGCGAGTGATATATATATATATATATATAATATAACTCTTGAGTGTTATATTCACCAATATTCCCTACTAAGTTTATGGCCGTTTTAACTTTGTTGACATGTAACCTCAGCATTAAAAGAATAGAGAGGAGCTGTGTTGCCATTTGCCACATTACCACATTAGCCAAGTCCATACATGTCATGTGTTAACTGCAGCCGCACTTGAAGCCAAATAATGCAAAGTGCAGTGCCTTGGCTCGGAAATCCAGGCCATGACAATATTACTTTTGTTAGTGTTTCCACTCACCTGGAAAAGTTGGCATTCCCTGATGAGAAATACAGCAGCAGCAATAGCCCACTGATCCAGGTGAACGACTGCATGGCTGTGAGGAGTAAATGCAGTCTTTTCTTCTTTCACTGCTTTCCCTTTTTCTTCAAGCTCTCTCCCACACTTGTGTCTGTCCCAGTGGTTCTTTATTCTGTTCCCTTTGTTCTTCTCCTTTTCCCTGAGGCTCTGCACTCCATTCACCCAGGCAAGGCAGGCAAGGCAGGCAAGGCAAGGCAAGAGGGTCCAGGCTGTAGTACTCAAGGAAAGCAGCAAAGCAATCTCTGGAGTGAGTGCACACTCTGCTTTACACGAACGACATGCACTGTCCTCTCTCTCTCTCTCTCTCTCTCTCTCTCTCTCTCTCTCTCTCTCGCTCTCTCTCTCTCTCTCTCTCTCTCTCTATCTACACATGGACGTGCATAAACACACTCTCTCCTCTTGCTCGTGAACTCAGCCCCATATGCAGTCTTACTCCTTGCTGGAATTCCAGTGTGTTAGGCTGTCATTACAATTGAGTGACACAGGGGTAGAAGAAGCACAGGGGGTTTTGCGGGGTGTGTCTACAGGGCAAGGGGGTGGGGGATGTCGAGTTGTAATGGGCACTCTTGGAAACTTTACACTAGACTAGGTGATTGATGAAATGAGTCTAGAGTTCTCTTCCGCCAGCTGGCAGGGAAAAAGAAAATACAGCCCACCAGTGATAACCTTTGCTACCCCCTAAATGACTGTGTCAATCAGAGCAAATGCTGAAGATGCATGTTGCTAGTGACTAAAGATTTGCTGTTTTCTGTTGGTGGTCCCTCTTGGCACGCATATTGTATTGTTTTATATGACTGGGAGTTGTTCATTCATCATATTTATTTACCTTGAACAATTTGCCTTTGGACCTAATTAGTAACATGCTTCAGCTAATTTTGCGCCGTAACTTGCCGAGAGCCGGTTTGACATTTCCAGCAGGCTGGCTTTGATGTAGGCTATAGGGCCAACACCAACAATTTGACATACTTGCTCTGAGGTTAGCTGGGAGATAACGTCTGCTCTGAAAGAGTTTTATGAGCTGGCCGTGGTTTCAACGTCACGGATAACATCTGGTCAAACCGAGAGACCCTGACACCCTCCAGCCCCCTGGGAACATGACATTGTTTTGGGTTAACCTCTCCGGCCACGCTGTGTGTGAACACACCCCTTACTCTTGCGCTCTTCTCTCTCCCAAACTTGCCCCTTTGTGTCCTACTCCCATGCTGTGTGGCCAATTTACAGAAAGTTTCAACATTATTGGTTGTGCGCAAGATGATGGCTGTGTCCCATTTTTTACCACTCATACTTCATTTAGAGTCCATTGCGAAAGGGAGTCTCCCCTCCGAGTATGAAGTGAGTCGTAAATACTAGATTGGGGCACACTTACTATAAAATCTGCAAGACAATTCTTGTTGAAACTGGTGCGTTGAGTTTTAATATAGATGTAAAGGAAAGTAAAGGCTCCAACAAGATGGAGAAGAAGTCACCATATGTTGCAAGCTGATTCCATTCTGTGGTGCGGATGAGGAGTGCCCCTTCTTGAGCCCGGAGGAGATGGCGATTTGTTGGGAGAGTAGTCCTGGGTGAATTATGGGGAGCTGGAATGTAGACGGGGGGGGGGTCCTTGTGGCTCCTGCAGAACTGTTAGCAACATTAAAGCACTGCATGTAGGGGAGGGGAGGGTGGGAGAGGAGATGGTAGGGGAGGGGAGGAGAGGAGAGGAGAGGAGAGGAGAGGGGAGGAGAGGAGAAGAGAAGAGGAGAAGAGAGAGGATGGGAGAGGAGAGTAGAGGGTAGGAGAGGAGAGGAGAGGAGAGGAGAGGAGAGGGGAGGGGAGGGGAGGGGAGGGGAGGGTAGCAGAGGGAAACTTGAAGCCCTAGCAGTTGAATAAAAGCCTCAAACGTGTCCGCTAGATCAATCAAAGCTGCTGCTCGGAGCCTAAAAATATATCACATATCCTGACTGACTGGTACATTTTATCCAACAAAATGCTTTTAGTCCATGGGCTGGACCAGGTATTGGTACCATCTGATGGGGCAAATTCTAATTATGATTTTTGTTTTATACCTACACTTTATGTGATATGATAGACCTCTGAGATTGGTAGCTTTTTAGTGGTCATCACTTTATAAAGTAGAACACTCCATTAAAAATCTATGACATTTGGACACTGGTGCACATCCTGTTTGAAGCCATGAATAGGACACTTGTCAGAGTTGTATGATATTGGTTTTGGTACCATTTTAAAGAGTACAGCTAGGCTTTGATTTAAAGGTGCACTGTGTAAGATGGTGGCTAGAGTACGTATTGCAACTATGCTGCTCATTGAAACTGTGCTGTCTACTGCCAAATTTGATCTTTTCATAAATGTTTACTAAAAAATGAAATAATATTTATTAGTATGACCAAAGTACAGCACGTTTTGCTGCTAAAAATGTCTATTTCTGAAAATTCAAAATGGCAGACAATGGAGAAAAGTGCAATTGTATGAAATGTATGAAAAGTGCAATTTCCCCAGTCATAATACTTAGAATTTGATGATGGTGGTGAGTACTACCAAAAAAGGTAACGTTTGTGAATGGGCAGCATTAATTCTGGAAATAAACTACTAAAAATATTACACAGTGCAAACCTACCTGTATTAAGTTACACAGTTACACCTTTAAGCACATTACACTGTTGGAGCCCTTGGACAAACACAGAGGTCGCTAGAGCTTTCTGAATGGACAACAACACAATATTTTTCACCATTTTCTGTACACATTCTTTATGCACTGTTGCATGACTGTACATCATAGACAAAGCCAACAGACATTAAAATACTCCTTGGACTGCACAGATTCAGAAAATGTATGACATACCCCAAGTACCTCATTGTTGTTGGATGCACTTTAAGGACTGAATTAAGACAGATGGGTAACTTTGGCCAAAATTACAAACATGGAAATTTCAGCCCAATTCCATCTGCTTTCCCAACCTCTCAGAATCAACTGTCACTTGTCAACTGCCATCAACTGCCAGATTATTGTGACTATGCTCCAGGTATGACAATCTCTTAAACATTTAGGCCTGTCCTGTTTAAATCTTATTCGTGGATAATGTTTCTTTTAGTTAGTTTTCCTCTATGTTTCTTCTTCTTGAATATTGTCCTCCATAGGTCTTTTGGGATGACCTTCATTTTGAGGTCTTGTTTTTTTTAAATAGTTTTGTAAATAGTACTTCTGATGTTCCCATGGCAGTTCCTCTTTCTTCACCTTTGTGAAAGAGGAAGATATACCTAAAGACCTATAGACCTAAAGGCAAACTTGGGTAGTTGTTTCAACATGGACCATATGCCGACAAACACTACGCAAAGCAGGGCTTTGTAGAATCTGGTATTGGAGGCCTTGATCATATCACAGGTATTGTGAATTTCAGCAAAATGTAAAAACCCTGTGCAAGAACACTTGATTTGAGGTGAAGATCAAGAAGAGGTTGACCATATTGCAAAGGGAAACAATACCATCAGAGAAGTGCAACACTAGCGAGAGTTCTCAACCTCAATATGGTTGCTGCAACTACACCATGCCAAAGACAAAGGAACATGCATACATGTATTGTATTCATGTGTCTTGAACAGTGTACCAACTGAGCGACTGCAGCTCACTTTCCAGGCATACAGTGTGGCACATCCACAAACCCAAGCAGCAGTACAGAAGAGTATAGAGTTGAGTGCAGTACAATAGAGTACAGTAGAGCACAGTACAGCACACAATAAATTCTGCAGTGCTCGTTTAACACTTAGAGAGTTGATTTGACATCATTTGGACTCAAATGAACTCTCTAAGTGTTGAATTAACACCGCAACATTTACTGTGCAGACAATGCTGGGCATTGTACTCTATTAACCTGGTAGTCACATTAGATGTGATGGGTTTGTTAATACCCTGCGACTGCACCGCCAACTTTCCCCTGTCACTGAAACTTCTCTCTGAAAGCTGCCTTGGTCAGGTGAGTTGAGTTGTGAAATGAGAAGTAGGTAAACTATGGATTTGGTGGGCATGTGGTGCAGCGCTTTGTGGAACAAGATGTGTGACACACAGGCACACGTCGAACGCGAACAAAGTGGGCATTGTAGTCACATTAGATCTGATGGGTTGTTAATGCCCTGCTACTGCCCCATTGTCAATACCATACTACCATGTCAATACCATGGCACTGACCGTCAGAAGATCACACTGAGTAGTGCCAGAGATTCTTTATGTATATAGAGATATGCCAACATAATAGGTTTCTATGGGCACCTAACGTGACCAGGTTCCGGTCTGCCTAAAGGGGCGTGTCATAATGCTCCTGGAATGAATAGAACAGTCCTTAGGTCTGCTTAAAGGGGGATCCCCCCCCCCTTGCGACAATAGAACTCGGAAACAATGGGCCAACGGAACCTCTCTCTTATCTACTCTCTCTGGTAGTACTCCCTGAACTTGCACTGTAAATAGAGTAGAGAGTAAGCAGGGCTGCAGACAGCTTTCGCTGGGCCCAGGACAAAGTAATCTGAAAGGGCCCCCTATCCAATACGTACAATGTAATGGTAACCCAATTTTGGGCCCCCTCTCTACTTGGGCCTGGGACCCCTTTGTCCCCCCTGTCGGCTCTTTTGGAGAGTAGGACCAACAGTACAGTAGAGTAGAGTAGAGTACAGTACTTTTATTAATCCCGAAGGAAATTAAATGTCAGCTTAATATAAATACACAAATCTAAAGATACACAAATAGTAACTAATACACATAGTTGAACATTACAGTAAAAGTGTACCGCCACACACGCTCTCCCTCCCCCCCCACACACACACACACACAAGTAAACTTCAGTAAACATAAAAGAGCCAAATTAGTTCTAATTATTGAGCATTCAAGACATCCCTCAGTTAAAAAAAAGAACAATTACAGTTACATTCATACAGTGACATAACAGGCATGTTACGGTACTGTATTACAGTTATGATAACCTGGCAGGTACAACACATAACAGCACATGGGGTCAGTCGGGGTTGGGGGTGGAGTTTAGAACAGAGGGTTGCAAATTGGAACCCCACCTGCTGGGTGAGACTATATACTGACTTGTGTTTTGCAATGTATACTTATCATTCAGAAGACACAACAACAACATGTACACACCTGCTAGCTCATTAGGTAGACCTTGTTTCAAGTACTGGGCTGGACCTCCTTTCCCTTCAGAACTGATGTAACTGCCTGCAACAATAAGTCAAGTCAAGTCAAGTCAAGTAGGTTTTATTGTCAATTTCTTTACATGCACTGGTCATACAAAGAATTTGAAATTACATTTCTTGCTTTCCCATACAGACATAGACTAATCTAGGTAAGGACATAGACAGTATAGACATAGACAGTACTTATACATGGACTTAAGACAGTATGGACATAGACAGTGGTCATACAGACATTTACAGTTTTTGCCGACTGCTTGCACACAATTTGCAAAATTTGGCTCATAGAGTCAAAACTCTACACACAAGCCAATTACTCTCAACACTTGGAGATAAACCCTTCACATATATGGCAACATGAAGCTCTGCTATAAAAGCATAAACATTGCCATAAAAACCTTACAATCTTTTGTCAAAACCTCACTTTCATGTCAAAAAAACACACAAAAGCACCAAATCAGAAAAATAATTAGATCAACTTAAAAACAGTTGTTTACTTTATACAAAACACAGCAGTCTTTCTTTTTGGAGCAGTCTATTCAGTCTCACAGAATGTACATTTTCACAAGAACCCAAAATTCAATACTGTACATTACAAAACTGCACCTTACAGTACAGGACATTATACAGCAAGCAAAATATATCTCAAACAGTACATCACTCTAAATACAACAGTGTGTAGGTGAGCTTATGTACCTTTTTTGTGTATTGGTTATATTCACAAATTTGTAAACATCTAAATATGATATAAATATGGGGTTACGTCAACATGCTGTAATGACAATCATATAGGCTACTTTGTTTGGTTAAGAGTTATGAGGTATTCACGAAATACAATACATTTCCACAGACACACTATGCAGCTGACATCTACATGACATCATCAAAATTGTATCAGGTTCAGTCAGTTTGCTCAAGTGCTTGCTTGGTTGTGTTATGAAAATGACACTATTTCTACAAACTATCATGCTCACATTACCTAACATGTGATGATGAAGACAAAAGGCTACTCTTGGCGGCATGTATCAGGCTAGGTTTTACAGTATGTAAGTCAGTCAATGCCATACTCCCCTGTTACTCATTGCGCGGCTCGCGAGCCTCAGGCTATGGACACGTCTACATCAAGATCTCTTTTTTTTCCACCTGACCCAGCACCCCATGCGTCGTTGTTTATTTAGCCTACTGACAAATTTGACTCGGGCGCACGCAGCAAGCCAGATTTCCCCTCCGAAGTGAGCAGCGAAAATCAATCACAGATCTTATTTGAAAATGCACTGGCTGTCATTTTTATGGACGTTTGTTCACATTTTCATTGGTGGCTTAGTTTTGCATTGTTTTAAAAATAGACGGCTTTACATTCTAAATGACTGGGGGTCGTCTATCAGCAGAGAAAAGAGCGCAGAAACTTCACCTAATTCGGCAAACATCCTTCACAACAACGCCACGACACTCAATGGCGGAGACCAATAAATTATCTTGTCCACATCAAACGAGTAATTCCATCATACATTGTGAATGATGCGTGCACGCGCCTGGTGTAGGCTAACTCTCTCGCGCAGATTGCATTGTTGGTGCCTGACCACATCGCAAATCGCTGTTCATTTTCGCGCCTGGTGTAACTCTCTCGCGCAGATTGCTTGGTGACCATCTCCCAAATCGCTGTTCATTTTCAGTTTAACCTGGCGCTGTCAAACGGGCAATGAAGGCAAGCAGAGCGCGAATAAAGCACGTGGAGTCGCGTTGGAATGCTGCAAGTTGGAAACTTAAACTTTCTCTCTATCTCGCTTTCTCTCTCTCTCTCTCCGCACGGCATTGATTGACAGCTGACTGATAGAACTCAGTGCTGTCGGCGACGTCGCATTTTTATAAATAATAAGTTAACAAGACCATCAGGCAACCATCCTTCACAAGCTCAATAAGCCAATCTGTTAATTCCGTCCTCGTTACATTGTGAATGACGATCCGGAGGTCTAGGCCTATCCATCAGCCATCAAAAATATGCTGGCTGACAGCACCAGAGAGAGAGAAACAACAAAATCTGGACTCGTCCCTCTGTTTTTGTGTTGGTTTTGACTCAGGTGGCATGTATTGGCCATCTGTCAGCGCCAGGTTAAACTGAATTGCCCTATTGCTCTTTGATGTAAAAGTGCCCTTCAGTAGAGGTGTCTTTTAGTGCTTAAAAGTGAAAAGTGAGCTAGGAGGCCTAACAGCAATTGCTGACATAGGGTAATTCATTAATAATTCAATAATTTAATCATAGGCATACTAATAATTTAATAAGTAATACTACTACTAATAATAATAATTTGCATAAATAATACTACAACCATGTATAATGAGGCCAACACACATGATGTAAACCCCCCCCCCCCTTCCCCCAAAAAAAGAAGGGCCCTGAAAAGTAAGGGGGGGGGGGGGGGGCGCCGCTCCATGCAGCTCTCCAGCTGATTTTTTTTCCTAACGTGGTTCTTTAGGAAAAAATAGTGAGTATCACTGCCATACTCCATATTCTACACTTTAGTACCATTGTGCTATTCGCCTTGTTTAGCATACAAGCAATCAAAGTAAAACAAATGAATGCAAAATAAAACAAATGCAATGTAATATAAAGCATGCAACTTTGTAACATGGCATAATAGTGTTCAATTTTGAAAGCATGTGTTTTATTGTCTGTGTCTAAATCTTGTCATACATCAGTGTGTTTTGTTTTTTTAACAGATGTGTTTTCACAATGACACTCTGATTATACTTTCGAACAAAGTGTCTTGTGGATGAAATTGTGTGTAGACAGCTGGAGTCTGTGTGTTGCGTAAAGGAGCAAGTGCCTTGCTAAACTGGTATGAAAGTGTAATGCTTGACTTTTGTTTAAAGTCAAGCAATAAGTGTTTAAGTTATGCACCAACAACTTAACGATATGCTACTTTGGTTTAAGCATCTGCCTATAGTGTTTAAGCAGTAGGCAAAAACTGTATGTACCTTTTTTGTGTATTGGTTATATTCATACATTTTCAAACATCTAAATATGATATAAATATGGGGTTACGTCAACATGCTGTAATGACAATCATAGTCAATATAGGCTACTTTGTTTGGTTATGAGGTATGAGGTATTCACGAAATACAATACATTTCCACAGACACACTATGCAGCTGACATCTACATGACATCATCAAAATTAAATCATGTTCAGTCAGTTTGCTCAAGTGCTTGCTTGGTTGTGTTCTGAAAATGACACTATTTCTACAAACTATCATGTTCACATTACCCAACATATGATGATGAAGACAAAAGGCTACTCTTGGCGGCATGTATCAGGCTAGGTTTCACAGTACGTGAGTCAGTCAATGCCATACTCCATATTCTACACTTTAGAACCATTGTGCTATTCGCCTTGTTTAGCATACAAGCAATCAAAGTAAAACAAATAAATGCAAAATAAAACAAATGCAATGTAATATAAAGCATGCAACTTTGTAACATGGCAGAATAGTGTTCAATTTTGAAAGCATGTGTTTTATTGTTTGTGCCTAAATCTTGTCATACATCAGTGTGTTTTGTTTTTTTAACATATGTGTTTTCACAATGACACTCTGAGATTTTACTTTTGTCTTGTGTATGAAATTGTGTGTAGACAGCTGGAGTCTGTGTGTTGCGTAAAGGAGCAAGTGCCTTGCTAAACTGGTACGAAAGTGTAATGTTTGACTTTTGTTTAAAGTCAAGCAATAAGTGTTTAAGTTATGCACCAACAACTTAACGATATGCTACTTTGGTTTAAGCATCTGCCTATAGTGTTTAAGCAGTAGGCAAAAACTGTAAAGTGCAGGACTGGACAACAGAAGACTTGTAGAGAACATACATTAAGAGGAGGTATTTTGTTGTGCTTTTGTGCTTTTCCTAAAAAAAAAAGTCCTTTATAGCGTTCTGACATGGTAATAGTAGCATTTTGAAGAAAAATAAATATTAAAAAGGTCTGTCAAGTACACCAGCAGCAGTGTGTGTGTGTGTGTGTGTGTGTGTGTGTGTGTGTGTGTGTGTGTGTGTGTGTGTGTGTGTGTGTGTGTGTGTGTGTGTGTGTGTGTGTGTATGTGTTTAGTGCAGGTAGAAGGTGCTGTGTGTGTGTGTGTGTGTGTGTGTGTGTGTGTGTGTGTGTGTGTGTGTGTGTGTGTGCGTGCGTGTCAGTGTGTGTCAGTGTGTGTATGTTTGGGTTTAGTGCAGAAAGTGCAGTGTGCGTGTGTGTGTGTGTGTGTGTGTGTGCATGTGTGTGTGTGTGTGTGTGTGTGTGTGTGTGCATGTTTTGAGTTAGTGCAGGTTGAAAGTTCAGTCACAAGTATAGTAGTGCAGGTGGAATGTTCAGTCGCAGATATGGTGGTGGGGGATGGGGGGGGGGGGTTGTCAGTGGCCTTGCTGGCTAGAGGCTGACAGTGGAGGGAGAGTGGGTTGAGTGTTCAGCATCTTGATCGCTTGGTGCATTGTGCTGCTCGCCAGCCTGGTAGTACGGGAACGGAGGCGCCTGTACCTCTTTCCAGAGGGCAGGAGGCTGAACAGTTTGTGTGCAGGGTGGCTTGTGTCTTTGATGATCATCAGTGCTTTCCGGGTGAGGCGTGTGGTGTAAATGTCCTGCAGGGAGGGGAGTGGTACTCCAATGATCTTCTTCGCTGTGTTCACAACACGCTGGAGTGTCTTCCTGTTTTTCTCCGTGCAGCTTCCTCCCCACACTGTGATGCAGTTGGACACGACGCTCTCTATGGTTCCTCTGTAGAATGTTGTCATGATGGAGGGTGTAGCACTTGCCTTCTTTAGTTTTCGCAGGAAGTAGAGACGCTGATGGGCCTTCTTCGCCAGTGATGTAGTGTTGGTGGTCCAAGTAGACTGTGGCATTACGATGATGCTCAATTTGTACTGAGGGGCCCAAAATGTGCCATGAAAATATCCTCTGTTGAAATTATATTTTTGTCTTCTGAATGGTCAGCATGCTGTGTAGGCACAAATCAATATATAGCCTACAGTAGTCCCACCAGCAGCATGGGTGCACAATGACAAGATTCCAAACAGCATTCATCAATGACCTTCTTGCACTTCTCTGATGGTATTGCCCCCCTCTCTTCCTTTGCAATATGTTCAACCTCCTCAGGATCTCTTTAAATCAAGTGTTTTTGCAGAGGTTTTTTACATTTTGCTGTGAATTATGCAAATAAAAATACTTTGCCTAGCAAAATCTTGAAGGTTAAAAAAGTCATGTGGCATTTTATTGTGGGGGGGGGGGGGGGGGGGGGCATGCTAGGCTATCCTGCCTCCCAGTGTTTGAGTTTTAATTTGAATATTATTAAAAGTAGGGTAAGATATTAGAAAAAGAAGTGATACACGATAACATGACTGTATACTGTGATGTCATATTCTCGTGATATTTGGTATATACATACATTTTCTCCCCTCTACTGCCATTCTACTCTTTATCGTGTAGGCTATAAAACAACTGAGAGCAATGTTTTATTTCCAACATTGTTTTTATTAGGAAAAGACATGGCTAGTATACAGCATCAACTTAAAATGTCAACCTTTTTAATACCTGAAACCTTTACACAGAATTTGCTGTTATTAAAAATGAAAAACTACAGGTATCGCAATTTAACCAACTTTTGCGATATGTGTATTACAAGCCGTGCTATTGCGATAACGATTTTCGATATATTATGCAGCCCTAATCAAAAGTAAAGTAAAATGTAAGTGTCATGGATTCCCTCTGCCTGCCTGGTAACTACACTCAATTGGTTCCAATCATCTGTCACCTTGCTCTCCACTCTCTCTGATTACCCTCACCTGTCTCCACTCTGCTCCACTCTGCTCACTGCTCTGGCTAATCACCCTCACCTGTCTCCACTCTGCTCTCTCTCACTCAACCTTGTTAACTCTCCAGCTGCACTGCATTTGCCAGTAACCATGCTCTGCATATAAAGCCCTGTGTTTCAGTCATTCCTTGTCAGATCGTCTGCAAGTTCACTCATGTTACCAGTCTGCTCCTGCTACCTCTGACTCCTGTACCCGGACCTGCCTGAACTCTGCTCTGTTCTCCAACCCCGGAAACCCGACCCGCCTTTGCCTTCGACTTTGATCTCTCCTCTGCCCCCGGTAATTTTGACCTGCCTTCTGCTTTTCACTTTTGACTTGGATTTGCCCTGAACTGTGCCGCTGCCCTGTTTTCACCTGCTGTTGTGTGTGTGTTTTCCCCAGGACTCCCGGACTCCCCAGCTCCCGTGCTCGCTGCTCAGTTTCCTGGGGAGGCACACACACACAGCCCCTGGGACTCCTGGAGCCCCGAAACCCTGTTGACCCCCCGACAAACCCCGAAACCCCGGTAACCCCCAGAAGCCCAGAACTTTGAACTCATCTCCTTTCCCACTCCCCTTTCCCTAATTCAATAAATACCCTTCTGGGTTCGAACGCATCTGGTTCCTCCGTCTCGTACTTGACAGTAAGAGATTGACATACCTGGAGCACGACCCCAACAGTGTGTGTGTGTGTGTGTGTGTGTGTGTGTGTGTGTGTGTGTGTGTGTGTGTGTGTGTGTGTGTGTGTGTGTGTGTGTGTGTGTGTGTGTGTGTGTGTGTGTGTGTGTGTGTGTGTGTGTGTGTGTGTGTGTGTGTGTGTGTGTGTGTGTGTGTGTGTGTAGGGGTCGCCGGCGACCCTATTCACTTGCTGAAAATGCTTAACTACATCATAACAACATTGCCATGACATTACAGAGAGCCATAGTGCTGCGCTTGTAGTACTTAAGCATGAGGGCCCCCCTAGGAAATATCACGTCACTAAAAGGTTATGCATATAATAATGAAATTGGCCTACATAGAATATTTTTTCTCACACATGAAATTAAAATGCTTGCGCAAATGCATGTGCAAGGTAAAATATTGTATGTATAAACTTTAAGTAATGATGTGAGACCCATTTCTGATGTATTGCCTTCAGGGCACCTCATACTTAAGTTCTACTTAAGGTTTTTTGAGAAACTCTGTCCTGGCGGGTGCGTTACTGCTCTGAATGAGGAAGCAGTGTTAAATTGAAATTGAGGTGTTCTCTGACACTCTTTGGTCTGAATTGAAACTGTTCTGTGTGACAGAGAAGGTCAGAGCACAGCAGTCTTTGATCGAGACCATACCTAGACGACACCGAGGCGAGGCTTTCAGTTTGATTTTATCCTTTTTATTTCTGTGATGAGAACAATTTTATTTAGTAAACAGTTTGAACTTTACACAGAGTCTCCCATCATGGACCTCAAAGAACTTGGCATAAAATAAGAATTGAAGAAACTGCACCACAAAGACTCCCCCTGCATCTTTTGCATCTAGTGTAAATCTTTTTCTACTTTCTTGAATTCTTCTTAATTCATCAAGGTAAGATGACCTTTCAATTTTTTATTTTAAAAATATGAAAATATTTTTAAAAATCAACATTATAAGTGTGTGGACAAGTAGGTTTGCTCCTCTGCAAAGGCAATTTCATAAGGAAATTTCCAAGAAAATAATTTAACTTATGGTAATTTTTTCAGGAGTAGCTTAAGGCCATGATGTATACCTCATTGGATTCATAATACAATATTTCTTGAAAAAGAAAATAATGTACAAAAATGCTTTTATTTGTTTTGGACAACTACAATGTATGTTGTGAAGTATTTTTTAGATGCGTCCAGCATCTCTATAACAGGGTCTGTCTGTCCGTCCGTCCGTCTGAAACGCTTTCATTACATTTCCGTCCGTCTGAAACGCTTTCATTCAATTGTTGTCCGTCTGAAACGCTTTCTTTAAATTGTTCCTTCCTGTGGCCACAAGGCGGCAGACTACGGAGCGAATGCGTGCAAGCATAGCCTTTCTATACTAAACCGGATGCTAACGTTGGCGAAAAGTAGCCTAGCCACAGGCTAACTGACAAACGTGAGGCCAACAACTCAGCCGAACGTGATGTACGCCACAAATAGACCAATCGACCTCATATTTAGACACTACAATGTTGATTTCTGCCTTCGATTTTCATCAGTTAAGAAATCTAGCGTCGGATTAACACATTATTAAGGTAGTAAAGCGAGTTGCCGCCATGTTTGTTTTCCAGAATCACCCGGGTAGAGAGCTCGCGTGCAGCATTCTGGGTAATTGAGTTTCACGTCATTAATGCACAAAATGCGTGTTTTTAAAAAAATGCAGTGAGTTTAAAAAATCAAACCAACTGCCATTTGGAAGGGCAATGGTGCTTTTCGTTGCGCTCAGAGAGAGTACAGGAGAGAACGCGTCTTTCGTAATTGCTTTGCAGTCGTGTGCATTTGATAAACTCTGGCACGGAAGTTCACTGCTTTGTGCCTTGACGGTGAAGCTGGTATTGAAAAAAAGTCCATAATTCACCTAAAGGGTCAACCCATAAGCGCATGATTCACCCAAACGGTTTTATTTATTTATTATTTTTTCGATGTTTAGATTCTTTCCCACATGCACATAATGCTGAAATGGCGTGATACTAAAGGTTGTTAGGCCTAATAAATGTCTGGTAATTTGTAATGTAGCCTACTTCATCTAGGCTATGTGAAATTTCAAATCATAGCCTATGGTTCTTTTCCAAATCCAAGAATGATGATAAGCTTATTATACCCTAAACTGCAAAAAATAAAGCCATGTCTCGCCATTTTGCTGCCTTGCTGCCTGCCACAATATTTGGAGTGTCCATGATGACCAATAAACAAAAAGTACATCCTCGGGGGGCGTTGACAGGCTAGGAGGAGGCCAGGGGGGCGTTTGGGGGGAAAAATGGCATAGTTGGAAGTGGCATAGAGGGACGCATCTGTTGTCCGCCTGTCGGCCTTGTTCATTGTTAATATGTATTTAAACTGATTACACCACACACATGATTAAAAGATGCCAAACATAAATAAAAACTGTGAAACAAGAAAGAAGAATGTCTACACACTTACTTAGATCCTTATGTTCATTTAATAGCCGAGACTTTGTCAGGGCACAATAGCATAGGGTATGCATACCCTATCCTCTCACGACATAATGTTGCGCATAAAATTGAAAGAAATACCTCATGTGAAAGATTTGTCTTCTGTTGTGTCATTCAGATTCCAGACGGAAGGGAAAAAAACCTGACTTCAACATGACGATGCACCAAATGTCCAACATTCCACTGCTGTTGCTGAAGAAGCTGTTTTCTTCCCGAGCTCCTGGGCTGCTGATGCTAATCGTTGCAAGCCAGTACCTGTTGCAGTTAGAGTTCACCTGCCCTTGCTCTTCGACTCCAGATTGGAAACTTGTTGCCATCATCGGCTATATGGTGCTACCATGCGCAACGATCCTTTTTGTAGTGCTATTAAAAGATCCCTACTTCATGAAGGCCTACAGACATTGTTGCAATGAATGTGTCCTCAGAAAAGCCAAGTGGTTCAACATATGTTGTTGCTTTTTCAAAGGGATTCCGCTTGCAGCAATATGGGTCATAACAGTGCTGTTCAATGGAGACTGGTTCATTTGCCTTCAGACACTCTATGGAAACTACACTGCCATACCTTGCACAGCAGAGCGTAACACTGAGGAAAATGTGGTTTTTGACGACATCAAAAGTGAATCACAAGTGAGTAACACTAATAAGGAATTCCATTTCACCATATTACTCAGTTTATTAGTTATTAAGTTATTAATATCATTAATAATTGATGGGCAGTATTTTATTTATTGAAGCCTATATTTTGTTTCCAAATCAATAGAAGAGTATCTAACAGGTTTATTTTCTGCCATGTTCATTTTCAGATTTTGGGTTTTGGCTGTGTCTGTGCGGCTGCATTTCTTTGGTTGGTGTTTTCACCATTGACCTCCATACGTTGTTGTGGAAAACCTTTATACCAGATGAAATACAAGAAATATTTTGCAGAGCAAGTACATTCGCAGTTAAAGGAGCAATTGCAGGACACGGCAAAAGGAAGATGTCACACCAAGTGCAAAATCCCCTTGCGTGAAATTAAAAAAAGTCAACTGGCCACATCAGCAGCAAGGGCAGCAGCAAGTAAAGCGTGAGAGGCAGCCGACAGAGCAGAGAAGGCCGCAGCCAGAGCGGCAGAGGAGGCAGCAGCTGTACCATCACCTCAAAGAGAACAACCTGAACCATCGACATCAGCAGGCACAACAGTACAGCATGAACCATCAGCAGTCATTACAGTGCAGCATGAACCATCAGCATCAGCTAACTGGGGAAGAGTAGCAGCAGCAGTAGCCGAGGCGGCAGAAGCAACAGCAGAGGCTGCAGGCGCCGCACAAGAAGCAACGCGTCCAACTCCCGACCAAGAAGCAACAAGCGCAGCAGGTGCAGCCAGAAATGCTGCTGAAAAAGCAGCAGACGCCGCAGAAGCATTAGCTGAAGCGGCGGTAGGGGAGCAAATGGAAGAAGCAGTTCTAGCAGACAGAGTAACATCTGCATTGGCGGCCGCGAGAGATGCGGCAAGAGCAGCAGGTTGTGCAGCTGCAGCGGCAACAGCGGTGGCGGTGAAAGAAGCATTAAATGAAGCCAAGAAAGAGAAAGACGAGACCCGGGCAGCGACACAGACAGGACTAAAACACATATGTGTTGAGATATCCGAACCAGGCTTTGAAGAGCTGTCAGATTCAGAAAAAAAAGACTTTCACCAAAATGACTGTATAGCCTACAAGTAAGATATTGTATCTTTACAGAGGGTTTACTCTGACACACACACACACACACACACACACACACACACACACACACACACACACACACACACACACACACACACACACACACACACACACACACACACACACACACACACACACACACACACAAAGTGGCTTATTGAAGACACAATGGAGTAAAGTCGGGCAAGCCAATGAAGAAGGGTTGATATCTATTATCTACTATGTACAGTAAGACTAAGCACATCTCTTGCAGCCTTCAAGAAGCAAGTAAAGACTCTCCTCTTTCGTGACTATAGGCTACTAGACTAATGTTTGAACTGCCCTGGCCCCAGGCCAGATTCTTGACAGTGTGTGTGTGTGTGTGTGTGTGTGTGTGTGTGTGTGTGTGTGTGTGTGTGTAAAAAAAACGAACCCTTCTTTGCATCTGCACTTATTGTTCTGTATATTTCCTGTGCACTTTGTATCTGCTAGCGATGTTGGCTATGATTATGTCCTCTTTTGAAAGTCGCTTTGGTTATAAAGCATCTGCCAAATGCAATGCAATGTAATAATGCAATGTAATGTGTATCACAGATGGAACTACAGGGTAATGTCCTAATGTAATCTAAGCTTATTCATAAATCAATAAATCAATCTGTTTTCCATGTATTAAAAGGTTTGGATACAGCTAAAGTAGGCTACAATCATAAAGTAACATCCACATAAGGAACATCTAACTTATTCCTTCACTGAGACTGCTTGGTGATCTGATAGAAACTGTTCTGTGATGTGAAAGTCTTTAGTTTGCTTGAAACAAAAGGAAATTAACAACTTGATTTAAAAAGATGACAAAATAAATGTAATACTGTATCTGTTGTGCAATGTGGTTTTCTAGAGGTAATGCTTGTACCACTGTAAAAATGTCCCTGTTTCGATGTCTAACTATAGGCCTATAGTAGTCAGACTACCGAATCTGACACAGAAAAACACAACATCACAAGCAGCGTAAACAGACAAATACATGTGAAGGTACACATAGGGAATCATACCTTTAGTTAGGCCTACAGAAGTTATTATTTTAGTTGAGAGCACCGGAACAGCACAGATGTATTTCTTTTTGTTTTTTATTCAAGTGCACAACATGACTAACGTTTCGATGGTTAGACCATCTTCATCAGAGTCCAGTCTCTCAAGTCTCTCAAATTTCCTGCCTCTCTCCCGTCGATGCACCAGATGATAAAGCAGAAGCCCGAGGAATTACCCCTTTGCTCTTCTTTTAGTTCTTGCACATAAAAGGGTACAAGACAGGCTGTGATGCATATTGTACTTAACCATTTTTATGATTTTAGTAAATTAGTAAAAGTAATTTGTTCCGCAAAAGGATTGTTCCCACAATGTTACAATTGTTACCCAATGGTAAGCCTAGTACTTTCAGTTCTCAGTGTATGTGGGCAGACTCAGGCTCAGTGAGTCTTATCAAGAGAAAAGGCATTTTGTGCTTACAGTAATTTAACGATGGAAATAAACATATGGCTTGAAATCCAAGCCATAAAACCCTGACAAAGAAGACATAAGCGAAGGACCTGTTCTGGCAGACCTGGAAATGCTGGCCTACTGAAATGCATATTTTGCTTTAGCAGAACCAATTTGGTTTCAAAAAGAAAAAGGGAAACAACGACAGTGGGATGGCAGAGTTGCAACATTGTTGTTTCTCATCATTTTCTGACAGAGCATTGGAGGGTACTGCTGTGGCATTTTCAGGGCTGCACTGGGGCAAGAAATCAGGCCGGGCATTTTCAGCCAAGACCAGTCAGCCAGGCATTGAGACAGACAATGAAGCTTGTGACAACATTTTAAGTTATCTATTACAAGCTATTTTGACCACAACAGTTAACATGAATGTGTAAATCTGACTCAGAGAGGTCTGCTGTAGCATCATGAGGACTGACACCACTATATTGATGGGGAGGGCCAGGCCAAAATCATCAACAGTCCACCGGGCAAATGCCCTAGATGGCCAATCCAGCCATGGGCATTGTGAATGTGTGCTTATGTTGTGCTAGATTTGGATTGTGATGTCATGAATGCACAAAGTTCAGACAGAGTTATCAGACGTATGTATACAGTATGTACAGTGATTGCTTTGTCTTATTTAAAGGTGCAGATGTGGTCAGAATTGGTATTGCAACTGAAACTGTGCTGCCTATTGCTAAATCTGGTCTTTTCATGAATATTTGATACATTATAAACCAATGTTTATTAGTATGGCCATACCAAAGTGCAGTAAGTTTTGCAGCTAAAAAGTGTATTTTTCTGGAAAATCAAAATGGCGGACCATGGAGAAGATCCCCCTTTTCATGTATGGAAATTGCAATTTTCCAGTCATAATGAATACTCAGAATTTGATGATGGTCGTAAGTATTTGTTAAAAAGCTAACACTTGTGAAAGGGCAGCATGAATTCTGGAAATGAACAACTAAAGTATTACACAGTGCACCTTTAATCATAATTGGCCATGTTTACTTTTTTTACTTTGTTTGTAAAAAAACATGTTTTTTGTCTCTGCAAGTGTAGTGAATTTATCTCTCTCTCTCTCTCTCTCTCTCTCTCTCTCTCTCTCTCTCTCTCTCACTAGCCTGACTAGTCTGCAACACCCTCTAAAGCACCAACTTTCCCCCTGTCACGGAAACGTCTCTCTGAAAGCTGCCTTGGTCAGGTGAGTTGAGTTGTGAAATGAGAAGTAGGTAAACTATGGAGTTGGGGGCAGAGTGGGGACAGAGGGGGCCCAGAATTGGGTTCTATTTGCATTGTATGTACAGTTGAGGACGATATTATTAGCCCCCCTCCTGAAATTAGACATTTCTCTTGATTTCTCAGTAACAATGACCATTATTCACCGTTTCTGTTATTCTGTAAACAAATGCACTGATGGAGATAATGTTCAATGAGTTGAATTTGGATTTTTCTATTGTTACGATGAGTTTAAACAAAAAAGGCCAAAAATGACAAGGACAAAATTATTAGCCCCCTGATCAATAGTCAATATGGCGCCATTTATGAACCAAAACTGACAACAGGCTCTGATAAGTTGCTACCTAGGTTGGCACATGCCCCCCTAGGGATTTTGGCCCATTTCTTCATTGCAAAGTGTTCTAGCTGGTCCAAATCGCATGGATGCTGAGCATAGACATTAACCACAGACTCTCAGTGGGATTGAGGACTGGACTATGAGCGGGTGATTCCAATATCATGGTTTTAGTGTCCTTGAAGAACCTCTGAACTAATATAAATGTATGCTTTGGGTTACAACAATGTTGTTGGAAGACACCCCCGCCCCCCCCCCCCCAAGAAAGACAGTTGTTAGTGCTTGTCATCATATTGGGCTTTGGGGCCATCATCACAGAAGAACCCCTTTACTAAAGGCAGTGCATATCAGAGTGTTATTGAGCTTTGCCTGTGAACATTTGAAAGTCAAAAATGAGTTTTGAACGTCTCTGCTTTCATCTGATGATATCATTTCTATTTACTCTCAATGGATGATATTCAATTGCACCTGCTTTGATGCATGAATTCTGCTTCTGTCAGGTGAAGAAAGGGATAGGCCTTGAATCGTTATAAGATGGTTTCCACAATTAAACATGGTGGTGGAGGCATCATTCTGTGGCAGCCTCAGCCACAGGAAACCTTGTTTGGGTGTACGGCACCATAAAAACTGAAAATTATGATAGAATGTGGAAAGTGACCTTGCAAAAATATGCTCATAGAGGGAGTTAAGATCTTCACTGGATCTTTCAATAAGATAATAACCCAAAACTTGCATCCAAAATAGTTCAAATGTTCTTCAAGGATACTAAAACCATGGTCATGGAGTGGTTCAGACCTCAATCCTTTAGATAGTATTTGAAGAGTGCTGAAAATGAATGTCCATCCTCAACATCCATGCAATTTGGACCAGCTTAACTATTTGCAATGACAAAAATGGGCCAAAATCCCTGGTAGGACATGTGCCAACATACAGTGAGTCCAATATGTATTTGATCCCTTGCTGATTTTGTTGGTTTGCCTACTAAAAAAGACATGATCAGTCATTAAATGTTATGATAATATGTATTCTAATATGGAGAGACAGAATATCAAAAAGAAAATCCAGAAATTAACTGAAGAGAATATATATTAATTTATTTCCATTTCATCGAGCAAAATAAGTATTTGATCCCCTGCCGACTGATTACAGTTCCGGGCCCACAGACCAGATGGGCACTTCTGATCAACTTGTCATCTGAATTAAAGACACCTGTACATACTAACATGCATAAAAGACACATTGAATCAGCAGAATCAGTCCATAGTATGAGTGAATCAGTCACTCTCCAACCTCACCAGCATGGGAAAGACCAAAGAGTGGTCAAATGATATCAGGGACACCATTTTAGACCTGAACAAAGATTAAATGGGCTACAAAGTCACAAGAAAGAGACTGGGTATTAATGACCCAGCTGTTCATGCATTTCTTCCAAAATGTGAGGAATACAATCCATCAGCCTGTCTGGGGTTCTATACAAGATTTGACCTTTTGTAGGGATTTGATAATCATGAGAACAGAAAGAAATCACCATAGAGCTGTACGGGATGAACTAGGCAATGATATCAAAGCTACTGGGACCAAAATCACTGAGAAAACTACTGGTAGCACTTAATGCCACAGAGGTTTAAAATCCTGTGGTGCACACATGGTACCTCTTCTTCAGAAGGAACCTGTGCAGTCCCACTTGAGGTTTGCCAACGGACACCAGACTGGTTTAGGATATGATAAGGAGGTGCTGTAGTCAGATGAAACCAAAATCAAGCTGTTTGGCATTATCACAATTCAATGTGTTTTGAGAAAGAGTACTGCTGTCTATGATCCCAAGAACACCCTCCTCACCATCATGCATGAAAGTGGTATCATTATGTCTTGAGGGTGCTTGTCTGGCCAAGGCACAGGACAACTTCACATCGTCAACGAATGGATGGAGGGAGACATGTAGTGCAATCCTGAGTGCAAACGTCCTTCCCTCCACCACTACACTGAAGGGTGGGCCATTTTTGGATCTCCCAACATGACAATAATACACAACATACAGTCAAAGCAACGAAGGAGTGGCTCAATAAGAAGCATATTAAAGTCGTGAAGTGGCCTAGACAGTCTCCAAATATTAACCCTATAGTAATTCTATGGAGAGAACTGAACCTCCCATTTGCCAAGCTACAGACACAAGCTATTAATGTTTAAGAGATAATGTGCAAAGAAAAATACTTTCTACTACATGCACAAACATTGTCATCAACTAAAAGAAGCATCTGACTTCAGTGCTAGACATCTAGGGCTTTGCCACAAAATACTTTATCTTCTTTAGCTAGAGGGGTCAAATACTTATTTGCCTAAATTAAATACAAATAAATTAAAATATATTATTTTAAGTTATTTTCTGGAATTTCTTTTTGATATTCTGTCTCTCCATGTTTGAATACATATTATCATAAATTTATAGACTGATCATGTCTTTATTAGTGGGCAAACCTGCAAAATCAGCAAGGGATCAAATACATATTGGACTCACTGTAGTTAACAATTAATCAAAGTGCCTGGTGTCAATTTTTGTTCATAAATGGCACTGTATTGACTATTAATGATAAGGGGGCTAATAATTTTGTCCTTGCCATTTTTACACTTTTTTGTTTAAACTCATTGTGAAAATGGAAAAGTCCAAATTTAACTTATTGGATACTATCTCCATGGTGTATTCGTTTCCAGAATAACATACATTTATTTATAATGATTATTCTCAATGATCAATGAAGAGATATGTCTAATTTCAGAAGGGGGGCTAATAATATCGTCCTCAACTGTATTGGGTGGAGGGGCCCTTTCAGATGAATTTGTCCTGGTCCCAGCCGATGAATGAATGAATGATTTTATTTCTGTTCTCATATAAAAAAAAAAAGGCCTACATGATCAAGTTCCATATAAGCCACACCACATACTTTAAAAAAAAACAGTCAGGATAACAAAGCTCGGAAGCTTATTTCCATTGTGGTCCTTTGATGTTAAATGGCAGCAGATGTTAAAATGTCAAGTGGCAGTGGGACGAAACTAAAACTATAACACATTACATTCTCTCTCTCTCTCTCTCTCTCTCTCTCTCTCTCTCTCTCTCTCTCTCTCTCTCTCTCTCTCTCTCTCTCTCTCTCTCTGTGTCTCTCTGTCTCTCTCCCTCTCCCTCTCTCTGTCTCTCTATCTCTCTCCCTCTCCCTCTGTAGATTGTGGATGCTTGAGAGCATTTCAATTAGATAGTGCATTTTCATAGTTTCACAAAAGTGAAGCGAGAAAAAAAAAATCATCAAACCTATGACTAGATCATTTTTCCCTGTTTGCATGGAATTTGTCATATTTTTATATGCCCAGACAGGCACTATTCACTTTTTTATATGCCAAGGAAATACCCTTGATGAATAATTATGAATAATTTTGCCACAGACCTCAAGCTGTTGTGATGTGGCATGCAGTAGAATGTTTGACTTGTGGTGGTGTTCTAGAGGGCCTCAGTGAATGGCTTAGTCAGAGATTCTTTAAGTATATAGAGATATGCCATTGTAATAGGTTGCTATGGGCACCTAACGTGACCAGGTTCCGGTCTGCCTAAAGGGACGTGTCATAATACTCCTAGCATTGAATAGAACAGTCCTTAGGTCTGCCTAGGTCTGCCTAAAGGGGGATTTCACCCCCTCCCCCTTGCAATAATAGAACCCGGAAACAATGGGCCAATGGAGCCTCTCTCTCTCTACTCTCTCTGGCTTAGTTGTCTGTGAGTTAGTTGCTATGGTTATGGAAGCTCCTCTTGTCTTATCATCACTCTCACATTGCTTGTGGAGAAGAGGAAAGTGCAGTGGTATCTGCCGTAGCAGAGTCACGCCAGGCCCAGGTGTGGAGTTTGGGGGTGGTGGTTCTTTGAAAAGCCCCTAATCTCTCAACACACAATCTTCAGTCTGGAATGTTTGGTTGGAGATGTTGGCTAAAATATGACTTAATGATTATCTACCGCATAGAAAGCCTTTGGGTATGAGGGAGTTTGACATGTCTATTTTTTGCTGATGTTGCTGTGGAGGCCTTTGGTTTTCTTCAAGTGTTAACTGATGTTTTATTGTTGTTTTTTCCCCTCCACATCTTGAGGAATGCAAAAGAATGGTTTCCACTGAAATGGTGGTGTTTGCTGCTGTCTCTGTTATCAGGCTAATTGGGATTTTGTCTAAATCCTGACCTTAAAACCACCTAAACCGTAAAGATGTGCAACTCTCACCAAGTGGTGTTCTCTGGTATTCCATGAAAAGTTACGTAGCAAAATATCTGTTGTGTTTTATTTAGCATTTTGTAAATCACTTTTTTTCTTTGATTTTATAAAATGGCAATTAAGACATGACAGAGGCCATATTTCAACACAAAATGTATTGTGTATTAGAATGAGGCCTTTATTTACCCTGTCAATAGTGAGATGGGCGATTATTAGAGACTAGGCCAGAAAAGCAATACAGGGGTGCATTTCTCAAAAGCGTAGTTGTTAGCCAGTTAGCAACTTGGGTGGTTGCCAATGGGAAATTGCATGGTAAGCAAAGTAGCTAACATAGTTAGTAACTGCTTTCGAGAAATTCACCCAAGGCCTGATACAGATACAACAGTATAGCCACACTAACACTAAGTGTCTTTGAAGCATGCATCTGTAAAAACTTGACTTAGACTTCAATTCACACACAGGCCACAATTTTCACAAGTGGTTTGTAGACGGTGAACTCTGACACTGGTCCTTATGTCACATCTGGCCCTGACAGACGCGACCTGACCAGGCAGTTAATCACTGGCTCTTCAACATCTGCCTCTCACCAACGATTCTTGAGGCCGTATAGCAGGACACCCTGGGGTCATTTCTCAAAGCCTAGTGTGTGTCCTTCGAAGTGTATCATCCTTCGTAGTCACGCCCAGTGATTGGATACTCTTTGGTGTACTCTGCGGTGTATCCAATCACTGCGCGTGACTAATTAGGCTGACAGACTTCCAAGGCTCATACACTAGACTTTGGGAAATGCCCCCCATCTGTTTCTCCCATCAAAGGGATGCGCCTCAGAACATTGCTATGCTATAGCCTAAGCATGCATGATTAAGGACAAATGTAGGCTACATGACATCCTCATCCTCCTTAGAGTTGTGCCCAAAAAAATATTATTATTTTTTTTAACTCTATGGACTCTTAGAGTCTAATGCCGTTTCTGCTGTATCAAAACAAAATCAACTTAAAGTGTAGGAGGCCAATGAAATGTTTAGTTGAAATCAATATATTTTAAAAGGAAATTAGCTGTTTATGTGGTAGTTCTGCTTTGGATATACAGACTGAATTTATCATTGTTGATCATATATCGATTGTCATCATAGATACATTTTACATTACTGGGAAAAAAATACAGAGGACATGACCTCTGTGTCCTCAATGGTAGTTTTGGCCAGCTCTTGTCTCTCTGGATATAGCTATTTGTTTCCGTTACTGGTTTTGTACTTTTCTTTTCCCTGCTTGAAAAGCTGGACGGTTCTTGTTGGCTCTGAGCTGTTATAGAATATCAGGGAAAATGCAGACCTATCATCAAACTTGCGTACCTATATGTACAGTCATTGATCATAGCTGTATGTCTGTGAAACCAAATCAAAACACAATCATCTTTGAAGTGTACAGTAGGGAACAAATGAATAAGTCCAAAGTCTCCTTAAGTCTTTGGTTGACAGACTGTTCTGAGTATGAGAAAGTGCTTGAAAGGTTGTTACATGAGGAAGAGTCTAACAACCACTCACTGCAGAGCAGCTCAAAATGGGGAAATTTACGGTGCTCTTTTGACCTCCTGTCCTATCATTATCTCCGTACATGAGGCAAGGCAAGGAAACAAATGAGGCTAGACATCTCTGACAAGTACGTGTTTGGAACTGTGAACGACAATGCTTGTTGGAAATGTGAGTGACAATACTTTCTAAATGAGCTTCTGTTCTCCTGCCCCAGTAATTAAACTGCAATTAGATACAGGAAGCTGAGCGAGTCATTTGGTGAAGGTTGGGAAGTAAGTGTGTTTCTTGGGCAAACATTGCTGAGATGTGATAAGGCTTCCCTCTCTCTGGGTGCATTCCAATATGCAGACTCCCGTCCTCCACTTGTGCTTGTGGCCTCACCTCGCCTCCTGGCTCCTCCTCCGTGGAGAAAACAACTAATTTTCCCAGCTGTCAGCCTAGCCACAACAACGTTTGGAGGTCTGTTTTTCATTCACCATCCCGATTGCAAATGAGAAAACAACGTTAGAATTGTGCTTTTGCAAGATATTGAATTATTTTTCTGTCGCCAGTGACATCATCATGAGGTCACAAGCAGGCAAGTGAGCAAGGGAGGATGGAAGTCATCATGTTGGAATCCACTCTCTCTCCTGAAATGCTGGGCTGTCTCTGCCTCAGTAAATGAGATGCTGCGGGTGTCTTTCACCACATGAGGGAGCTGTGCTGCATGAAAGTCTTGACTTTTGTTTCCCCCCAATACCAAGCCCAGTAGTGTCTCAATGAACGTATATACGTTTCGTGTAGTTGTGGATTCTAAGGGATTCTGGAGTCTGCCAACACAATGCCCTAAGTATTTTGAAATGGTCCTATAGACATTTAGTAGTTGTAGATCAAATTTGCTGTATGAATACAGCATATCGTATAAAGGAAGCATTGATCGTTAGATAGATTGATTAACAGTTGGTGCATATTATTGGTCAGTGGGCTATGAAATGTGTTGTCATTCTGTATTTACATCCTGGGTATTTGTACCAGTAGAGTCTATGGCCGCTCTTGCCGCTGTTCACTTCCTGTCAGGCTGAAATCTCAGCAGCAGTGGAATTTTACCAGAAGAGGAGAATTGCTGTCACAAGAGGTCTCTCTCTGCTCAACAATCTGCCAGAGAAGAGGAAGTTGCAGTTTTCTTACATCCTGAAGGAGAGCGCAGCTCAGCCCATGAGAAAAGGGAGGGGACGTTTGTTCTTCCATTTTGTGCTTTGTACAAAACTGAGACATGCCTGAGGAAAAAAAACTGTTAGTGCCCCTTTATTTTATCCACAGAGTGATGAAACTATGACTATTGATAAGGATGTGTGAAACTAAAGGGGACAAGAATGGATTGGCTTTTATGTCACCAAACAGTGATTTTTGCTAAGCATTTGTATACCATATCACACACACACACACACACACACACACACACACACACACACACACACACACACACACACACACACACACACACACACACACACACACACACACACACACACACACACACACACACACAGCAGTAGCAGTCCCCCCCCACTGAATATTTCCTATGATGTGTAATGCATGTAGGTGCTGATTTAGCATTAAGCCAAGCTCTCATTTTCTTCAGATACCCTGCTGGGCTGCAACCACCCAACAGGCAGCCACACTAATGAGAGCCTGTTTTTCATTTCAGTGCAGCTTAACTCAGCGTGACAAAATGTCTGTGGCTGACCTGACCCGTGTGGGCCCGTCAAAGCCAGCCAGACAGACGCAAACGCTATAAGAGGTCATATGATCCATTCCTCTAATGTATGGATGTCATAGCCATTCAAGCAGGTATAGGCCTATCTGTCCTGCATCTTTGACTATAAAAGGAGCGGCGAGAGAGTTGAGAAGTCAAGCTCCGCAGTGTCACAACCACATCCTGTCTCGTGTGGGAGGTGAGCTGCAGTGTTCAAAGAGCAACAGCTCTGACTAGCATGTCAGAGTGCCCGACAGTGTTAAAACACAGCTCTGCACAAGTAAGCAACATTATGTTGACAACAGAGCATCGGGTTTTTTTTTTACATGAAATATAATTAATACCGCATACTGTCACCAAAAATAGTGCGAATGGGATCTGTCTGGTTTTGCACAGTTTTAGTTATTGATGATGAAGCACAGGCCAAAGCACGAGACAGGGTTCAGTGGCAGTGTATGATTGCAGCCTTATGTCCAAACCGGGACGAAAGAGGATAATTAAGTAAGTTATTGATATTGTTACATGTCAATAAAAAATATTGAAGTTATTGATGATATTGTTACATGTCGAACCCACAGACAATGTGTTTGTCTTACAGGCCATTCTTTTCTGTCTGTCACACAACACAACCACGCACACTACATGCCATGGACCCACTGCCGTGCAGTATCATGTGTACCGTACCCTAGTAGTACTACAAACCATGGTGTGAGATGAGGGCTGGCTTTGTAAGCTCCTCTGCTGCCTGCCTTTGATGCGTCACCATAGAACCGTTATCCCTCTTCTGAGCTCTCTCGAAACAAGGAGCCATTTGACACATCAGTGCCATGCAATGCCTTGCCGTGTACTGCACAGGAAATGGCTGGTTCAGATAAGGTTGAAGCCCTGACATACTGTACGCACACGCCTGACTGCCTAGGCCTTAAACACTCTCCATGAAGTCCATGCTACTGCAGCCTGGTGTGGTAATCTGGTATACAGAGCATTTCCTGCTGGGCGATAGTCCTCAGGGGGCCAATGCTGTTCTGTTTTTTGTTTTGCTTTGTTTCATTTTTATTTTTTATTTTTTTTCTGGTCCCAGGCCAGCCCTGTATGCTACTGCAGCCGCTTCCCGGGCGAGAATTATTTGTACCAGGGCCCTGCCGTGGCCTAACAGTAGGGCACTGTGTTACTACGCTAGTGACCCGAGTTCGATTCTGGCTCGGGTCATTTGCCGATCCTTCCCCGTCTCTCTCTCCCCCCACTCATTTCCTGTCTCTCCTCCACTGTCCTGTCAGAAATAAAGGCAAAAACAAACCCTAAAAAGAATGAATTTGTAGTGGGAGCTAAATGATCCGTTTGACTCATTTGGTAGGGGCTGTAACCTTGATACCAGTCGACAGCAAGTTATATATTATTTTGTCGTTTAAAGGTTTTTACCACTTCCAGTGACTGACCATACATGGGTTCTTGTTAAGCGCATTGAAACACATCAGAGTCACACATTGTGAGCTGTAGGGGAAAACAACTCGCAGACTTCTGTTTCTAAAAATACTGCGGTGACGTGTGTGTTGCTGCTCACTGATATACAGCTATTCAAATACTTTCAGCACTGCCTAGACGTAAAACCTGTACTGAGTGCAACTTTATTAGCTGACCGAAAGTATAATGAAACTATATAATTAGACTTCATTGTCAGTTTTCACAGAAATTCATTTTGCGTCCCTGAGCAAGACTCGTTTAAGACAGGACATACATATAACATCACATCACAAGACTATTGCACAACTGACAACAAACAGAGGACTCAGGCCTATATACAGACATACATGCATACTTACATTACATACAACCCACATAACTTGAAGATCTTACCAACATGGAGTGATAACACTATGCACCCTTACGACGGATTTAACAAAAGAATCGATTGATGTATGAAAGCACGTTTAAGTCTGTTGCGGTTGAAGCGGGGAACTCTGAAACGCCTATTGAGGGTAATGGCTGGTATTATGGTGTTACAGATATTAATTTAGCTAGGTCATTCAGACCTTAACCATTGGTTTATCATTAACCATGTCCTTGTCCTTCTAGCTCTGCGGTCATATACAGTAGTTGACGCATTTCCAGAACAGGCAGGTAATTCAGAGCCCTGAGTGAAGCTACATCAGATGACTTCGTAAGAAAGTGGGTCTGTCATCATTATTAGGATTATAGTCAGGGCAGAGAAGTACAAGTTGCATTGCCACCATTATGCCATGGGTGTGCTGCTTTCGGTCCTCCATGCAGTGTTGATGTGTGTTTTCTGCTGATGTGCCGGGAAGGAGGGAGCTTGCAAGGAGAGCGAGAGAGCGAGAGAGAGAGCGAGAGCGAGAGCGAGAGCGAGAGCGAGAGCGAGAGAGAGATACGTAGATAGATGGCTGATGAACTGAGCTGGGCACCTGCCAAGCCCCGCTGCTCATGCATTATGGAAGCTGTCTGGGGGGGACAAAGGGGTCACTTGTCCCGGGCCCAGGGAGACAGGACGCCCAGAAATGGGTGCTCTATACATTGTTTATATTGGATTTGGGGCCCTTTCAGATGACTTTGTCCCGGGCCCAGCCAAAGCTGTCAGCGGCCCTGCTCATGCATTATGAAAGAGACGGCCTTGTCTTATCTTGCGAGGGGACGCCTGTATGAAGATGTTGCCACTCTCTCTCCCCGGAGGCCCATGCTATGGCCGGGTATTACTTATTCATCTACTCGGGAGTGGGCTGGACACAGACGGCGAGCTTATGGTGGCCCATCAGGCCCGGCCTGCCTGTCCTGCCTAGCCTGATTATCATCGACTTTCAAATCTCTTCGAGACTTGGTCTGACCAAGAGCATAACAATTAACATTTCCCAAACGGTATAGTTCACCCGCCTCCCTTGGTTTGCTAATGGTTGTTTGCCTCCCAACAAAGTGGGAGGAGTTCCCGATTTTCTGGGAACTCAGAAAGTACTTGCATTGCTCTTGACCTGACTAGCAGCAACGCTGAAGGTGTTGCATCACTAGGAGGGCACGTCCTGGCTATGTCCTGCCTGCCTGCCTGCCTGCCTGCCCTGCCCTGCCCTGCCTGCCTGTCTGCCTGCCTGCCTGCCTGCCTGCCTGCCCTGCCCTGCCTTGCCTGCCTGCCTGACTGCCTTGCCTGCCTGCCTGCCTGCTTGCCTGCCTGCCCTGCCTGCTCGCCTGCCCGCTCGCTCTGCCTGCCTGCCCGCCTGCCTGCCTGCTCTGCCTGCTTGCCTGCCTGCCCGCCCGCCCGCCCGTCTGCCTGCCTGCCTGCCTGCTTGCCTGCCTGCCTGCCTGCCCCCCGTCTGCCTGCCTGCCTGCCTGCCTGCTTGCCTGCCTGCCTGTCCTGCCTGTCTGCCTGCCCGCCCGCCCACCCCCCGTCTGCCTGCCTGCCTGCCTGCCTGCCTGCCCTGCCACAGACAGACAGAACAGCTGACTCCAGCAATGCTCCTCCCGCCATGTCCGAGCGAGCCGTGTCTGTCCAAACCCAAACAGATACAGAATTGAACTCAGCATGTGGTAGTGAATGTCCATGCTTTGATAGTGAGCCTATGCCCAGGGAAGCTGACAGCGGGGACAAAGGGGTCACTTGTCCCGGGCCCAGGGAAGGAGGGGGCCCAGAATCGGATCCTCATTACATTGTATGTACAGTATTGGGTTTGGGGCCCTCCCGGATGTCTTTGTCCTGGGCCCAGCCAAAGCTGTCAGAGGCCCTGCCTATGTCTGTCTAGTGAGCCCTATCTCACGCCTTTCGTAAAGTCTTCACGAAAATAATAGAGTAATTTTCGTGGTGCATTCACGTTATTGCCCGCCTTTCGTAAAGTCTTCACGAAAATATTAGATTAATTTTCACGCTGCCTATTCACTTGAATTGCCCCACTGCTGCTATGGTTATCCAAACGTCTGCAGGGGCGGGGAGGGGGTGCTGACAGAACACTGCTGATACACTCGGGACTCACTAATTCGACGCCCTTTCGGTACTTACGCCTTATGTCCCCTAAACCTAAACCTAACCCTAACCTTAACCCTACTTAACCCTAAACCTAACCTTAACC
The DNA here is from genome assembly GCF_034702125.1 of Engraulis encrasicolus. Taxonomy (NCBI): domain Eukaryota; kingdom Metazoa; phylum Chordata; class Actinopteri; order Clupeiformes; family Engraulidae; genus Engraulis; species Engraulis encrasicolus. The sequence goes on from NC_085869.1 coordinate 17,445,082, forward strand.
CTAACCTTAACCCTAACCTTGACCCTAAACCTAACCCTAAATTGCTTGTTTGAAATGTTTGATTACCATGTGACGGTAGGCTACCGAAAGGGCATCAAACTAGTGGGTCGCTAGGCAACAGTCGGGCAATCAAGTGAATAGGCAGCGTGAAAATTAATCTATTATTTTCGTGAAGACTTTACGAAAGGCGGGCAATAACGTGAATGCACCACGAAAATTCATCTATTTTTTTCGTGAAAACTTCACGAAATGAGTGAGATACGGTTGGTCTAGTAGTGCTTGCTGGCTGACGTTGAAAAATGCAAGTCATTGTGTGGGGCATATAAGCAGCAGCATCCTAATGGAAGCCCCCTGGAGGGGATGGGGGATGGGGGAGGATGGGCAGCCTGCCTGCCGATCAATAGTAGTGCACAGAGTGATTCAGTCTGCCGTGGATGGCTGACAGCATCCTGCTTGCAACACAGCAGTTCACTTCCTCATTGGGCGGCCAATCCGAGACAGACAGCTCAGATGCATGCAGTTTGCAAAAGGGCAGAGTGGCTTGGCTGATGTGGAGTCAGCTGTGTCTGGTACTTCCACATGCTTGTCTGTCTCTGTCTCTGTGTCTGTGGTCTGTCTCTGTCTCTGTGTCTGTCTGTCTGTCTGTCTGTCTGTCTGTCTGTCTGTCTGTCTGTCTGTCTGTCTGTCTGTGTGTCTTCCTCACTCACTCACTCACTCAGTCACTCACTTGCTCGCACTCTCTCTCTCTCTCTCTCTCTCACTCACTCGCTCACTTGCTCACTCTCTCTCTCTCTCTCTCACTCACTCGCTCACTTGCTCACTTGCTCTCTCTCTCGCACACTCTCGCTCTCTCTCACCTACTCCCTCTCTCTCTCTCTCTCTCTCTCTCTCTCTCTCTCTCTCTCTCCCCATCGGATCCGCTGCAGGGAAATGTCATGAGAAATGGCATTGTTGTGAAGGGTAGCTGAGCAATTATCCTTGACCACGCCACCAGTGCCATCTCTGCAGTGAAGTGAGGCTTATAATTAATCTCTCCAGAGGGCAGGTGCCCGTGCTCTGTTTCCCATGATCCCAATGGGATCTCCTCCTTACAAGGGCGGATCTAGCCATTTTGGGGACCTAGGCGAAATATAAACATGGGGCCCTCAAAAATCATTATATAGACATAAAAAAATGAAAAAAGGTTCGCACACTTCTTTGGATTTTTTCTTCTTTAAGTTATTTTTTCTTATTATTATTTCATGCATTGGCAATGACGTTTCCAAAGAAGTGTGCGAACCTTTTTTCAAAAAATGTTAGTGTTTTGTCTCATATATGTCTTCGATTACTTATATTACATATTTTTTTGTTTGTGTTTACCGTGACTGGTGTGACAGTTGGGGGCCCCTACGGAGGACAGATTTGGTCGTGGCCCTAGGCAATTGCCTAGGTTTGCCTAATGGAAAGTCCGCCTCTGCCTCCTTTAGTTGCACAGGATCACACTGAGCAACAGCACGGCACGCCCTCAACCAGGAGCCCAGGGAGTAAAGCCGCATGTCATTATCTTCTAGAAGTCTTTTCTTTCTTCTATCGCTATTCACTTACACAACAGCATGTACTGTACTGTACACAGTCTAATGTTGCTGTGTTAATTACAACACTGAGAGAGGTGGAGCAATGTAATGATTGTTGAATTCGACACTAAGTGTTGAGTTAACACTGCAAGTTGTACATAGCTACTGTTCTGTTCATGAGCGTGTATGCCTAATTCTGGTCCATGAGCATTGTAGCGGGGTGCAGAAAAGGGGAGAGGATGTGCGATGTGTGTTGCTGTATTGTGGCTGTATTGAATTGCGTAATTGTTGCAGCATTGAATTGCTGCCATTTGCTGACTGTGCCATCCAGTAGAGGGAGAGGGAGGGATGGGGCCTCCTCCCCTTCCAGGTCAGAGAGAGGTTATCATCACATCACGCACACGGCTGCCAACCAAGACCACCGCTTCAGCCTTTTACGTTTACGACCGTGGTACTCAACCTTTTTTGAACAAGCGCCCCCTTGATTTTACACAGTAAAAAAAATGTAGTATTAACTCAGAGAGTACTCTGGGACCAAATGCACTCTAGTCTAGAAGATGTTAAAGCAACTCTGCAAGTGTTGAATTAACACTGCATTTTTTTACTGTCTATCATGACCTTCACAACAGCCCCTGGACCTCCTCATAAGCCTGCTAACGCCCCTGCCAGTATTAAAAAAACAAAATAGACTAATGTCCCCCAATGGCAAGTGAGCAAAACCTCCACGCAGCTGTATTCTTCTCAGTGCCCCCCCGAGGACTCCCTAATGCCCCTGGGGGAATGTAGAGCCCCCGTTGAGAAACACTTCTTTACGTGGACATGTGCAGAGGCCTACTGTACTGCAGCTCATTCACATTTGGCCACCATGCCTTCCAGTCAGGGCTGGATTAAAGCACAGGGGTGCATTTCTTGAAACCACAGTTGCTAAAAGCTACTTTGTTGTTTGCAGTGCAATTTCCCATTGACAACCAGCCAAGCTGTTAACTAGCTAACAACTATGCTTTTTAGAAATGCACCCCAGGCTAGATATGACTGCAGCCTAGGGGGCCCCACCTGCCAAGGGGCCCCCCAGTTGGCCAGATACAATTGGTAAAATGTAAGAAGATGCAGTATTGATAACTTAGTCTGCCGTGTCAGGTAGAGCTTTAAATCTTATTAGTACTCCTCTTGGGTTGGAATTATGACACCGTCCATGTCATTTTGTTATGTTATTTTTTTTTCCAAACAACCTGTAGCCTAGGGGCCCCGTGGCTTCTTACTCCGTCCCTGCTTTCAGTAATGGCAAGATTTGATTCCCTTGAGTTACCAAACAAACTAATTTTTACAATGCCAGCAGCAATTATGCAATACAAAGCCACCCCAATCCAAAACAAAAGGATAAAGAACGTTTGTTGTGATTTGTTGTAATAAACACCTTAATCCCTGTTGAGCTCCTTGCTGTTGCCGCTGCCTGTGTCTGTCTGGATGCAGAACGTTGCCACTCTTTGTTAAGGCATAAGACAATCCTTAGATGTAAGGCTTAGTTTGACTCCAAAGATGTTGAGGAATTATCAATGTATATACTTCAAAGAGAGTTGGACGGCCATGTTTTGTAAATTAGTCATGCAAGACTGTTAAAATTATAATAACACACCACGCCGAGACTGACATGAATTTATGTCATAGCTATGGCCGTTCTGAGGCTTTCATGTCATTGGACTTCAGAGCGTAGCAGTGATGGCTGCCTCTCTGACCCGCTGTCTCGGTCTGACCCTGAGGTGAAAGGTCAGCTGTCTTCTTGCCCTCCTCCACAGGAGGCTGTGCAGTCACACCCCCACACCCATCCAGCTCAAATACCGGTAGCCACTCTAGTGTTTGAAATGAAAGTTGCACTGTGTAGTACAGTATTTTAGCTGTTCCTTTCCGGAATTCATGCTGTCCATTCACAAATACTACCCTTTTCATGAATACTTACTAGTCTTGTCAACAATGATCGATTCGGCGATGCCATCCAATGCGGGGCATGGACGATCCAATTCAATGCGGCAAGTTCCAGAATCGATCCGGCAATTTTTTAAAGTTTCAATTACTGCCGTGGATATATTCCGTGGAGCAAATTAATGTTAAATTAAATAAAAGTACTTCAAAGCATTGCAAGACTGATACAGACTGATCCAGACTGATACAAAAAACAGCCAATAAATTGTTGCTCAGTATCTGACTACTTGTATTGCCTCATCATGACTGATGAAACATTTGCTTTGCTTTCAGTAGAAATTAAATGCATTGTAGAATTGAATCGGATCGGATCGAATCGCATAGAATCGAATCGAATCGAATCGCTACCTCCCAATTCATGATCGAATCGGATCGTGAGGGCAGTGCCAATCCACACCACTAATACTTACTACCATCATGAAATTCTGAGTATTCATTACAACTGGGAAAATGGCACTTTATACAGAAAGGTAGATCTTTTCCTTGTCCACAATTTTGAATGTCCAGAAATAGACAGTTTTAGCTGCCAAACCCACTGTACTTTGATCATACTGGTAAATATTAGTTCATTATTTAGTAAATATTCATGAAAAGATCAAATTTGGCAGTAGACAGCACAATTTCAATGAGCAGCGTAGTTGCAATACCTATTCTGGCCACCATCCTAGTCAGTGCACCTTTAAATGAAAGTAATAAGTTGAAAATCCCCCTTTCTCCAGGAAATGTCCCATACTGCCAACAGTAGGTGCTACTGTAGTACTACTCTGGTCTACTATCACTAGTCAGTGACTTCCTGTAATTGGCCCTGTTTGGTAAGTACATAGTGCTTTGCTTATAATGTGAGTTCTGTGTTCTTCTCTTCCTATCTTAGTGACCAATCGCATCAGACTGAAAACACATGGTTCCCCTTCTGATAACTACTCAGCGTCTCATATCCTCTTTGAACTTCTTTAAAATCTATGCAACAAAGACACGTCTTGTGTCTTGTTGTATTAACAGTACATTACTGTTGTTCAATCAAATAAGAAATGATGAATATTTGAATGTTATCTTTGACAAACATGAGGTTTTTTTTTCTGTGGTCTGACAAGCTCACTGTAGATAGAAATGTATGTTGTAAGATAACTTCCCCATTTGACTGGAGAGAAATGGGAACACAAATTAGCTTTCATCTTAAACAAGTAGGAGTTTGCTGGATCGTCGCCTTCTGCTTCTTGGTTAGATTTCAGCATCACTGACTTTATGCAACTGATGGTGCAGCCAGCGTTGAAGTAGCTATGGGAACAGCTTGTTCATCGCAGCAGGGGAGCGCTTCCTCTCGACTGGTCAACTTTGTGAATTCAGGAAGTAGTCACCTGCAGCAGGAACAGAAAGACATACACACAAAGATCGGAAGACGGAAGCTACAGCACCCCAGCTAAAAAAAAAGATCCTAAAAACATCTCTGTAACCCCTCCACAGGCTGAACAACATGCACCGTCTCTCTGCTTCCCCTCAATCACACACTCACAGAGTGACACACAAACACACGTACAGTACGTGCACATAGACACATCAACAGACATACAGTATGTTACATATAGTATGAAGGCCACCTGATGTGCATGCACGCACACACACACATACACACACACGGGCGCACACAAACACATACACATCAAAGTAAATTCACATGGCCCTACCGTGGCACTAACTGTATAGGGCACACGTCTACTATGCAGCAGACCTGGGTTTGATTCCCAGCCAGGGTCCTATGCTGGCCCTTCCCCGTCTCTCTCCCAACTCACTCCCTGTGTCTCCTCCACTCTCCTGTCTGATAGTAAACAATAAAGGCTTGAAAAGTCCCCGAAAAAGTATATTCACATGCAGAAGAAGACTATTTTTTGCGGTTTCTGGCATCTGAGTGGTAAGGTACAGTCGGTCGGCTAGGCAAGTCAGACTGCTTTCATCAAGCTGCCTGAATCTGCTGGAGTGCTTCAGTGTGTCTTTTAGTCTGTAAAGCCAGAATGGAGACTCTGGGTTCTTGCCCCGAGAGGATAAACATCTCATTACTTGGCCGGCTTTATTTCTCATGAATGTCGAATTAGTGTTTGTTTTACTATATAAGCCCGATACGGCTAGCAGCTAGGCAGCACAAACAAAAGAATGTTTGTTGACCTGACCTGAGGTAGCGGGGTGGCACCTGCACATGGCTAGGGGAGAGACGGCAGTTTAATCCCTTTGCGCAGAGCCCTACTGTCACCAAAATTGTAATGTCCATGCCTTTTTAAAAAAAAAGTCTTTTTGACTTATTTATGACAGAACAGTGAAGGTGGTGACAAGAAGCGAGAGGGGAGAGAGAGACGGGGAAGGGCCGGTGAATCGAACCTAGGTCAGCCGCGTGGTAAGTTCCGTACGGTTTGGCCTCGGCAGGGCCCCTGACTGTAGTTTAACCCCTTTGCGCAGAGCCTACGGTATGTTAGAACCCTACTGTCACCAAAATTGTAATGGCTATGTCTTAGTCTGTTACCTAAGACTCTCTGCATTGTCATAGCAATGTTGTTTATGATGTAGTTGAGTATTTTTAGTAAATAGTGAATAGGCCTGCTGGTGATCCCATCTACCTTTTCGCAGAGCCCATGTTAGAACCCTGCTGTCACCAAATTTGTAATGGCTATGTCTTAGTCTGTTACTTAAGACTCTTTGCATTGCCATAGCAATACTGTTACGATGTAGTTGAGTATTTTCAGTAAATAGTGAATAGGCCTGCTGGCGATCCCATCTACCTTTTCGCAGAGCCCATGTTAGAACCCTCCTGTCACCAACTTTGTAATGGCTATGTCTTAGTCTGTTACTTAAGACTCTTTGCATTGCCATAGCAATATTGTTACGATGTAGTTGAGTATTTTCAGTAAATAGTGATAGGCCCCGCTGGCGATCCCATCTACACAGAGGCTATCCCCCTTTCTTGGCTCACAATAGTGATGGGCACAGGTTAGGGTCCTTAACCTTTAAGAGTGTACCGTCACACCGGTGTGACGGGAATGTTCGGGCAGTGAAAGTTCTATAGAATTCTGGGCGTCATTGAATACAATATGGAATTGTAGAATCTTGCATTGTTATAGAACATATTCTTTTTATAGAATGCTCAAAAACCCACACTCTTAAAAATGATACAACGTGCCCTACTGTGGGTCAATCGGTAGGGCACTGCACTGCTATGCCGGAGACCCGGGGTCGATGCCGGCCCTCTCTCCCACTCCCTTCCTGTCTCTATCTCACACTATCTTGTCATATAATAAAGGCATAAAAGAGCTAAAAATATTTGAAAAGACAAAAAACTCTAAATGGGCTCTACATGAACACCAGCCAACCGTCCAAGCGCTTGTGAAATTTCAGTTTGACTGGTAGAAAAGACCAACTTACTAGCCACTTTTTCACCAAATAGTGAGTGTGTGTTAGACTAGCAAGATTAACATCAAAATAATTAATAATCAAAATAATAACTTAGAACCCTGGTTAGGGCCCTAAAAGTAAACGTATGCTACAGTGGCACCCAGTGAGTGACGTGGAAGAGGAGCTGGTGATTAGTAAGAGCCTGTGTGTGTACATGTAGCCTTTTCAGCCAGTCTTCACCCCATAGTGACCACTTCCTCTCCTCACCGTACGCTCTACAAACCGTTAAAAGCTGCACTACTTGCCCCATCACACCTCAAGCCTTACCACATTGGGCTGATTTGAAATCAAGTAAAACAGCCACTGACTTAAGAACCAGTGTCTGTTAAAAAATACAATTGCCTTGGACTAAATGAGAATGGGATTTGCCTTGTAAATGGGAGTTGCAGGTTGTTGGTATGCGTGAGAGCAGAAGTGAGAGAGATGTGTGTGAGATACGTAGTTGGGGGAGGATGTGATGCCACAGTCAAGTCATCTGAGCATGTCAAAGGCATTCATTTCCTGTTCTTGTTGACAGACTGTGGTCTCTGCAAGCCTCCGTTGCACCAGTCTCTGTATGTTGTTTGAATCACAGAACAACTCAGACTAAGACTGTTGTTAGTGGTTTACATAGGCCTATGTGCACATAGTTGCTGTGTACATACAACGTATGTGCACATACGGTTGATGTGTCTACATTGTCACACATGATTGATCTCCCATCAACACCTTTATAAATAAGCAAGCCTTCACAACACATACTATATCACTGCAGTCATTTTTCACGAGAGTACGTTTGGACAGGAAATGTATCTGTGAAGTAATTTCCCAACCTTTTTTGTCTTGTGTACCCCTAAGCCTCTTCGTTGTGCCATGAGTACCCCCTAAGTCAAGTTCTATACCGCTTTCTCCATCCCAATGTAACTAAGCTCCATATATTTGTTAAAATTTCATTTTCCCAAGTACCCCCTGCAGTGTGCTCGCGTACCCCTAGTGGTACACGTACCCCTGGTTGGGAAACACTGTTCTACATGAATGTGAAATACTGGCTGCATGCTCGGCTCTATTTTCATGGTGGTGTTAGTGGAGAGACTTTTTTTTTCACACTCACCCACGCTCTAACTCATTACATTACGTTACACTTGGCTGATGCTTTCATCCATAGTGACTTACAGTTACTCTCGGTACAGGGTTCTGGTTACAGGCCCTGGAGCAATGTGGGGTTAGGTGCCTTGCTCAAAGGCGCGTCAGCCATGGAGTAAGGGAATGGAAGGGTGGGATTCGAACCTGCAACCCTTAAGTCCCTTGATCTTAAATTCATCTCCCTAACCACTATGCCACGGCAGCCCCACCACCATGCCACGACTGCCCTAACACAACACTCAATGCCTATTGAGGTCAACATTAAAAAAAGATCTTGGTGACAGTTGTGCATTAAAAATAGAAGAAAGTTTATCATTCAGCTGCAGATTTCCTGCCTATGTGCAATGCCTGCATTCTTCTTTGCCAAAACACAAAAGATTACCCTTTGGTCAGAATTGCTGTGTAACTCAGTGACAAGCCATATGCTAGTAGGCACATGCAGTCATTTAACAGGAAGGCCGCATTCGCGTTTCCTCAAAATGCGCCTCTCTACCTCATTCCAACGTGGCCCCTCTCGGCGTGACTAAGGTCAACTGATATCGAGAAGCATGCAAAACTTTTGGCAGGAGGAACCAAAAAGAGTGGCTACATTGTGCCTCCTCCGCGGCGGCGGCGCGGGCATGTGGGCAGTCAGACCGTGCGTGTCCCTGAAGGGGTCATGTTATCTGATGCAGGCATTTAGGAGTCATGGGGAAGCACTTTTCACATTTCAGCCTGATGAGCTCATTTCTGACCAAAGTGAGTGGCTGAACAATCCTCAGCATGAGCACACACATCGATGTTCAAATCTCTTCGAGACTTGGTCTGACCAAGAGCATAACAATTAACATTTCCCAAGTGGCATGGTTGACCCGCCTCCCTTCTTTTGCTTATGGTTGTTTGCTTACCGACAAAGTGGGAGGAGTTCCCGTATTTTCGGGAACTCAGAAAGCATACTGCATTGTTCTTGGCCTGACTAGTTGCAACGGTGAAAGTGTTGTCACTAGGAGGGCACAGCCTGGCTACCTCAACACACACTAATGGATGGGTATGAGTATGGGGTCACATCTGCAACACTTAAACACAGGGGTGTCATACAGGGGGGTAAAGTGTGACTGAGTCTCCAAGGCCCCATGTACTATATATAGGGGTTCCACACAGTCCGATGTATGCAGATTTATGTCTGGGTTGGTCCATTGGAGCTGATTGTACATAGGTCACACAATCTGCTGCTACTGGTTACGTGGCGCTATTCCGACATGTCGCTATTCCGACGTTAATGTCTATTGTCGGAATACCGACACGTTTTCCACCGTCCGCCGCTATTCCTACATGCCTCTATTCCGACATCCCTAACCTTAACCCTAACCCTAACCCTAACCCTAACCCTAACCCCTAAAAAGTGTCGGAATAGCGGCATGTCGGAATAGCGATTGCCCCCCGCTGCTACTCCCCTGCTTCAACAAAACACAGGTCAACTAAACTGTAGGCTCATCAAACAGACTTGACACTTCATTCGTTGTGTTACAGCACACACCATAAATAGGACTGAAGTATGCATGAGGTGAAACCACGGCTTCCTGTGTAAGCTAATCAGAGCAGAGGTAGGCCTAGCTGGCCTACGGTACCTTTAGTATGCTATGCTAGCCACCGTTGTGCAATCTTAAACTGTGTTTTGTGGGGCTCTTTTGCTGCTGATTTCCAGTGATCTGTCTGAACATGTTACCCTTATGTAACCCCTGAGCTGTCAGATTTTCTTTCTTTCTTTCTTTCTTTCTTTCTTTCTTTCTTTCTTTCTTAGATAAGATCAGATCATATCAGGGGTAGGCCTACATTTCTCGAAACTTTGTTGTTTGCGATGCAATTTCTCATTGGCACCGAGTTGCTAACTGGCTATCAACTACGCTTTCGAGAAATGCACCCCAGATCAGATATCATTCTACTTTTTCCTCAGGCGTATTTTTTGTTGTTGCTAATTTCCCCCCACTGTAACTATACAGTATTTCTTTTAGTAGGGGCGGCAGCTTTTGCCTGGCCTACGCCTACTGCTGAGGAGCACCTGACCTTGTGGAGTCTGTCCTCCAGATAAAAGGTCAAAGGTCATTTCTATTCACCTACAGTAAGCATGGGCATGTACAGTTTTTTTGTATAATGTATTGTGGAACATGTGGCACTTGCCCCCCCATGTCTTTGCACGCCAGGGCTGGACTGGCCATATGGCATAGTGGGCATTTCCCTGTGGGCCCTGCATCCTTGTGGGTCGTGGGCCCCTATTTTCAGAAATGGAAAAAAATATGATTGTTATTATTATTATTATTATTATTATTTTAAATAGGGCCCCACGAGGGTGCGGGGCCCACTAGAGAGTCAGTTCTGCTTCGCTTATTATGAGAAGGGCCCCTTTAATCTAAAAGTGCCTGGGCCCTATTTCACCCCTAGTCCAGCCCTGTTGCACGCCACTGACAGTAAGGTTACCATCAATACAGACACAGTGCATGCCTGATTTAGACCCTCAGTGTGTCTGATTAAGATGAACCTCATGGCCCAGCCGGGACTCTAACTCTGGACTGCTACGCCGGCGTCCCGTCCCGTGTTCGATTCCGGCCCGGGTCCTTTGCCGATCCTTCCCCGTCTCTCTCTCTCTCCCCACTCGCACTCTGTCTCTCCTCCACTGTCCTATCTCAAAAATAAAAAAAATGTCCCCCAAAAAGAAGAATCTCATGTAGTTTAGCGTGGCAGATTAGAACCTCGCTCACAGTAGTTTACAGTGTCTGACAGCCTTATGTACTTGCCTACCATCAGGGCACTTCCTGAAGCACGCTGAACGTGCACATGCAGACCTGACGACATTCTCTGATTTGCTCAACTTGATCTCAGATCTACAGTAATGATGTTCCTGTGTGTACATGCTCATACCTCAGCAGACGAACTCAGACAAAGTTCTTGAGACTCTTGAAGCAGCACAAACTGGGAAGTGTACAGGAAACTGTTGAAAGGAGGAAATGTTGTGTTGTTTAAAAGTGTTGCAAGGGGGAAACCAACTACCAATACAACACTATAAAAGTTCAGTTTAGTCAATGATTGGTCTGGCAAAAATGCCAGAGGAATTCTGCCTCTCGAGTTCCACATTGTGAAACAGCCAGCCAGGGCCTGCGTGAGCGTTATGCTGATGTGAGGAATGGCAAATTCCTTGCAAAACGCTTGTTTTTTTCCACTGCCAAATATGGTATCGAACTCCCTCTGCAGTGAGATAGCTATGTGGTCACATCACTCTGTGTGTTCTGCAAAAGGGCATCTTCAAGGCAATTGGTGATTTTACACCAAACTCAACATTTTCACACAACATATTGTGTATGTATGGCATTAGTATAGCAAATAGTTAGTATTGAACCTCTTATTAAAGAATTATGTATCATCATGTCACTGCATTAGGCTTTAACATCTTCTTTTAAAATTTGGCCACAACACTCAACAAGCTATTAATACGAACAAATCCTTTGGCCTCACCACCAAAACAAATGGAGTACATTTGGAATGCTGTGACCCCTGTTGGGAGCGCTCCTCTGGGAAATACAGAGTGGGCGGACCTTCCTGTGGGAGAAAACACTGCTCTCTGGATTAGTCAAACGCCTCCGGTTTCATCACAATATTTTACAGTCTTGCTAACAGCTTTACAGAAACCTGTTGCGCATGCATGGCTTCAATACATGACAGAAGGCTGTTAAACTCTCCTGTCTCAGACTAAGGGATTATGTTGTGAGGTGCCTTTTGTGGTACTGATGTATTCTCTGTTTTTCCATGTCAATAGTCATTATTTCGTACATTTATTTCCATTCCCAGCTTCTCTACACCCCCAACAAGAAAGTTGTCAGAGGCTTGTACAACCGTAGTGATTTTGTTATGCATATTAACTGTCACAGGGTGCTGCCTCATTGGACAGCCTCTGCGTTCAGCTTTTGTTCATATATGGGGCACAATGGAAGGGAAGGGGCGCCTTTTCCCCTGACCATGGCTACTATGATAATGTGTGGTGAGTTAAGAATGGACCCGTGAATGCAGCCCCTATGAACAGGCGTCAGAGCCTTCTCAGGGTCCTCAATACCCAGCACCCCCCACTCTCCACACCCCCCTATCCCATCACTGACTTCAAGCAACATCTGCTCCCCTCCCCGTCATCACCATAGCAACCACTCCACACGTGCAGACGAGAGCTATAGGCCTATCTGTGTTGACTGAAAACACAGCCAAAAACTCATACGGAAGTGATAAAATAGTCTGGTGGTGTCTTGTAGTTTCACACACACTATCTTTATGATTTGTGTCTAACTTGAAAAATGACTTCACGAATGATATTATGAATGTCACTCTGGCCCCATGAAAAGCCCCACTGACCCATCAGTAACGAGCTGTATTGGCATTAGCCCTTTTAAGCCATGAGAAATTTAGCGGCTCATTGTAGCTGTTTTAAAGGGGTATGTCACTATTTTGGGGCTTAATACAGTTAAAATCGTTGGCCAGGGTTTATATAGGTGGTAAAGTGTCTTATTTTTAAAGTGAGCCGTTCTCTTGCTTCAAGACAAGTTAAAAGAGGGAGCATGTCGCTAAGCTAGTGAAAATCAATGGATCCGTGTAGCATACCCCTTTAAGTCTGTCTGTCACACCTCTGTGCTGCCGTAGGAGCTTGATGCTGCCGACATGGCAGCCCAACTCTACTCATGCTCATCAGCCAGTGCAATATGAGGAAGACTGCTTATCTTTTCAGTGAAATCTGTGTGTTTTATTTCACTCTCTATTTGTAGGGTGAATCCAGTATTAATAGGACCAAAGTAACCTATGAGTGACAGGTTCTCATTTCCTCTTTTGAGTTTGTTTTGTTCTGTTTTGTGTGTCTTGTGTTTTTGTCTTCTGTTGGGGTTTGTATCATTTGTAAAAAGAAAAGAGAAAAATGTAAAATAATGTATGGATTTGTTTTGACCACAGGAAGAACAGTGCTTCTATAAGAACAAAACTGATGTATTGTCTATAAAGCAATCAATCAATCAAATCTTTTCACTGAAGATCTCTTTTATCTTTTACCTGACATGTTTCGACGGTATAGCTTCCGTCCTAACACTTAGACATAATGACATAATCATACATCTCTTAGCTTCTATTAATAGTCTTAGACAGCGGTATGCAAACGGGAAGAATTTGATGATTTACTTTAAAACAGCACATTGTCCAGACTGATAGATTTTAGTGTTAGCAAATTTTGTTATAATTAAAGGGACACTGTGCAGGAAATGGTCAAAAAGGGTACAGCAACTACGTATGCTGCTCATTGAAACTGGGCTGCCAATAGCCAAATTTGATCTTTACATGAAAGTTGTCTAAGTAATAAACAAGTATTTTCTAGTATGGTCCAAGTAGAGTCATTTTTGTAGATAAAAAGGGGTATTTTTGGAAATTCAAAATGGTCGACCATGGAGAAGATCTCCCTTTTCATGTAAGAAAAGTGCAATTTCCCCAGTCATAATGAATACTTAGAATTTGATGGTGGTGGCAAGTATTCATGAAAAAGGTAACATTAGTGAATGGGCAGCATGGATTCTGGAAATAAACAACTAAAAATCTCACACAGTGTCCCTTTAAATCAGATGTATTTAGTAAAAAAAAAAATTACTGTAATAAACAATCCTATGCATGCCAAAGCGATTGACCAAAAATTTTATTTACAATGTTATTACAAATGCCCCATTCATCATCGGACTGCGCTATTTGTTTGTTTTCTATTATACTTTCAAAAGTAGTCCACAAACAGTTTTAGCAGTCATTTTTTTGAAAAACAAAATCATGACAACAAAATATCTGTATCTACTGTAGTCTATATAACGGTGCCGAGTGCTCTCCAAGTGCTCTCCGAGTGTAGATCTGATTCTCCTAAATGTAAGCAGCGGTGACCTTCGACCTCTGGGCGTGGCAGCTCAATGTAAACGCGTTTTGGCATTTGGTGAGTCACAGCAGAAAGTCCCCGAGGCCAGAGGAGGAGGGAACATGAAGTCATCAGTGCAGGGGGGTGTCGGGGGGTGGGCTCCATCTGACCAGAGAAGTGATGTGTCACTCTACTCAGAGTGAATGATCAGCCACCACAATAGTAAACCAAAGGAGCCTTTCCTGGAAGGACCCTCACTTGGTCACTTAGCCAGTGCTGTATTGTGTAATCCTATGCGGGGGTCAAAGACGTGCAAAATGTCATTGTCATTCAGTGTAACGGATACCTTCTGCTCACTGTAACTGTAATAAAACATGATTTTTATTAAATTGTTTCAAGTGAATGGATGACAGCCGAGGCCTTCATGAATTCACTGGAAAAAATAAATAAATAAAAAGAGTCATGTTTTTTACTGTTACAGTCAGCAGAAGGTATCCGTGACACTGAATGACAATGTCATTTTGCACGTCTTTGACCCGCATACATGTACAGTAAATCGCCGTTTTCCAACATGTTACTTCACAGTGTTTTGTATCTGAAATTCTTTCTCTCTCTCTCTCTCTCTCTCTCTCTCTCTCTCTCTCTCTCTCTCTCTCTCTCTCTATCTCTCCATCTCTCTCTTTGTCCATTTATCATCCCATTAGTGATTCATCCTTAATAAGCCCCTCCTCCTCTGCTGGTTAGTGGGCGGGGCAATGTCGAGGCCCTAATTAATTAATGATGTGTGTGTGTGTGTGTGTGTGTGTCTGTGTGTGTGTGTGTGTGTCTGTGTGCGTGTGTGTGTGTGTGTGTGTGTGTGTGTGTGTGTGTGTGTGTGTGTGTGTGTGTGTGTGTGTGTGTGTGTGTGTGTGTGTGTGTGTGTGTGTGTGTGTCCATTCTCCAGGCATCTGCCAGCTCTGTTTGGCCAGCCCCAGCCCTGGGGACAACCTCACCACTTCAAACCTCATCACACAGCTTCTGGTACTGCACAACACAATACAGCCACGACTCTCCCTTGACAGTAAATCCCAAAGCTGATGTGGTTTCCTGTACTGCAAACAGAGTGCATCCCACATGTCCGCCTTCAAATTGTTTCTCTCAATACAATACAAGAAGTGCATGTTTGCAGTTTCATCTCATTTTAATTTTCCGTGGGAGTTCAAGAAATATAATTAAATTATTGCAGCCAAGTGTTGTTTTCCCATGAGATTTGTATGTTTTCCCAGGAAGGTCAGTCGAGCTTGAGATACCCTGTGAAGTATAAACAAGCAGTCTCCTCCGTACTATTTCCATGAGGGAAGTTGGTGTTACAAAATGCCGGTAGAGTTATAAATGTCTGTATGAGAAAGGTGTTATGAAAACTTACAACAGCAGATGACTTGGTTTCAGCATTATCACGGCAGTACAGTATGCACACAAGATGTATGTAAATATGGATGTATAAGATAATCATACTTAGCAGCAGACATCATGCAGCGTTTTTATGGTGGAATGTCTTAAAGGTTACATTGCTATAGATGTAAATGTAGTCTAAAATAGCTATATTTCTAAAAAAAAAAAAAATCATGTCGGACTATGTAACAATACAAAGTTGTAGCAGACAAATTCTTTGGGCCTGTTCAGTATTCATCGATTACCATTCTGCTGGGAATGACGTGACATCCTAAGCGCTTTCCCTCTGGCTTAAGTCAGAGGTGATCCCCACCTTTGTTGCTCTCTGACAGGCCTGCTCATGTCGTGGCTTGTCCTTTGTGTGATGGGCTGATCTGTTCTCTAAGCCAGTGTTTCTCAACCTTTTTTTAGGCGAGGCACCCTTTCAATTCATGAAAAATCTCAAGGCACCCCAAACCAACAAGCTGTAAAATGGCATTGCATCCGATACCACACAAGCTTAGAAAAGTAACACATTTGGAGATGTCACACAACCTACGTTCGAAGTTGCAACTTTATCTCAGACAGGCTATGTGCAGGCCATACTGGGGCGACCTAAATTTACTATATTGTGCGTAAATGGTACATGAAAGATTCCACTAAGTATTAATTTATTAATTTAGATAAATATGTGTTATATTACATAATTTATTTATGTATTTAGGTCAAATTCACATATCGTCAGCCACGGGGGGCGTGAGGCACCCCAGGGTGCCACGGCACCCCGGTTGAGAAACGCTGCTCTAAGCCTTGTATCTGAAGGCCCTCGCCATCTCTATAATGTGGATTCTCTCATGCTGGGACAGCTACAAATATGCAGAGGTGAACAAACCAGTGTGAGAAAGTAGAAATACAGTAATGCATTCCCACTGGCTGTGTTTTAAATGCATTTCATTTCAGCTTATTTTGGACGGAGAGTTAAGTCAATCAGGATCAGCAGGTTCAGAGAAGTCTTTTGTCTGATTTTTACTTCCTAAAGGTTAGATGTCTGTTGAGTCACTTGGGTAACCCCTAGAAATAAACTTACATAATGTAGTCTTGTACACTGTGTGCAGAATTATTAGGCAAACATGTTTTTTGACCATATTGTCCATTATATGAATATTTTCCGCCACCAACCTCTATGGACATGAACACCTATTGGATTTAAGCATTCCAGGTCATGCATATTTGTATATTAAAAGATGGCGTGATCGAAGGAGCCCAATACCCTATATCAGGTGTGCATAATTATTAGGCAACTTTGTTTTCCTCTGTGAAAATAGGCCACAAAAGAGATCTAACAAACTCTGAAAAGTCTATAAACAATTTTGAAGTCTTCCAGAGGGATGTGGCTGTCTTGAAATTGCCCAGATATTGGTCATATCCATCTAATGCACCGTTACGAAGCCATCAGTGTCACATGCATTGTGCTCACAAAGTAACTGCCGGATTGAGAAGAATTGAAGGTCAAACTACCACAAAATTATTACCCTGCAGCGCTGTTATATTCCAGAACTGAAACCTACATCGAGTGTCCAGAAGAACATTGTATTCAGCACTCAGAGACATGACCATGGTAAAACAGGTTGAAACCTGAAGACCACTCAACAAGAAACGCATGTCAAGACTGGGTCAAGAAAGGTCTTTAGACAATTTTGTCAATGGTTTTATGAACTTGTGAAAGTGACTGTTAATGGACCAGATCGATGAGCCCATGGCTAGATCGGTAATGTGCACACTCAGTGTGAGTTCTACTCACATGCCAGCAGAATACTGCATAAATACCATTGTCTTCTTGAAAGTTGCAAACTTTTCCCTCACAGATCCAGCTATGGGCTCATCCACCCTGTCTGTCAATAGTCACTTTCACCAGTCCATAATACCTTCGAAAACTCTGTCCTAGGGTATTTCTTGACCCAGTCTTGACTTAATTAACTTGTTAAATGGTTGTCTGGTGTCATCCCTTCTTACCTTTGCTATGTCTCTGAGTGCTCAACAATCTGTTCTTCTGGACACCTGATGTAAGTTTGCATTCTGGAATATGATAGCACTGCAGGGTAATACTTTTCTTGTAGTTTCACCTTAAATTCTTCTCATTTTATGGCAGTGACATTTCATGTGAGACTGATGACTTTGTAACGGTGCATTTGATACTTCTGTGCTAACGTGACCAATGTCTTGCCAATTTCAAGAGACCCACGTCCCCCTGGAAGACTTCAAAATTGTTCATAGACTTTTCAGAATTTGTTAGATCTATTTTGTGGCCCATTTTCCCAGAAGAAAGCAAAGTTGCCTAATAATTATGCACACCAGATATTGGGTGTTGGGCTCCTTTGATCACACCCCATCTTATTATACACATATGCATGTTCTGGAATGCTTAAATCCAATAGGTTTTCATATTCATAAAGGTTGATGGCGGAAAAAACGCATAAAATGTACAATATGGTCAAAAAACATGTTTGCCTAATAATTCTGCACACAGTGTAGTCTTGTATTAAAGATGCACAGTGTACTATTTTTAGTAGTTTATTTCCAGAATCCATGCTGACCATTCATAAATGTTAGCTTTTTTCATGAACACTTACCATCCCCATCAAATTCTAAGTTTTCATTATAACTGGGAAAATTGCACTTTTCATACATGAAAAGGGGGATCTTCTCCATGGTCCGCCATTTTGAATTTCCAGAAATAGACCTTTTTAGCTGCTAAAAACATACTGTGCTTTGGTCATACTAGTAATTATTAGTTTATCGCCCAGTACAGTAAGATCAAATTTGGCAATAGACAGCAAAGTTTGAATGATCAGCATAGTTGCATAGTTGCAATACCTACTCTGGCCACCATCTTACACAGTGCACCTTTAAGCATCTGTGTTTTTTTTTTAACTACACTCAAACCAATTGACTGAGTATGGATTCTATTCTTCAAGTTAAAAACCCCTCAGATGGCCCTGCTGTGGACTAAAGGTAGGGCACTGGGTTACTACGCCTGTGACCCGGGTTCGAGTTCAGCCCAGGTCATTTGCCGATCCTCCTCCCGTCTCTCTCTCCCACTCACTTCCTGTCACCTCTAATGCTGTCCTATTGATATAAAGGCTAAAATGCCCCTAAATGTATATATATATATTATATATTATAGTATATACTGTATATAAAAAACCCTTAGGGCCTACCATAGCGCTAATGGTAGGGCACTCGACAGCAGCTACGTGGCTGACCCGGGTTCAATTCCGACCCTTCCCCGTCTCTCTCCCCACTCGCTTCCTCTCCACGTCTTCACTCTCCTGTCTCAAATAAAGGCAAAAAGCCCAAAAAAAAAACCCTCAGATACAGGCTATGCCATCTAGCACCACATTTACAGCTTCTGAGTCACTAAGGAATTAAGGGGCTGTGTGTGTGTGCATCTCTGTCTCAGGGCAGTGTCCCTATTTAGCAGTATGTGCAAAGGCTTCCTGTCTCTATCTGTAAGGAGGTCAAGAGTCCAGAGGGCCATTTATGCTGGACCAAATATAGGTGATTGTAGTCATCTTTAAAACACGTCATTTCAAATTTAATGCATGATAAAATTAGATCAGACCCGGCACAACAAACTGTCCATTGTAATGAGAGCCAACAAGCAGTAGCCAAATGCCACTTAAAGAAAAGGAGAAGAGTGCAGGCCTACATAATAGTGACGGGCAAACTGAAAGGATTTCATTTTGTCTTGCTGTCGCCAATCCTCACTGTGTGTGTGTGTGTGTGTGTGTGTGTGTGTGTGTGTGTGTGTGTGTGTGTGTGTGTGTGTGTGTGTGTGTGTGTGTGTGTGTGTGTGTGTGTGTGTGTGTGTGTGTGTGTGTGTGTGTGTGAGTCTGTGTCTGTGTCTGTGTCTGTGTCTGCGTCTGCGTGTTTGTGACTAGAGAGAGAACACCTGTCTGCTGCCATGGCAACAGGGAGAAAGAGGGGAGATCTGAGCAGATCTGAGCAGAGCAGCTTCAGCGTGCATGCAAACACTGAGCCAGCCTTCTGAGCGAGCAAATATTTCACCATACACAGACGGCACGGCACGCAAGCAAGCAAGCCAGCAAGCTGCAGCTATTACTGACTGCTGTCACTTGTGTCACTTCCTCTTCTGCGCTCCCAGTGTAGGTGCATCTTCAGCCCACTTCCTGTCGAGCTTAATCTCACATAGGCAAGCTGTGACATTTGGCCCTTTAGGTGCTTACATCAGTACTTACTCAGTGCACATTTCATTTCTGAATTTGCCCAATTTAAAAAGGATAATTTGCCCTATTTTAAAATTTAGATTTAGTAGGGACAATGCAGTGCATATCATTACAAACATGACATGGCAAGGCCATGATGATACAACTAAAAGGATAATTTGCCCTATTTAAAAGTAATAATTGCACAACAATTGCAAAAGTGATGTTGCATGCATGTTTTACTTAGATGTCCCAAATGAACATGACACAAAGGGGTGAGTCTGTCTGTTTGTCCTAAATTGGACAGATGCCTCCCTCAATACATGTACAGTAGGCCTACGCTTCTCCCTCTTTCTCCCTCTGTGGAGCCGGAGCATGAGGGGACTGAAAAGGCATCTGTGTCCCCTCCCTCCCGGGGGCTGCTGTCCACAGTCGGTCTAACGAGCGAGCAGCCGTCACAACACTGGCAGATGGCCGCTCCGCTCGCTCGCCACTCGTGGCCAAATTCATCACAATCCCTTTCTCAGTGTGCCTGGCGTGGCGTTCGCATCGCTTTCAGCATGGCTCTTAGCTCAGCAGCAGTGGAGGCGGCCGGGCCAGCAGCATAGCAGCCCCCCCCCCTTTCCTGTCTCGCCCCCAATGCAGGCGCAAGTACACAGTAAAAGGCAACATCAGTGTTAATTTAACACTCAGAGATTAACATCAACACTATTCGTGTGAAAATCGTCTCATTAACACTATAGACATTTTTTTACTGTGTATCTATTTATGCTCCAAAGAAAAGCGTTCACCAGAAAGGGGAAACAGGACAGAAAGTGTAACAAAAAAACACCAGAGCAGTTCAAGGAAATGAACTAGCAAAAACATGTTTATATTTTAATCCATCATCATTTTATAGCTAATACTTGTCCTTTAAGCCCTTTTGTTGAGGCCGTGTGATAGGAACAAAGTTTACACATGGTGACACAAGAGAGACATTGAACAGGCTGGGTGGGCCGGGCGACACGTGAAGCAACATGGGCTTGGAGCATCTGCTTGTGTGAATGGCCAGATTCATACTGTGCCAAGTCTAATGTGGCTATGTATAGTAGCTGGTGTCGTAGTAGCTTCAGTCCCATTTATTTATTTAAAAAAAAAGGATCATACAAAACTATTAGTGATTTGACAAATAAATCCCCTTATACAGTTGTTCATATTGGGTATTCTCGTAATTTTTTTTGCTACAATATTGCTTGAAGGGTAGTGGTGGAGTGGTTATTTCTCAACAGCCTGTTGGTGGGCAACATCACGTTGTCTTTCAGTTAGAGGATAGTGCAGTAAGTGCCAAAACAGACAGGGCTGTCTTTGGTTGCCATGGTAAGGCTGTGGCCCAAGACATTTTGAATCAAGTAATAGGCCCATTTGTTATGTGTCCATAATGTCCTCTCTCTTTTCTGTCTGTCTCCGTCTCTGTCTCGGTCTCTGTCTCTGTCTCTATCTCTATCTCTGTCTCTATCTCTGTCTCTGTCTCTGTCTCTGTCTCTGTCTCTGTCTATGTGTGTGTTGTAGAGTGGGCTGTGTGATGCAGCTGTGACTGCTTGGTCCAGTCAAAGGAGAGTCCCACGTTGGGCATGAAAGCCCCAGTGATCCTTTGAAGTCCTCTCAGTCTGGCTCTTTATGTTGCCATCTTTCTTTCGCTTCACTTTCGTTCTCCGTACCATTTTCTTGCCAACGCATGCACTCTCTAAAACCCTGTTGTTGTTGCTATTGTAACTCTGTTTGGGATTGCGCAATAAAGTCCTGTCATCTCAGTCTCAATCCAGGCAGACTACAGCAGCAGTGTGATGTGAACGTCAACATTGTCTGGCTTCATACGTGTATTTGGAGCAGTTGAACACAAAGGATTAAGGGAAGTCGGCCTTTTCAAGCGAATCCATTTGAACCCTGCCCTTTTACTACTAAGTGTATTGTTACTGCCTCAGCCCAGCTGTTGTGTTGAGACGCTCTGCTGGTGTGAAGGCTGGCTGCATAAGTAAGTTATGTAATGTAGAGAGAGAGAGAGAGAGAGAGAGAGAGAGAGAGAGAGAGAGAGAGAGAGAGAGAGAGAGATTGCAGCTGCATCCTTATCGCAGGCGAAAAAGGAAGCAGTGTTGTGGTTGTCAAACATACATACAGTATATGCTTTTGTCCTAAACTAAGAGGTAAGGTAGGTGATGTGTGCGTCACAGAATACACAAATTCACTCTTGTGTCCTTTTCACAACCTAGACAACCAGTTTTTTATGCTTGGGCAACAAATCTCACATCTGTGTATGTCAAGTAGGCGGCCTACAGAACATTGCTCTATTCTTCCTGTTTGCCCACATGAATGGAAGTAGTCGAGGTGTCTCAGTCCTCCACAACAAGTGCACATTTGATACAAAGGATATTTTCTTGCATAAATGGGAGACGTTTTATATCTGTTTCCTCTTCATCAGCACCATGACGGTGGCTTTCACACTGTGAGCTTGCTGGTACACTAAACGGTTTTAACTCGCCCGGTATAGCCCCACTCCTGCTGAACAATGGATTTCTTACAGACACGGTCGCGGTCACTGTCACTCCGTGGCACATCTCGCCAAGGATTTGTTTACTTTCTGATGTCATCTATTTATTGTAGTTCATCGGTGTCATGCTCGTCATGGGTCTGTTTGTTGGGCCCCACGGCATGAGTGACACATTCACTCGGTCACTTCACCTCAGCAGAGCCAGGGGGATGAGGTGTGGTGAACAGCAGTGAATGAATGTAAATTCTGCGGCCTGCGGCACAATGCGGCCTGCGGCACAATGCCCATTCCTGTCTCATTCTAATGCCAGAAACCAGAATGATCCGCCGGACTGTTTTTCAGGCTTGAATTACGAAGGCTGAGACAAGTGTCAAGTGACAAATTTCTGGATGTTTTTTTTCCTACTGACCGCTTCATAACACGTTTAACAGGATTCTGTCTCTGAAGCGAGTCATTTGGGCTCTGTTTTGTGTGGTAGTAAAAGCTCAGTGGGAGAGCTAGCTGGTGGAGCTCGGCACTGCTGCAGGTGTAGGCCTACCGGGCCCTCTGACAGGGGAGGCAAAGGCCAGGGGTGGAAAGTGACTAATTACATTTACTCTAGTATTGTAATTGACTAACTTTTATCAGTACTCTACAATTATCGGGGAAAAGAAACATTGGAATTCTTGAGAGGAAAGATCATTAAAAGTAACTGAGTACTTTTACTCAAATTACGTTTTAAGTGAAGTACTTTTTACTTTTACTTGAGTCGATTTTCAGATAGGTACTTTCACTTTTTGCTTTTGGTAAAGTAAAGGCACTTTTACTTGAGTACAAATGTTCTGTACTTTCCACCTCTGGC
Organism: Engraulis encrasicolus; assembly: GCF_034702125.1. Lineage (NCBI taxonomy): Eukaryota > Metazoa > Chordata > Actinopteri > Clupeiformes > Engraulidae > Engraulis > Engraulis encrasicolus. The sequence goes on from NC_085869.1 coordinate 17,468,060, forward strand.
GAGGGCTGTAGCCAGGGCTCAGAGAGAGCCAGAGGTGCTTTGCCACTTGCTTGTCTCTTTGGATTAGTCTCAGGGCCCAGACTGTGTACCTGTCAGGCCTCGTTTCAGTGCAGCGCATCAGTGGAGCAGAGTCAGGGGCACACATACAGCCCGCACAGCAGAGAATCAAGCTGCTCTGTGCTCAACTTCTTTTCAAATGAAACCTTTCATTATTACAGTTACATGTGACATGAATGGCTATCTTTACAATCCTACAAAAATGCAAGAATAAGAGCAAACAGAAGAATGAATGACCGAGGGAAAAAAAAGAGACTTGTGTGTGCTGGGAAAGATGGGGAAGAATGGACTAGAAAAGAAGGCGACGGAGCCATAGCAGTGGCGGGGGTAGCGTGGCATTGTGTCTGGGTCAGCTGACCGGCTGGCTGGCTGCAACATCCGTAGCCCAGTCGGAGGCAGCGTGAAGGGGTGGCTCCTGTGCCGAGTGCTCAGAACAATAGCAGCGGCTGGAGAGCAGCTGAGAGGAAGGAAGGCCTCGGGGGTTGGAGGCAGAAAAAAGGGAGACAGGAATTTCATGATGACTTATCCAGGGAGGTGCAACAGTACCCTTAGGTCATTTTGACCAGATATGTAGCCCCCACATTGCCTTAAGGCTGGCTGGGCAACAGGAAGGTGATACGCAGAGTTCTGAACAGAGCATTCTCAAATCATGTCAAAAACATGACCGAAAACAAATCCAAACAGCTACCAAGGGACAAGTGTAGGCCTATTTTCCTGGGGTCTTAATACCAGAGTTATTACAACCTGTTCAATGTCCTCAGAAAAGCTAGACTGATATTTAAATACTGATGTGCCGTAGTCTGTTGGAAGACTATGTGCAAAAAAGCCAAATGCTACTAGAAAAATCTTTACCACAAAGTAGAGACTTTGACTCTTGCATGGGTCAGGTCATACCAGTTTGGAAAGGGAAACACCTGAAACCATTTTTTTTTTTTTTTGCAAGACCAGAGTAACAAAGTCTTACTGAGCTCAACTCAGAAACCTCTACATAGGCCAAGAAAGCTGATCCTGACAATCCAGATTTAAGGAGACAAATAGTTATAAAATGTGCAAGTTATCCTTTCCATTGAAACTGAAACTGTTAGACATTAGCCACTCCAACTGGATTTCCTCACAATGGCTTTCCTCTGAGAGACCAATTAAGGCTTACTTAAATTTACCTTTTAATGCGGTTAAAGAAATGTACAAACTCAGAACTATACAGGTTTACTCATTTATTTTTGCATATCAAAACAATTTTGTGCATTCCAATATTTAAACTTATACAAAAAAAAAAAAAAACCAACAACACTGCATGACTCGATGGCATTTTTTGTTATCAGCCACCAACACTCCAGATGTTAAGAGCATGGGTCCCTGGACATGTTAGCCACACTTTAGCCCCTCCCCTTACTGCCTCTAGAGACCAGAAGCAGACAAGGGGACACAGATAGCACAACGTTGATGGCGACTGAAGAGACATCGAAACTGGTGGCACCTCTGCTCTTTAGGTGCGCAATCGCAACCTTCTCCTTCGCAGTTTAAAGGGGCTTAGGGGTCAGGCATATGGGGAGCTGTAGGCCTACAGTCATCTGCATGTGTCCAATCCAATCACAATGCAAACTCACGTTTCCATTACAAAGTTAAAGAGCAAAAAGTGGTGAAAAAGGCAATGCTTGTGGAATGTACAGTGCATAAAGTGGAGGCCAGGAGCTCATGACGATGCCGCTTTCTCCTGTTCGATGGCTGTGAAGAAAGAATACTCGAAATTAGATGATGCACACCAACATGAAATTGCATGGAAAACCACATGATGCTGTTAACAAGTTCGACAATGCCATATATGGCCAGGTACTATAGAGTTCTCCTTACTTTCTTTAGATGGCAGAGGATTCTTCTCCTGCGTCTCAGTCTTCTTCAGCTTGGTCTTGTCAAAGCTGGTGACCTCCTCCAGATTAGGTTTGTCAGACATGATTGCTGTGTTCCTAAGTAGACACATCAATCGACAATTTAGAGATTATATGAGGTAACTGACCAAAAGGGCATTTCAAGGAAACAAAGCCTAACATCCAAAGACAACCATGAGTACAGAGGCCTTTACTTCAGGTGCACTGGGTGAGCCCAGTTTCTCCCAATTAGTGCGTGAAACCGCGCCCATTACAAGGGACCTACCAAATCAGACTTTGTGGGCGAATCCTCACTTTATAAATGATCATCGTGGTAAGATCATCGTTTAGGGATGGATACAACGGTGAGAGGCTGCATTTGTAACTGATCATGCAAAGTCTACTTGTAGCATCTATCTTGGCTGAAACATTCAGTGGTATGAAACCACCGCCCATCCCTGCGTCACACAAACTGATTTCTCCAACGGCAAATAATCTGATAAGCAGAGAATATGCAAACTAATAAAAAAACACATAAAACCTGCCCTCAAAGAGTTGACATCTTGTCCTACAGTTGAACCCAAGTCAAATTATTTACATGATTTGTGCAGTCACCGTTTGTCTGCAAACGAACAAAGACCACAGTCTGGTCTTGGGTTAAAACACGGGACGTTTTCTATGCGATTGGCAACGCTAAAATAATTGTGCGTACGTTCTAAACTACTCGTAGGCGAGTTTAATACCCAAATCAACCTTAAATTAGAGATTAGCCAAACATAAATTCAGCACCTTAATAAGCGTAAAATCACATTCTTTTGCGTGCACGCATTGTGAACAGCATCCTTTGACAGCAGACCAAACGGTTACATTTCAAAGCAAGGGTTACTTCACTTATCATCTGAATAGCATTGCATTTCTTTCGGGAAAGACGTGAAATAAATTCTTACCGGATTTTACGAGACAACGATAAATTTTGATCCAGGTGGTGTGGCGTTGTGAAGCACATGCAGCGCAATCAGAGAATATATACTGCGTAATATGCAAATTTGCCATGACGCAGAAGTCGTCTTCAGAATTTACCCCGGAATTTGATGGTGCTGCATAGCCTACATCTACTTTGTTCTGACTCATATGAAATGAATGAAAGTTCTTCGCTGGCCTCACACTTACAAGTGAATGGGAATTTATTATTTGGAAAGGCACCACAGTTAAAACTAATTCAAGGGGGACGTCGTTGTTACATTCATTGTCAGAGTGAAACGCTGTGCGTGTGCGACACCAGGTGGACATTGGAAACCATGAACACCAAACTAAAACTTATGTCCACATCATGGCTGAGAAGGGGTCATCCTCTCCGGGACTTGAGGGTAAGCTTCACATAGGCAGCCGGCCTATTATTATTAAAAAGTTTGTTAACATGCCACCGGGAAATTGCATCATGCCCCATTGCAACAATGTTATCGTCGTAGCTATAGTATAAGACGAGTGTGTGATAAGGGATTCCTCTAGCCACTTAATGTGTAGCCCTTGTCCCTGTAGGTCTACTGCAGTATCAAAACTGCAGTTATGCCTACTGCAGAGCAGAGTAGTGCAATATTGGCAAACAACAACTAATCTTGGGCGTTGTTGTGTAGGTGGTTTTTAACACCCCCAATGATGTGAAAGTTGCAAGAGCAGAGGTGGGCAATTCGGCATGTTTCAGGGAAGGTCCCTCAGTATGGCACTATTGCATCCCATCTCTCTCTCTCTCTCTCTCTCTCTCTCTCTCTCTCTCTCTCTCTCTCTCTCTCTCTCTCTCTCTCTCTCTCTCTCTCTCTCTCTCTCTCTCCACACACACACACACACACACACACACACACACACACACACACACACACACACACACACACACACCATTGACAGCACGTTTTACTTGCTATGACTATTTCTATGCATGTGATGAATAAAACTAATTATGCTTATACCTGTAAGCTTGTAATTTCTCACACAATTAAATGAAGAGCAGAAATTTTGACTTCTGTCCCCCAAATTAGGTTGCCTACCACGTTCACTCTTTATTCACCCACAGGCTTATAATTGGTTCCACGGTTATCTTTCCAACAAATAAATTCATCAGTGAAATCATGTGTTGGTGCTGTAAGTTTGGAACAGGGTGCAATGCAATTGCAGGGTGCATTTTTAAAAAAATATATATAATTAAAACATTAAATAACGAGAATCATTTCAAGACAAAGACTGAAAAACATTATTTAGATAAAAGTGAAACGATTCATTAAATCGCCCATCCACCTCCATGACTAAGGTACCCGGAACATGCTGCCCCCTTACACGGGTGAGGCATGAATGCAATTTCGTAGTGTGCAGTGAACACTGTGTGTGGAGTGCTGTGTCGCATTTTGAAACATAATGCCAAGGTCTATTATGAGCAGTCATGTCTTTTGTAAACCACATAGTAACCCCCTACATCCCTCAACATGCAAAAATGCAATGTAATGTAAAACAACTGTCATCTTAAGTAACAAATGCTGTGATGGAGTGACTAGGGATGGCGAAAATTGAAAAAACTCTTAACCGGCTACTGAGACTCGTTAACCGGTTAACCGGTAATCTTAAATTATACAACGTTCGCGTGCCTGATATGCACAGGACTGATTTTATTTTTCACATAAGCCTTTTTTTTTGCTGCGCAGAGAGGACCTGCCATGTCCAGCCACTGATGCCAGATGGAAAATGCTGAATTATTGTATACTAAAACCTACAAATTATCGTTTTTTGGAGCTTTGTGGGAGAAAATTATTATTATAATTATTATTATTATTATTACAACCGGTTAAAGTTGATCCGTTCGACTATCGGTTAAACGGTTACCGGTTAACATCCCTAGGAGTGACCATCACTAGGGTTGTGGGTGTGTTCTGACTGTCACGCCAATGAGCCTGGCTCTTTGGTGTAGCGGTCATAGCCCCAGTTTAGTATCCTGATGGGGTTCAAGTCCCGGTGGGGCAACTCCCCTTTGCTACAAATGGTGTCAGAAGTGTGAGGGCTACCGTGAGGCCATCAGAAGCGTACCCAATGTGTGTGAGCCGTAATTCCATGTGAAGGACCCACAGGAGTGGTGACCCCGGTACGGGGGAGCCCTGTGATGGGTGGTTGTGTGAGGGACATGATTGTGTGAAGCACACAGGTGCACTTCCTGAAGGGGAAGGCAGTGTGATGGAGGGACCATCACAAGGGTTGTGGGTGTGTTCTGAGTGTCACGCCAATGAGCCTTGCTCTTTGGTGTAGCGGTCAGATCCCCAATTTAGTAACCGGAGGGCCTGGGTTCAAGTCCCGGCAGTGAAACTCTACTCTCCTTCGCTACAAATGCCCTCCTGGAAAATGGTTCCACCTCTGACTTTTCTTAAGTGCTGCCTTTCCATACAGGAGAATTTTAGAGGGTGGCGAACAGATGATAAGATTTAAATTATTTCTTTCTTTCAAAGACTTGAAAACAGAACAACAGACGAAAATAGGTGTAAAAAACATATTGCATAACTCTATGACATGTTGGCAACGTACGCTTCAACTTACGTGTATTGTTCACTCAAAATAATTCAAAATACAGCCATTAATGTCTCAAAATATACCCACAAACGTGAGTACATCCCTATGTTAAAAGTACTGTAGTTCAGTAGTTACAGTACATGTTGACATACTTGCATCTTTTGGTGAAATTCAGCTTCCCAATGTTGATGCCATTCATGCAGCCCCAAACCATGTCAGTCCCACTACCATGCTTAACTTCAAGCACGAGGCACTTCTCTTTCTATTACTCACTTGGTTACCACCACACAATGCTTGACACCATCTAAAACAAGTTAATTTATCTTGGTGCCATCAGATGACATGAAATGGTTCCAGTAATCCACATTAGTCCTTAGTTTGTCTCTGACGAGACCAGGATAAACAAAGTTTGCTTTAGATGGTGTCAAGCATGTGTGGTAGTAGCCAAGTGAGTAGTACAAAGAAAAGTTGGAATAGTGGAACAGACATAGTTTTGGGTTGCAGGAATGCTGTCAACATTTGGAAAGCTGAATTTCTCCAACATATGCATGCCAACATGCATTGTGTTTACTGAAGCAGACCATAATCATCTCTATGGGATTTTAACATAGGGGTTTTCTGACTTTTGTAGGTACGTTCTGTGACATTAATGGCTGTATTTTGAATTATTTGGAGTGAACAATAAATTGAATCAGCTATTTAAGTTGTACACTGGCTAATTTTCATTGTGTCAAAGTGAATGTCTTTAATGTTGTCCCAGCAATAAATATACTACAAATCGAAATGTGAGGGATGTACTCACTTCTGCGACACACTCAATAACAACAACAACAACAACAATATATATATATATATATATTTATCTTAATGAAATGTTTTCTGAAAGTGCTGGTTATCAAGTGCTTAGATGTAAGAGTCTTAGAAGTGCTTTCTTGATCCCCAGAGGGAAATTAAGGTGTCAAGCTTACACGAATACACATAATGCCCATATGACCATTTCAAGACACACATTAGACAAGAAAAACGGGCAAGAAAAAATGCAATTGTGAAAAACAGGTGAGGAAAAATTGCAGTTGTGAAAAACATATCTTCAGAGTTGAGGTCAAGATGTAGCCTACCTGTTATCAGTACAGTTATCAGTTGGTAATCATTTTATTTTAGAAGGTATTGGTATTTATCTAGCAAATTGCCTCGAAATTGCATTTGCATTTGTCCTGAATGTGAAGTTTGAAAACCAATATTAAATAAAAAGCCAAAGACACATATTCACCATGAATTTGATTTTATTTATCTATTTACAAATATTTTTTAATTTCATTTTTATTTTATTTTTTAAAACAAATCATTCGGTATTAATAGTACAAGTAGATCAGGGGTATCTTATAACAAATCTCTCCAGAATGATTAGGTCTCAACCAGGGGAAGGAGATTGAGTCTACCCAGGGGTGTGGTTAAAGGGGGGTAAAGAATGACTGAGTCACCAGGGGCCCATGTATATAGGGGGCCCACACATAGTCTGATTTATGACGGTATTTTGATGGGTCGATCCATTGGAGCTGATTGTAACTGTACATGGGGCCCAAATTTTGCTGCTAATACGCCCCTGAACCTACCATACTCTTGTCAACACTTTCCTCCAATGGCTTTGTCACTAAAGTATCGTGCATACACCTTGCTGTACATAATCTTGTTGTCCACATGAATTGTGTTTCGCAGGCACTGCCAGAACCAAGGCTCGGCTGAGGGGTTGGTGGGCCATTGTAGAATGCTCTTCTGGCACAGTCTCCTCCTCAGCCGCATGAAGTGGGACTGCTGCAGAACGGGGTCGAGGAGCAGGAGCACGATCACGTCCACGTTGTCATCCAGCAGCCTCTGGTGAGCCAGGTACACAGCCATGCGGAAGTTTCCGCTCCTCACATAAGACTCCGTCAGCACAAACACTGTCTTGCGGCTCTGGTAGATGCTTTGGGTTAGGTTGTCCAGAACCGGTAGGCCCGGGGTCCAGTCGCGCTCCTCCAGACAGATGGGGGTGAGTTTGTCACCTGCCTCCTCAAGCTGCACCCGGAGGTGGTTCCAAACCCAGTCCGAAACCAGAGGGTCCTTGGTGTCATATGAAACAAAGGCATCATATATTGCGTCGGATGATTGAAGCGTGCGATAACCCCAGAGTTTTGCGCTGATGTAGTACCAAACGTAGGAGGCATCCCAGTAAAACAAATGCATAGTGGTAGATGTGAATAAAGTCAGGAGAATAAGGACGGTGGACACTGTGTATAGGACTAATGCTAAACTGTTGTTGCAATCATCTTTATCAAAATATATGATTGACTTGTGTTGTTTCTCTCCATTTTGTGCTGGACAGGTTACACTGGTGGCTAGTCTGGGAATGTTGATGGTGCTGTTTTCTATCCACAAAATGAAATCTAATAGTCCTCCATCACATGTGCACTGAAAGGGATTTCCTGACAGTTGCAGGGTTTTCAAAGAAATATTTTGGCCGGATGGGAACGTTTTGCTACTGAGTATACTAATCTTGTTTTTCATCAGACTAAGTTCTTGTAAACTCTTAGCGCCATTTACAAATCCGTCGGACAATGTTGATATTTTGTTGAAACTCAAGTCAAGGACGGTCAAAGCTGGAATGTATTTTGAAAGTTTTGAAGAGACAGAAGTCAGATCATTATGACTCAAATCTAAGTCTTGGAGATGTTGCAGGTAACGGAGGTCACTCCAATGAAAAATATTGAGCCTGTTATGATTTATGTACAGTCTTGTTATGTTAGGTGGCAAGTTTTCAAAAACCCCATGGGGTATCTTCACAATATCATTATATGACAGATCAAGGTGGGTCAAATTCAGAAGGTTTTTAAACAATTTAAAGTAGGTATTATCATTATCTTTCCACATAAGATTTAATCGATTATGGTTGAATTGCAGCTCATTTAGAGATGAGCTGTTCAGCTCTTTAGTTGTCAAACTGAAAATGGCATTTCCACTCAGATTCAAAACTCTTAACGTGGAAAGATTTTCCAAAAATGTAAAACTTTTTGTCACTCCGGCCACCAGAAAATAATGGGTATTATAACTGAGGTCCAAGACCTCCAAGTGCTTTAACTCAGAGAACGCAAATTCATATGCCAAGTCCACCTTATTATATGACAGGTCCAGGTAAGTCAGGTTTGGTAGGTAGGTGAATTCAGTACCATTCAGTGCAGCTGAAAAGCCATTTCTTGATAGATTGAGGCACAGGACATCACCAAACCTTTCAAACTGTTTAGACAACAGGAAGAACAGATTGTTTCTGCTAAGATCAAGGACCCGTCCTGTCTTGTAACACTCAGTCTTAATATAGCCATGTGACAGTTCAAAACTATAATCTTCCTCCCTTATGTAATCTCTAGGTACGAAGACATTTGATGACATGGCACCATTTGACGAAATAGCATTGCCTACAGATATTGGATGGAGCCTATTCTCTGAAAGGTATAGAAGTTTTAACTTAGGCAAGCTTGTAAATGCCTGGGACTCAGATAACATGATGAAATTCACTCCTAGATTCAGTACAGAAAGGTATGCTAAATTCTGCAGTGGTTCAAAGGTTTTGTCCTTAATTTCTTGAAAAACATAACCTTCAATATGTAACGTGTGCAGGGAAGCCAACTTTGAGAAGTGTTTTGATAGATTCAGTGTCTTTGGATAACTGTGTAACTCAAAGTTATATGACAAATCAAGTTTTTTCAGGGACGTTAAATTCACCAAGAAGCTCCCCTCAGCAATTGTATGTGCCAGAAAATTGAAGGAGAGGAAAAGATTAGTAAGATTACGCAGATTCTCAAACCAAGACTCACTCAGGGTGAGAAGAGAGTTCCCTGCTAGCTGCAACACATTCAATTTAGACAGAGTCCTAAATGCTTGGGGGTGAATTATAATCGATCCACGTTTGCATGGGACACAGCGGTATGGCGCGTTAAGGCATCGTGGACAGTTTCCTTGAATCTTCAAGGTGACCAAGTTGACAAAATCATTTTTGAAAATGAATTCAATTCTGTTTGAAGCAAGATCAAGCTCTGTAAGAGAAGGGGGCAGACCATGTGGCACCTCTGTTATGTTGTTGTAGGACAGGATTAGTCTTTGCAGATTGGTCAAGTTTGAAAAGGCGTTGTTTTCAACTCTGAATGTCCTGTTACATGGGTTTCCACTGAAACAGTTTTTGGAAAGGGATATTGTAGCCACATTTGCCATGCCAGAGAAGCTACTTTGACTGACATTGATGATTTTATTACTATCCAAGTAAATTTGTGTCAGGCTGGCTGGGAGATGTTTGGGTACCTCGTAAAGTGAAACATCAGAAATCCTCAAAACGTTTAACTTAGTCAGGTTCGAGAAGGCCCAGGTTGACAGATTTAATTGTCCATTCTTATAAATCCGATCAAGGTTCAGATACGTGAGGTTGTAAAAAGATGAATGTTTTTCGTCGGAAGCTGTGAAGTTGACTGCAGATACGTTCCCTATTTTGTTATCAGCCAAGATTAAAGAGGTGACATTTTTCCAGATTCCATCTGGTATTTTCCTTAGGCCTCGTCTTGAGCAGTCAAATGTAATCGTTTTGGCTGTGTCATTCTTCTCCACCTGACAGGGGACTTTCCTCAAATCCTTTGTGACAATAATACCCAATGTTGAAGTCATGCCAAGAGATACAAATAAGCATATTCCTGTTAACCAAAAGGTGGTGAATGCCTGTCAAAAGAGAAAAGACATGAAATGCTGAATTATTTTGAAATGTTATTGTTGATCTACAGAATTCAGAATATGTGTTAAAAAAAACTCAATGTTATATGGTATGTAATTACTAACCATTGTTTTAAAAAATATGATTAGATGGCAAAAAATACAATATTTATTGACAATGTTCAAAATATCCTGAAGAAGATGTAATCACACTCACCATGTCAGTGGCTATTAAAAAGCCCTCAGAGTTGGACAGACCAAACAGTGCTCTGTGAGACCTCCGCTCTGTGGGAACTGTGTCCTTTTGACTTGAATCTTAAGTGAGCATAGGTGTAGACAGATGAATGCTTCTGAGAGACTGTTTTCGCTTTACAGTGTTGCTGGTTAACAATAGGGAGATGAGTACTGTCAATCGTAACAAGGGAGGCACCATTTCCTGAAAGTCTTAAGAGGAAGCTCAATAGGCCTACTTACATTTCCCGTTTTGGATTGCATTTTGTTCTGGAAGTGCACTGTGTAATATTTTTAGTACCTTGCTGCCAGATATCCTGCTGCCCATTCACAAATGTTTAATTTTTCACAAACTTCACCATCAAATTCTATAGTATTCATTATGACTGGGAAATTGCTCATTTCATACATAAAAATGTGGATCTTCTCCATGTCCGCTATTCTGAATTTCCAAAAAAAATCATTTTTAGCTGCAAAATTTACTGTACTTTAGTCATGCAAATATAAAGTCATTATTTAGTAAATATTCATGAGCAAATCAAATTTGGCAATAGGCAGCACAGTTTCACTGAGCAGCATAGTTGCAATACCTACTCTGGCCACAATGCTACACAGTGCACTTTCAATTGTAAAAGGAAGCTGGAGGAATAAAAGCAAAAAGCAAAAAAAGGGCAAGCAAATGAAAGTAAAATCTGGCATGGTTGTCAGGCATTTGTTTGAATTTCTTGGATACAAAATAGTTTTTAATCAGTATATTTTTCATGTAACCATGACATCAAGATACAGTAGGAACAACAGCACTCAGAGATGACATCCTGGATCTCTGGCTAACACTAGTAGACCATGAGCCAGGGCTACCATACCTTAGCATAACTTACACAAATACACACAATGCCCATATTACCATTTCAAGACACATATACACAACAGAAAGGAAAAACAAAAGGACATGTATGTCCCCGGTTCTCTAAAGGAGAAGGAGAGAGACTACTCTCTCTACGGGAGGTGCTCATCGTATGAGACATCCACGGAACAAAATATAATCACTGGCGATAGGCAGGGTAGCTATGAGGCCCCTTCATTGCTGCTCCTCCGAACAGCAGAAAAGGGACGTGCCTGCACCCTTCCTCTTTCCACCATAGATCTCTGATCTTTCAGGACGAGAAGGGAACGATAGAGAGAAGTCTCTCTCATTCTCCTTCAGAGAAATGGGGACATAATAAATGCAGACAGAATCAAGCCCTTGAGAACAGTGGAGTCCCACAGGACACAGTCAGCAAAGGGGTCAAGCCCCTAACTCACACTCATGCCCGTCTAGCCTTGGATGGGCCACACCCATAAAGCCCACAGCTCTGGATGTGGGTTAGGTTAGGTTTCTTTATTAGTCTCCACGAAGGAGAAATTTGCTTTGGAGACAGGGAGGTTGCAGCATCATAAAAAAACACATAGAACACATAGGACACATGACACCAACACAGCAAAACAAACAACAGTAAAACAATAGAAGAAAAACAGTGTAGGCCTACATGCTCAGAAGCACTGGATGTCCTAACCCACTGCCCCTGACCCATCCAGTCCATACACGCCCCAACCCCCCCCCATGACACCTTAATTTCCCCCTGGGATCAATAAACGATACTCTACTCTACTCTATTCTACTCTACCCCCCCCCCCTCACACACACACACACACTCAGTACACCCCCCCATACACACACACACACACACACAGCTCAGTACCCCCCCCCACACACACACACCATCCTACAACCAACCCCACCTTCACCCTGCAATAAATAACTAGGTTACATCCGTTCCATAGTTTACATTAAAAAAATAAATAAAGATAAATAGTAAACACAGGGATACATTCATGTTTACATATCCCCCTCCCAGCTTTTACCCTAGTTTCCATCCCCACCAACAGTACCAACACTAGCTACAGAGGTCCATTTTGAAAGAGTTTTTTGAAAGAGTTCACCGCGGTCCTGGGAAAGCAGGTCTCTCCTCAAGGGTAGCTCCCAAGGCTCACCTGATTGATTTCTGCCAACCAAGGCCGCTGGTGCCAAAGGTGGGCCACCGAGAGCAGTGAGAAAGCATTCCAAACGCACTTTGTACAGAACCGCTATCGGGGGAAAGGCTTACAGCCTCCCACTGGGCCAAGGGTGCGCCAGGGCATCCGTACCCATGGCATAGTCACAAGGGTCCTTAGAGAAAAACAAACGGCAGTAGGTGTTCTCTTCGGAAGCAAACAGGTCCACGTCGGCCTCGCCGAAGCGGTCCCATATCATACCCACCGTCTCGGGATGGAGTCTCCATTCCGAAGAACAGGGGCCTTCTCGAGAGCATGTCCGCTCCAACGTTCAGGGCGCCTGGCACGTGCGAAGCCCTCAACGAGAGCAAGTGCCTGTCTGCCCACAGCAGCAGCTTCTTCGTTAGGAATTGCAACTGCCTTAAGTGCAAGCCACCAAGGTTGTTCATGTAAGCCACCACTGTTGTATTGTCCGTTCAGACCAGGACGTGGCATCCAGTGAGGAGAGGCCAGAAGTGCCTCAAGCCCAAGAATACTGTTAGGAGTTCTAGGTAGTTAATATGGCAGGCAGCAAGCTAGGGGGAACAGACACCGCTGACGCCACGGCCGCCAAGCAACGCTCCCCACCCAGTGAGGGATGCATCCGTACGGAGAACCTTGCGAGAGGACACCGCCCGCTACTGAACTTGTCCTACCGACTCCATGGTATGAGGAAGAGAAGGCATCTGTTGGACACCGTCACCAGACGGGGCTTGTGGCGGGTCGGGCAAAGGTGCACTGCACCTACCCACCGCTGAAACTCTCTCATGAAGAGATGTCCGAGGGGAACCACATGGATACTGAAGCCATTAGCCCCAGCAGACGTAGAAGTATGCGGAACGGAAGCCGCAGGGAACGGCAGAATCGTGTCAGTCAGGTCTGAAAGGCCGTAACCCTGTACATAGGCCCTGTATGTGAGTCAAGGTACATGCCAATGAGCACAATGTTCTGGGCCGGGAGGAGAGAACTCTTTTGCCAGTTAATGGTGAATCCCAAACTGTGCAGGTGAGCCACCAAGAGATCCGTGTGCTCTCTAGCCTGGAGCTCAGAGTCAGCACAGGTCAAAAGGTCATCCAAATAGGCCAAGACTTGCATGTCTTGCTCACGCAGTGAGAGAAGTGCGGCCTCCAAGCAGCGTGTAAACATGCGGGGGCTCAGGGCTATTCTGAAGGGGAGCACCATGAACTCGTAACACACCCCCTCAGAGGTGAAGCGTAGGTACTTCCAATGCGGGGGGTAGATGTGGATTTGAAGTGAACCAGTCGCCACGATGCACCGAGCGCATGACAATCGCAGGAGTCATCATCTTAAACCGTAAGACTCTGAAGTAGGAGTTGAGACGTCTAGAATACGCCGTAGGCCACCATCCTTTTTAGGCACCAGGAAGTATCTGCTATAGAAAACATCCTCGGCCTCCGAGGGGGAAATGTCTCGTACCGCTACTGCCTTAGCGAGTAACGTCGTAATCTCCTCCCTCAGCGTAAGCACTTGCTCACCGTGGGCCACTGAAGGGACCACCAAGTGAAAAGCAGGCGGGCGTCTGTTAAACTGCAGACGGTAACCCCTCACCACTGCATTCAACATTCAGGGAGAGTTCCTGGACTTGGCCTATGCGTCAGCATGTTGGACTAACAGTATAACTTGGGGTGCAGGCACCGAGGGGCCTTGGCCCATTGCGCCTGGGGAGCAGAGACGGAAAGGCCCGCCAGGTGCGGGGACCTTGGTCTTCCGGGGTGCGCCTGCAGAAGACTGGCTACCTGCCCTTGCGGTCCCGTTTCCCACAGTCAGGGGACAGATGGCGGTCACTGCGCCCTCTACAGGGAGAAGGCTTCTTGAAGTACGCTCTGGTACATGTCGCACCTGCTGGGCTCGAGACCCGAAACTCGCGGGGGGCGTCTTTGCAGTCATTGCTCGTAGAGGGCTTAAACCACTGAGGGGACAAAGGAGCTGAATGGGAGGTCCGTCGTCGGAAGTTTGGGGCAGGCCTAGTGTAGGTCACTTGACGGGAAGGGACCACGGCCTTGAATGCAGGTTGCTGTTTTCTCAGCACCTTGTATTGTCGTTGGATAGCCTCTATCGCGGCAGAAACGAAGAGGCTTGAGTTGGCAATTGGGTGCTTCCATGACCGCCATTTTATCCTATCATTCATGGACGGGATGTTCAACCATGTGTGCCTCAGTCCCACCACAGCTAGCGACATGGCACGACCAGACGCTTGCGCCATACAGCGTGATGTCCGTAAGATGAGGTCAGACGCTGTTCTGATATCAGCCCACAGGGCATCAATGGGCTTACCCTCTGTGAGGGCAGTGTCCATTTCAGAGCCTAGGTAGGCCATTAACAGCTTGGGCCAAGGATCTATAAGATCTCTCCCAGAGGCTAGCAGCGAAGCGGTTCGATTTGTTCGCCAGCTTGGGAGCCGTAGAGCCAGAGAGGGGGCGAGATGGTTAGCCAGGGTACACTCCATGGAGGGTGATCCCATATGCCATCCATGCCTTCCATGTTCAGCATGGAGAAACCACCAATGGGAGATCTGGACGAAAGCGGGCTTCGCCACAACTTTTGCACTTCAGAAATAATGTCCGGAAAAAAGGAGGGAGTACCTCCTGGACGGAAGGCATTACTCGGGGGAGATGGAACCCATCCAAGAACGAACACTGTTTGTGGGCGGGGGGTGTATCCCACGCAATGCCCAGTTTATCAGCTGCCTTTCGACAGAAAGTATGGAGAGTGTTCCCCAAAGGGACGGAATCGTTCCCATCTGAGCTCACGGTCCAACGAGGTGGGGATGATGGGAACTCTGTATCGGAAAACACAGTGAAGATCTTCCCTGTCATCCAGAGAATGAGTAGCCGCTACCGAAATGTAATTGAGCAGGACATCAGGCACCTTGGGGGTCGTGGACCGCTGAGTGATCAAAAGCGCTGTATTAGTGGACCTAGCTGCCCCACTGCGGTTCTATGAAACGTCATCCCAATCCTCATCCTCCGACTCGGGTTTGGGGAGTCACCGCCAGCCCATCCAGTAACGAAAGACTGCGACACGGTTCGCACGAGACACCTTCCAACGCCTCTCGGGCGTGGGCTATGCCAAGACAGACAGAGCATGCTTCATGAGTATCTGTAGCCAGTATGTCCAACCCACAGCCCCTTGGGCATGGGCGGTTTTCTTGGGGTGGTCGTTTGCGGGTAGCCTTACGGCCGCTCATCATGTGCACAGAGAGGGGCAAGATGCTAACACCCTTGACTGCAACAGTAAAGCCACTGAATGTAGCCTTGTCAGTCGCGAGACGAAAAAGAGAGTTTAGCTGTAGCTATAACGCTGCCCACGGTAGCCTCAGCTTTATAGTATATCCAGGGAAGGTTAGCTCCTTAGCGTCAGCGAACGTAACCCGACCACGAATGGGTAACACTCAAAGTTTTACCTCAGTAAACTCACTGGAGGTAAGCAAATGAATTAGCTGATTAGGCAACAAGTTTGCGTAAAGTAAAGATGCTGAGTATAGTCTTTACAGCCGCGGGGCGGAACCGAGAGTTTAGCCGCAGCTAGAACTGCCTCCGGTAGCCTCGGCTATGTGCCAAGGGAAGGTTAGCTCGTTAACTGAGACAGCGAACATAACCTTTCCATAGGTGGTAACACTCGACGTTCCTCCTCCCTGCCTATCGGTATATGGTGTTCGATGGGTGTCTCATACGGTGATGACCTCCCATAGAGAGTAGTAGAACGGAATTTGACTGATAAGAGAACAGGCAAAAAAAACTGCAATTGTGAAAAACACATCTTCAGAGTTGAGGTAAGGTCAAGATGTAACATCAAAATGTTAAGTCAAGATGTAACAGTTATCCGTACAGTTATCAGTTGGTAATCATTTTATGTATGACGGTTTTCATCTCATCGGGAGCGTGTCTATGTTCCCACAGCCCATTGGTCCCACAGCCGATTGGTCCCACATCACTAAGATTTTTAACATTATTTTTAGGCCTGGTTCTCTTAGTTGACTTGGAAATGTGGGGACATGGAGATGTAGAGCATAGGGCTTATATTTGAATCATTTCTTAAAACTGTGGGAACATGGAGCAGTAGGAATAAGCTGGGACCAATGGGCTGTGGGAACATAGGGCTGACCCCCATCTCATCAGTGTTTATACAGCAAATTGTCTTCACCCTGTATACTGTATTTGCATTTGCCTTGAATGTGAAGTTTGAAAACCATTATGGAATAAAAAGCCAAAGTCATATATTCATAATTTTTAATGTATTTATCCATTTGCAAATATTTTTTTTGATAATGATATTCAGAGCAAATTACAACAAACCAAGCAGTTATTGCATTAGAATGATAATCAGCGTGCTAAGCCCCCCACATTTGGGCTGGCATGCCCATGGGGACCCGGTTCGAGTTCGGCTGGGGTAATTTCCCCGCACTACCCCATATCTCTCTGCAGCTCATTTCCTGTCTCCTCTCACACTATCCTATCATAATAAAGGCCCAAAAAAGTCCCCTCCAAAAAACAGTAAAAAAAGAATGATAATCAGAACAAATAATTCTGTATTAATATTACAAGTAGATCAGGAATATCCTATAACATATTTCTCCATAATGATTAGGTCTCAACCAGGGGAAAGAGATTGAGTCATGATGTAGCCTACCCATACTTTTGTCAACACTTTCCTCCAATGGCTTTGTCACTAAAATACCGTGCATACACCTTGTTGTACATAATCTTGTTGTCCACATGAATTGCGTTTCGCAGGCGCTGCCAGAACCAAGGCTCGGCCGAGGGGTTGGTGGACCATTCTAGAATGCTCTTCTGGCACAGTCTCCTCCTCAGCCGCATGAAGTGGGACTGCTGCAGAACGGGGTCGAGGAGCAGGAGCACGATCACGTCCACGTTGTCATCCAGCAGCCTCTGGTGAGCCAGGTACACAGCCATGCGGAAGTTTCCGCTCCTCACATAAGACTCTGTCAGCACAAACACTGTCTTGCGGCTCTGATAGATGCTTTGGGTTAGGTTGTCCAGAACCGGTAGGCCCGGGGTCCAGTCGCGCTCCTCCAGACAGATGGGGGTGAGTTTGTCACCTGCCTCCTCAAGCTGCACCCGGAGGTGGTTCCAAACCCAGTCCGAAACCAGAGGGTCCTTGGTGTCATATGAAATGAAGGCATCGTAAATTGTGTCGGATGATTGAAGCGTGCGATAACCCCAGAGTTTTGCGCTGATGTAGTACCAAACGTAGGAGGCATCCCAGTAAAACAAATGCATAGTGGTAGATGTTAATAAAGTCAGGAGAATGAGGACGGTGGACACCGTGTATAGGACTAATGCCCAGATGTTGTCGCAATCATCTTTATCAAAATATATGATTGACTTGTGTTGTTTCTCTCCGTTTTGCGCTTGACAGGTTACACTGGTGGCTAGTCTGGGAATGTTGATGGTGCTGTTTTCTATCCACAAAATGAAATCTAATAGTCCTCCATCACATGTGCACTGAAAGGGATTTCCTGACAGTTGCAGGGTTTTCAAAGAAATATTTTGGCCGGATGGGAACGTTTTGCCACTGAGTATACTAATTTTGTTTTTCATCAGACTAAGTTCTTGTAAACTCTTAGCACCATTAACAAATCCGTCAGACAATGTTGATATTTTGTTGAAACTCAAGTCAAGGACTGTCATAGCTGGAATGTATTTTGAAAGATTTGAGGAGACGGAAGTCAGACCATTATGGCTCAAATCTAAGTTTTGAAGATGTTGCAGGTATCTGAGGTCACTCCAACGAAAATTATTGAGACTGTTATGATTTATGTACAGTCTTGTTATGTTAGGTGGCAAGTTTTCAAAAACCTCATGGGGTATCTTCACAATATCATTATATGACAGGTCAAGGTGGGTCAAATTAAGAAGGTTTTTAAATAATTTATAGTAGGTGTTGTCATTACCTTTCCACATAAGATTTAGTCGATTGCGGTTGAATTGCAGCTCATTTAGAGATGAGCTGTTTAACTCTTTAGTTGTTAAACTGAAAATGGCATTTCCACTCAGATTCAAAACTCTTAAAGTGGAAAGATTTTCCAAAAATGTAAAACTTTTTGTCACTCCTGCCACCAGAAAATAATGATTATTATAACTGAGGTCCAACACCTCCAAGTGCTTTAACTCAGAGAATGCAAATTCATAGGCCAAGTCCACCTTGTTATATGACAGGTCCAGGTAAGTCAGGTTTGGTAGGTAGGTGAATTCAGTACCATTCAGTGCAGCTGAAAAGCCATTTCTTGATAGATTGAGGCAAAGGACATCACCAAACCTTTCAAACTGTTTAGACGACAGGAAGAAAAGATTGTTTCTGCTAAGATCAAGGACCCGTCCTGTCTTGTAACACTCAGTCTTAATATAGCCATGTGACAGTTCAAAATTATAATCTTCTTCCCTTACGTATTCTCTAGGTACGAAGACATTTGATGACATGGCACCATTTGAGGGAATAGGGTTGGCTTCCGATATTGGATGGAGCCTATTCTCAGCTAGGTATAGAAGTTTTAACTTTGGCAAACTTGTAAATGCCTTGGACTCAGACAATACGATGAAATTCACTCCTAGATTCAGTACAGAAAGGTTTGCTAAATTCTGCAGTGGTTCAAAGGTCTTGTCCTTAATTTCTTGAAAAACATAACCTTCAATATGTAACGTGTGCAGGGAAGCCAACTTTGAGAAATGTTTTGATAGATTCATTGTCTTTGGATAACTATGTAAATCAAAGTTATATGACAAATCAAGTCTTTGCAGGGACGTTAAATTCACCAAGAAGCTCCCCTCAGCAATTGTACGTGCCAGAAAGTTGAAGGAGAGGAAAAGATTAGTAAGATTACGCAGATTCTCAAACCAAGAGTCGCTCAGGGTGAGAAGGGAGTTCCCTGCTAGCTGCAACACATTCAATTTAGACAGAGTCCTAAATGCTTGGGGGTGAATTGTAATCGATCCACGTTTGCATGGGACACAAGGGTATGGCGCGTTGCGACATCGTGGACAGTTTCCTTGAATCCTCAAGGTGACCAAGTTGACCAGGTTGACAAAATCATCTTTGAAAATGAATTCAATTCTGTTTGAAGCAAGATCAAGCACTGTAAGAGAGTCGGGCAGACCATGTGGCACCGCTGTTATGTTGTTGTAGGACAGGATTAGGCTTTGCAGATTGGTCAAGTTTGAAAAGGTGTTGTTTTCAACTCTGAATGTCCTGTTACATGGGTTTCCACTGAAACAGTTTTTGGAAAGGGATATTTTCATAACCTTTGACATGCCGGAGAAACTACTTTGGTTGAGATGGGTGATGTTATTACCATCCAAATAAATACGTATCAGGCTGGCTGGGAGATGTTTGGGTACCTCGTGAAGTCCAACACCAGAAATCCTCAAAACGTTTAACTTTGTCAGATTCGAGAAGGCCCCGGTTGACAGATTTAATTTTTCATACTTATTAATCCGGTCAAGCTTCAGATAAGTCAGGTTGTAAAAAACAGTTTTTTTTTCATCAGAAGCTGTGAAGTTGACTGCAGATACGTTCCCTATTTTGTTATCTGCCAAGATTAAAGAAGTGACATTTTTCCAGATTCCATCGGGTATTTTCCTTAGGCCTCGTCTTGAGCAGTCAAATGTGATAGTTTTGGCTGTGTCATTCTTCTCCACCTCGCAGGGGACTTTCCTCAAATCCTTTACGACAATAGCACCCAATGTTGAAGTCATGCCAAGAGAAAAAAAAAACCATGTTCCCGTTAACCAAAAGGATGCCTGTCAAAGTGAAAAGACATGAAATGCTGAATTATTTTGAAAGGATATTGTTGATCTAAAGAATTCAGAATATCTGTTAAAAACATAATGTTATATGGTATGTACAGTAATTACTAACGATTGTTTTACAAATATGATTAGATTGTTAAAATACAATATTTGTTGGTAGTGCTACTGTTCAAAATACTCCTAATCCTACTCACCATGTCAGTGGCTATTAAAAAAGCCCTCGCAGTTGGACAGACGAAACTGTGCTCTGTGAGACCTCCGCTCTGTGGGAACTGTGTCCTTTGGCTTGAATCTTAAACAAGTGAGCATACATGTAGACAGATGGATGCTTCTGAGAGACTGTTGGCGGTTGACAGTTGGCACTTTAGAGTGTTGTTGGTGGACAATAGCGAGATAACCATCTCATGACAGACGTAAGAGGAAGTGCTTATACTTTCATTTCCCGTTTTGGGATGCATTTTATTTGAAAGGTGCACTGTCTAATATTATTTTTAGTAGTTGATTTCCAAATTCATGTTGCCAATTCACAAATGTTACATTTTTCCCACAAATACTTAACACCACCAAATTTGAAGTAGGCCTATTCGTTATGACTGGGACAATTGCACCTTTCATACATGAAAAGGAGGATCTTCTACATGTCTGCTATTTTGAATTACTGTACTCATGCAAGTAAATGACAGTTTATAATGACATAAATATTTATTTAAAAAAATCTAGTTTGGCAATAGTCACAGCCGTTTCAATGAGCACCATTGTTGCGTATAGATACACTGTATCTACCGGTACTCTTATTTAGTACCCTTGTCACTTTATGTGTCACCATGTCTCTTTAATAGGGTGCACTAGGCTACTTTTGTTATTGTCTGTTCATTGTGGGTTGCTTGTATGTTATGTGTGTCCTAAATGTTGAGAATGTTTTGTATGAGCGAAGCTCACTTTACTGCAAATCAAATCTAACCTTGGGTACCAATAAAAGTTATCTTATCTAATCTATGTAATCTAATTGTTGAATTAAGCTAATTCTGTCATTGAGATCATGGCATGTGATACAAGCCATCCTTTTAAACTGCTGGACTTACTATAACATAACATACAATTGCTACAGTAGTTACTGTACGTCTAAGGAATTTCTAGTATCCACTGAGGAATGTCATGATATGACAATGAAATGATGCTATTGTGCCTTGCCATATTGTTATATTTGGTAACTTTACTTGATGCCGGTGTCATATTCATGTCATTACAGTGTCATAACAATGTCATGGCACAGTTATGCACGTGTCATAAACATTATGTCCATATCATAAACATTTGATGACTATTGGCCTTCAGTGACATTCGATCCTGGCAAAGACAACTGCTTTTTTGGCGTCAAGTTAAGTGTTACCCTATATTTGCTACAGTGTAAACCTATTGAGCTCATAATTATTTTCTCAAGCCCTCTCATGCCAGTGTATTTGAAGTGAAAGCGTGAAAGCCCAACTGGGTAACACCAATTGTCCCATTGTCATTGTGACACAGCACTCCACACACACGTGTTCACTGCACACAACAAAATTGCATTCATGCCTCACCCGTGCAAGGGGGTAGCCCCCAAAGCGCCCCAAGGGAGTAGTGTGGCGGGACGGTACCATGCTCAGGGTACCTCAGTCATGGAGGAGGATGGGGGAGAGCACTGGTTAATTACTCCCCCCCACCAACCTGGTTGGGGTTGGGAGTCGAACCGGTAACCTTTGGAATACAAGTCTGATGCCCTAACCACTTACCCATGACTGCCCATATGATGTTTATTACCTTTACTGTACACATGCTGATGATCCCATTTTGGCCAAACTCATATAATTTCTTTTCAACATAGAAAATATAGCTGATGTGTTTACAATCATGACTGTTGTAAACTCTGTCTGTGCACTTAAAACTATTCGGTAAAACACATCATATTGCCCATTCATCAGTGTGTCTATTGACACCGTACACTTCACACCAAACCTCATTGGTATTACATTGCTCACACAATCACATTCACTCTCACTTCTCTCTCTAATGTTACAGAAATAATGAGGTTTCCTCCAATCTGTAATTTCAAGTTCCTGAAATGTATTTTAAACGGGGTAGAATTTCAACAATTTATGGACAACTGCAAAACTTATTTTTGAGACACTGAAGGAGTGACCTAGTATGCTTTAGAAAGCATTGTGATCTTTTTTATCGTCACAGTGGTGTGAAACACAACATATTTCTTTTCTCTTGAAATGTATGTGCTGTGTATTGCTTTTACCTTTGTGCCTTGCCATGCCTTGTGTTTCCTTAACACACGGGTGTTAGACTTGTAATATTGTGCTGTTGTTGTGGTATGTTTCATATGGCGCAGTTTCTCTTTTTAAAGTGCAGTGTAAGTAGGTCATAGTTGAGGTTAATCTATGATTTCACTTGTTAGAGAACTATTGTGCCCACCATTTTAACACACCAAATTTCTGGTGAACCCCTGGATATCGTCGCACGGCTTTTAGCCTGTAAGACACCATCCCTGTTATAAATTGTCTGTTTCTAGAATGGCAAGGACCAAGTCGTAAATGCATTACTATTAGACACTATGTATAATCATAAGCATAATCTATGGTAGTAAAATCTTGTCAATGACTATTACAGTGTTCCATTTGTGGAACGGTGTGCATTGTGGAGCTATATTTCTGTTTGGACATGATATTATATACAGACTTAAAGTGGACATACACTGTTCATCACAATGTGATGGCTGCACAGTTGCTTGTACTAGTGAAGAGGACAGGCGCACCTGCAAACTTGTGTACTGTTTAAATATGAACAAGTCTCATAATTACATAGCTTACTTGTAGGCTACCTATAGATAGTTATGAGCATTTAAGATTGCATGTCTCACACCACTCAGAATGATAATTGGCTGTTATGTAATCTTAATAGTATAAGATTAGATTAATGAGTAATATTCATTTTGTTCACCATTAGACATTTTAGGCAACTGCATTTGAATTCAGGCAACTCTCTCTGGGGTCCTGACCCCAGGGTTGAAAAGACTGGTTGCTGAGTTCAGCATTCAAGTTTATTGGCAATAGATTAATCAACATTCATAATCTGAGCATAAAAACAAAATTATATCCTAAGACACTGTATTTTTTTGTATTTGTGAGGTATAATGAAAGGCATAACAATTCTAGATATTGTCCTAACTCAGTAGCGAACAGTAACTCATACAGTAACTATCTCTTAACTCCTAGTAAATGCAAACATACCAAAGCCTATGTTTTTGCAATTACTTGTGGAGTTGATAAGAAAATCTACATGATTATTATGTACATAAGTATGTTTACGAAAATAATGTACAGTATTGTAATTCTCCTCACAAATACAGTAGGCAATACAGTGGCAGTACGTTAACTACAGAGTTTCTTGGAAAAGTTTGCTGTAATGTGTCTGACTGTCGGTCAACATAACACTTCTCAAACAGTGCCAGAAGTACTGTTGCGCTTGCGGATTCGATGGCCATTCCAACACAGACCTCTTGTACAGCCTCTTCCTAAGTCGAAGGTATTTCGAATTGCAGGCAATCTTCTCCAGAAAAATCAAAACGATCACGTCGTTCTTCTCGTCCATGAGCCTCTGGTGCGCCAGGTAAAAGGCTGTTTTGAAGTCGCCGCTCCTCATGTACCTGAAAGAAAGAAAGTGAAAGCCCATTGGGAAACTCCAACTCCCATTGTCATTGTGACACAGCACTCCACAGCACACAAGTGAACACTGCACACTGCACACAACGAAATTGCATTTATGCCTCACCCGTGCAAGGGGGCAGCCCTCAGTGGCGCCCCATGGGGAGCAGTGTGGTGGGACGGTACCATGCTCAGGGTACCTCAGTCATGGAGGAGGATGGGGGAGAGCACTGGTTGATTACTCCCCCCACCAACCTGGCGGGTCGGGAGTCGAACCGGCAACCTCTGGGATGCAAGTCTGACGCCCTAACCGCTCACCCATGACTGCCCATAAGCATAATACCTGTTGTTCAGGATGAAGACGGTCCTCTTGCTCTGCTGGATACTCTGCGAGAGGTTGTCGATGAGTGGCCAGCCGGGGATCCAGTCCCGCTCCTCCAGGCACAGGTGCAAGGACGGCACCTCCTCCTCCTCCAGGTGGACGCGCAGCTCCTGCATCACCCAGTCGGACACCGCCGGGTCCTTCTTGTCGTAGACGATGAAGGCGTCGTAGAAGTTGCCGTCGGAGTCGGAGTCCATGCGCTTGTAGCCTTTTAACTTTGCCGCGACGAAATGGTAGATGTACCACACGTCCCAGAGGAAGAGGTGGCTGGAGACTGACAGTGCGGTGAAGCACAGTGTCAGAGATGTCAGCAGTATGTAAAGGATAATGGATAGATAGTTCTGTTGGCAGGCTGGAAGGTAGAGGGAGATAACGCTTTTGCCCTCCTGCTCACCTGGGGCGGCACATTTGACTTCGGTGGCTATCCTGGGGATTCGCACGGTGGTACGGTTAAGCCACATGACGAACCAAATGGAGCGGCAAGTGCACAGGAATTTGTTGTTGTCGAGATACAAAGTGTCAAGCTTCTCGATTGTATCTTCCGGAAAGCTTGACTGTTCAATGTGCTGAATGTCATTATAACTTAGATCAAGGACTCTGAGGGAGGTTATCTTGGCTAGAAATGTCGGGGTAATTTGGGAAATGTGGTTCTTGCTCAGTACTAGCTCTCTGAGAGATACTGCATAGCTGGAAAGTTTTTCTGGGAGCTCTGTTAGAAGGTTTTCGCTGAGATCCAACACTTCTAATTTTGGAAGATGCACAAGTTTATCCCAGGGAAAGATTTTGAGCTTGTTCTTGTCTATGTGCAGTTCCGTGAGATCATCCGGGCCTCTTTGAAAAATATCTGGGATGAAGTTGAGATTATTCTCAGAAATGTAAAGTTTTTTTAATCCCACCAGTTTGCTGAAGTAATTTATGTATCGTGTATCTCCATCTCTCCAGAGCATATCAAGGCGATTGCCCTTGAACTCCAGGTGCTCAAGGGTTAGGCTTTCAATTTCAGTGTTGGTGGATGTTGAAATCTGATTGTAGTTCATAATCAACTTTCGCAGCTTTCGCAGGTTGCTTGTGAAGTTAAGCATGTGTGTTAAACCCTCAGCTTCAAAGTAATGATTGTTGTAGCTAATGTCAAGAACAACCAGGTTGGTCAGTTCTCCAAAGGCTGATGAATACATTGTATCCAAGCGGTTGGATGAAAAGTCAAGGTATTCAAGAGAGTCTTTGAGATTCTCAAACTCGGATCCATTTAAACTTTGACTCATAGCATTACCTGACAGATTGAGACACTTCAGTTTGCCCAGATTCAAAAATTTTGAGTGAAGAAAGAATATGTTATTTCTGCTGATGTCCAAGGTCTTACCGCGTTGAGTGCACTCTGTATTGAGTTGGCTCACCACTCCGAGTTCCTTGTCCTTGTATTTGCAGCTGCGCGCAAATTCGTCATATCTGAAATAGTGGATCTCTCTCACTTCCCTATTATAGAACTGGGCATTGTGCAACATGGGGTTTTCATACAAAGGGTGTCTCACTGAACCATAGGATGACAAATCATTTTCAGTGGGGGATGAGATTTTGTTCTCTGACAAATTGATGATAGCAACCTGTTTAAGTATAGACAGAATGCTGAGGTCAGTAATCTTAATGAAATTGAAGCCGAGGTCTATCATTCTAAGGTGTTTAAGGGACACCAGAGGATCGATATCTTCTTTCTTCAGCTCTTGGAACACTAATCCCCGGATTCGAAGAATCTGAAGAGATTTCAACAAAGAGAATGATTTATTGAGGTTAAGGGAGGCCGGGTATTTCTGTAGCTCATAGTTAAAAGACAAGTCCAGCTCCTCAAGGTTAGGCAAGGAGGCAGGAAAGTCAGCGACTACAATTTCCTGAGCCAAAAAGTTACTTGACAAGTCCAGTACTTTAAGGTTCGTGCAGCTCCTAAACCATTGCTGTTTAACTCGTTTGAGGGAATTGCTGTGAAGACGCAAGATTTGTAGCTTCCTGAGGTTTTCAAAGGCTTTGTCATCGATGTCGAGAGGATCGTTGTTGGCGCATGGCACGCAGGGGAAAGGAGCGTTGTAACAGCGAGGACAGTTCCCACTTAAGTCCAGCGTCTCCAGATTGGTCAAGTTCTGGAAGTCTTCCACGCTCACTCTGTGGATGTTGTTGTTGTAGAGATACAGCTCCTTAAGACTAGCAGGCAGTCTTTGGGGTATATAGGACAGATTGTTTGCCTTTAGGGATAGCAACGTCAACCGCTCAAGCAGAAAGGCATCATCTTCCACCTCATATGTTGTATTGCAAGGATTTCTGAAGTAACAGTTTTGACCTAAGTAGAGTTTCTCTATATGTTTCTCTATATCTGTCAGGTTTGCTTTCATGATCTTAAATATATTGTTTACCTCCAAACTAAGCAGAACAAGGTTCTTAGGGAGGCCCTTTGGTATAGTCGTCAGTTGGTTTCCATCCAAATAGAGAGATTTTAAAGTCTTCAGCTTTGAAAAACTCCAGTCGTCAATAGTCACACTCTGATTGCACACGTGGTCCTTTGGGCCAACTTTAACCGGTACACAGTTGCAACGCATATCGATCTCAGTGATGTTTTTCAGTGCCTTGAAGGAGCTGGAGTTAATGTGACGGATTTGGTTGATGGTGAGGGTCAAGTTGGTGGTGTTTGCCGGGATGCCGTAGGGGACGTATCCAAGGCCCACCTGAGTGCAGTTCACACTCACTTCGCTCCCGTTGCTCAGCACGGTGACTTCACACGGCAGACTTTTAGGGTACCACAGGGAAGCCACTAACGCAGGCAAGAGGAGCAGAGTTAGGCTGAGGAGGGTCTGCACCCCTGGTCCATGTGCCTGGATTACCTGAGAGAGAAGACACAATCAATATGAATAATATATATGAAGAGAGGACACACTGCTGCGTTGAAACGTTAGACGTGCCTGGATTACCTGAGAGAGAAGACACAATGTTATGATATGATTTATTTCAGATGTTACAAGCGAGAATCAGCAAACTTTGAGGAAAAAAAGACAAATACCAATAAAGGGGGAAAAAAAACATCTTTAACCCCACTTAGTTCATCTGAAAAAGAGTGGGATGAAGGATTGCTTCTTTACTCCCACCTCAATCAAACTATAATAATCTATATGCATGTTTGCCTCCACTGATCAAAAGCAATGTGACATTGAATAGAATAGAATAATAGAATAATGGACCTCACCAAAATCAACAAAAATCCATAGAACAATGATGCACTGAACAGCACTGGGGCACATTAACAATGGTATAATAAGCCTGTTAAATTCATGTAGACCTGAATGAATTGATTCAAACTAGTTTTAAACTGATTGGCTTTTAAGTCAATATGTAGGCTGTTTATTTTATGTTCACATAGGCCACTATCTAAACAAACCACTGTGAACACATTCCAAATATAACAGCATTCATCTGTTTCAGAGTATCATTTCAATTTCATTTCTTTGTTTACAAGTATGTCCGACACAAGTCCATACTCCATATTAATATCATTTCATGTGATAAACAATTGTACTTACAGCCATCTCTGTCAGCAAGCAATACAATAATTCCAGCTATACTCAGTACATGTGATCTACAGTACAGTACAGGCCAAGTACAGGTCCCCAAAGAGACTCAGGAGCTGGTGGGATCACAAGACAAGACATCAACAGAGCTCTTACGTACTTGTTATAGCTACTCATCTACCGTGCACAGGGACATCACCCCCCCACCCTTGCAAGTGAAAGTGGGTACAGTATATTTAGCCTGCCAAACTTCCCCATTATCAAACAAGTGAGACCACACAACCCTCAGGTTCAGGTGTTCAGGTCTGAGGTCCTATGAGAGAATGAATGAAGGAAGCGAAGGACAGCACTCTTCAGATTTTTCTCTGTTTATTCACCTAATAAACAGAGACAAATCTGAAGAGTGCTGTCCTTCGCTTCCTTCATTCCTCAATATATTATGTGGGATTCAGCACCCAGTTATAATCTGTATTAAATAGTATAGGCGATAATGCGAGCGTGTGTCCTTTATTTCTGAGAGAATGCCAATAGGCTACGTCAGTGATTCCCAAACTGGGGGTCGGGACACCCCCGGGGGGGTTGCAGAGGTACTGAGGGGGGGTCGCGGACCAAAGGGACATTGGATACAATACGTATTCACTTTGTATGGTTTTTAATTCGTAGATGTATTTGCCTAGCAATTGCCAAGCGATCGTAAAAATATTCTTAAAGGAGAAGTCCAGTTTTTTGAACATTAAGGCCATTTTCTGAGTGGTCTGCAATGTTTTAGAGTCCCCCTCACCGTTTATTTCATGTTTGCTGCAGTCTCTGTTATTTGGCTGATTTGGATTTGATCTCAACCAGCTTTAGAATGGTCGTCTATGAGCACCTGCAACTCTGTTCTTAAAATCACCTTAAACATTTGTTTTCGAAAGTCTACAGCTCACAAAGTGGTTAGGGGTGTTCACTAGCAGTCCCTAACAAGTTTCAAGGCGAAATATGGCTTCTGTCATTTTTTATTTGCCATTTTGTGAAAGAAAGTGAAAGTGAAAGTGAAACTTAATTTACAAATTGCTACATAAAACACGACAGATGCCATATTTCGCTACAAAAATTGCTAAGGAACACCAGTGAATACTGCTGAACACTTGCTGAGTTGCATATTCTTCAAAACAAATGTTAAAGGTGATTTTAAGAACAGAGTTGCAGGTGCCCATAGACTGCCATTCTAAAGCTGGTTGAGATCAAATCCAAATCAGCCAAATAACAGAGACTGCAGCAATCATGAAATAAACGGTGAGGGGGGCTCTAAAACATTGCAGACCATTCAGAAAATGGCCTTAATGTTCAAAAAACTGGACTTCTCCTTTAAGTCCAAAAGGGGATCCCCGCTGAAAAAGTTTGGGAACCTCTGACATGTTCCAGTGAACTGTGTCAAAACATGTAGAATCTACAGTACATGCCCATTTTGGGAAGCTTCTTTCTGTTGTTCCACCTGTTGAACTGCTAAAAGCTTTACTACAATGCTTTAACTTTACTGCCACATCACAGAGAATCTTTAGTATCTGGTCTTATCCACTCTGGCCATAATTGGTGCCGTATTAGCCTATATGATTTTAATAGTTTGTGAGAGGAAATTTTGTCAAATATGTGGCCATTACAAATACATGTACCATACTTGTACTACTTGTACTATGTAAATGTGTTATACACAAAAACCTATCCATAACTGTGCTGTACTGTACTTAACAATGTTTGACAATCACTATGTTTACATGTGACATTTAATTTGGAATTAACTCCATTTCATTCTGAATGAGGCTTAATTCCGCTTTGAAAACGTCATGTTAACACTTCTTAATTCGGAATTAAATGAAAGATCAAAGGTAACTCGTCTGAACTATTTAATTCTGAATTATTAATTCCGAATTAAAAACATCATGTAAAAACGTAGCAAATGTAGCGTTGACATTGTCTGGAAGGAGTGTATGAATTAGTATAACATTCTGTTTCTCACCTTCTCTTCCAACTTGTTTTGCTGTGTTGCTTTGTGCTTTGCTGTTGTGTGTAGTAGTGCTATTTTTGGGTGTCTTGAACAAGTGAAAGAGGAAGTTCTGGTCATAAATCTGTGAGAGTGTGTACAACTGTGTGTGCTCTGGAAGTGTGTTGAGAACCATGATGGAAAAGCATT
This sequence comes from Engraulis encrasicolus, assembly GCF_034702125.1. Taxonomy (NCBI): domain Eukaryota; kingdom Metazoa; phylum Chordata; class Actinopteri; order Clupeiformes; family Engraulidae; genus Engraulis; species Engraulis encrasicolus. Next base: position 17,498,124 of record NC_085869.1, read on the forward strand.
TGGGTATCTTCGGTAACTTGGCTTGTGACTATCTCCAAAATGTGAATCTCCAAACTGAAGGTTCCTTGTTGAAAGTGGTAGTCTGACTGATCCGAGGCACACTGATCTTAGTGAAAAAAGTTACAAATCCTTTATTTCAATGGATTACGCGTATTTGGGTATCATTCTCTCAGACACAATTCTATCCCAGGTCATTACACAAGAGTCAATAATCTGATGGGCAGCCGTTGTGTAATGGTTAGGGAGTCGGACTTTAGTTCCCAGGGTTGCAGGTTCGTATCTTAAAAGGAAAAGGAAAGCCCATTGGGAAACTCCAACTCCCATTGTCATTGTGACACAGCACTCCACAGCACACAAGTGAACACTGCACACTACACACAACGAAATTGCATTTATGCCTCACCCGTGCAAGGGGGCAGCCCTCAGTGGCGCCCCATGGGGAGCAGTGCGGTGGGACGGTACCATGCTCAGGGTACCTCAGTCATGGAGGAGGATGGGGGAGAGCACTGGTTGATTACTCCCCCCACCAACCTGGCGGGTCGGGAGTCGAACCGGCAACCTCTGGGATGCAAGTCTGATGCCCTAACCGCTCACCCATGACTGCCCATACCACTCCCTACACCTCCATCCAGGTCTGAAGTGCCCTTGAGCAAGGCACCTGATCCCACATTGCTCCAGGGACTGTATCCAATAGCCTGTAATATTTGTAAGTTGCTTTGGATAAAAAAAAGTGTAAGTGTAATGTTATGTAATGTAATCTCTAGTACAGGTAGTAGTGCATGAACAGTTCTACAAGTCTTTGAACTCTCTACTATTTTCTACATACTATCATAATTTTTTCAAAGAAGACACATCACCTGAGGGAATGGTTAAATTACTTGTTACTTTAATTTTACCAGTTAACCACAAAAAAAGAAATTTAATATTTCATCAATTCATAATAAATACAATGTATAGACTCTGGAAATGCAAAAACAATGTTACATGTGAACATAAAGTGATGTCATTGTGTCTAGTGTTAAATTTGTATAACCTGTTTGTGGAGATAAATAAATTTAGCAATTTTGCATGTGGGCTTTAAACAATGAATGACATTATTGGATGATATAACTAAGTCTATCAGGGTGCCCACAAGGATATTTAACCTAAAATGCATTGAACACTGCATACTTGTTGCAAGAATCTGGGTGGATCAAATTGATTGAAGTTTTTTTTTTTTTTTTTAGAAACTCTATTATAGAATTTATAATTTTACATATTAGACAAAATATACACAAGGCAAGGACAAATCATAGCAGTTCAATAATGAATGGGCCGGATAAAGCCCATGTCTTACATATGGCTTTTTGCAATCGATCATTAAAAAGACAACAGTGTTTATTTCAAGTGAGCGAGTCAGTGAGCAGATAGTGGACGTGGCAGTGAAATGATGTGTCAGTGCTCTGATGCTTTGGTTCTGCACACGCAGGCTAGACATAATGTCTTGCCATGTTAATTCAATATTATTCTAAGCATAAAGTCCGGTCCCATTCGATTCGTATTTGAGTGTGGAACCAACACAGTGAAAGCATAGGCCTACAGTATATGCCATAGTATTAAATTCAAATCTCTTAGTATTAATTCAACACTCAAAGTTGAATTCACCTCTAAATTGAAAGGGGTCCGTCCATATATGCTCGTAATAGTGTTGAATTAACTCTGACAATCCACTGTGTGGGGAGAGGGAGGAGGGGATAAGATGCTTATTCCTTGAGTTCAAGAAACTATGCCTGCACACTGCGGAATACGCTCCAAAAAATAAACTCGATTTATTTAAAACAGCAACGTTTCGATCACCCTCGATCTTCATCAGGCATATGCATGACGAAGATCCAGGATTATCGAAACGCTGCTGTTTTGATTTGATAAAGTTTATTTTTTGGAGCTTATTCCGCAGTGTGCAGACCTACCTTCTTGAACGGTCTGACACTTTTTTGTCTGGTACCTGCAACAAGTGACTTTGGATGTGCGCACCCTACCCAAAACAAGATGCTTGCTCCTTGACCCATCACCACCGGCAGGCAGCACGTCCTCATCTTCATCTTCGCCACCACTTGCCGCTCACCCCCCATGGTAGGCTGCTTACCTCACTGGGTAACACTTTATAGTAAGGGATGCATAAAAAGCATTCTAAACAAGGCTGTAAATTAACCTTTTCATCACCAGCCAAAATGGTTAGTAGATGCTAATCGTACTAGCCAACACACACCCTCACTAATGGGTCAAAGTGTCTGGTAAGTTGTTGTTTTTTTACCAGCCAAACTGAAATTTCACCAGCATCTGGTCGGTTGGCTGGTGTTAATTTAGAGCTATGATTATAAATACTTAGTAAATAATTAACTAATGATGAATGAAACATTAACATGTTTTTGTAAATGATTGGGAAATGTTATATGTTATTATGGTTATATTATATAGTTAAGTTTTTTTTAGCAAACATTTACAATTTGTTCATAAATGAATAAAAATACTCTGTGAAATAGTTTGTAAAATATTGAACATATATTTTGTAGATATTTTATGAACCATTAATAAAGCTCAGTTGATATTTTATTAATTATTGGTTAATTATTTACTAAGTCTTTATAATGCTTTTTAGGCATCCCTTATTATAAAGTGTTATATATAAATGTCACTGCTGTATGGTAGCCTGGAGACATGGCCCCAGGCAGCAGCCCACAACCTTACAGCACAGCAGCTCTGAATGTGTATCAAGTGCAGTAATCATTTGGCTGCAAAGACCAAGCTACTGTCTGGTCAGCTGATTACTAAGTCTATTAAAGTGCCAGAACAAGAGGTTTTATAACACTCAGCGAGCCGAGCACAGTTAAGTTATTTGCCAACTGAACTGCCAATTAAAAGTGTACTACAACATACTGAGCTGCCCACTGGAAGTGTACTGCATACTTCACACGTTAGGGACTTGACTTGAGGAACAACGAACGCGGTTCATTTGTCTTTTTTAAAATGCATAGCATTACCATCGTCAAACTGTACTTGAGACGCAACAATGTTATGCTCTGAAACCTTCTCTCGGCCAGCTGCGCGTTGTGGAGTCAGTTCCTCTCCACAGCATTGTGTGTGTGTGTGTGTGTGTGTGCTTACTGCCATTGTGCCTGACCACAACCACATAGTGAGGGGCCAGGTAGAGACTTCAGGGACCTTTGGCTTATACTTACAGTATCACACTTCTCTCTTTTCCTCTGCCTTCACCTCTGTCCTCCACGGCAGCAGGAGGAAGCCTAACTGTGGCACATTTAGGTTGTGTATGTGTACATGCCTCCATTTGCAATGAGCTCCTCCGACTAACACGGCTCTGACACTTGACCCTGTTATGACTCAGCTAGCACTGTGAGAAGAGCAACTCCACCGCTCGCTACACCGCTACACCAAATGTTCCCAGGACAGGGCAGGGCAGGACAGGACCGGGGCCCTCCCTCCCTGTCCTTCAAGTGCACAGGGACCACAGTACAGGGACCTCCGTGTCCTTTAGGCTTTTCCCCTGAAGAGACCCCCTCCTTGAGCGGATCGCCCCATTTTGTTGTTGTTGTTGTTGTTGTCCTGCATGTCCGACCTGAAAGAGGGCACTGTGTGTGCCGTGCCGTGCCGTGGGCGGGTTATACAGTAGGGAAGAGGCTTTGTGGGAGAAATCGAAACGGGACCCAGCACCAGGGCTCCATTTCAGGGCATCCATCCTCACTCTCCTCCTGATTGCTTTGGCACTTTTATTTTGACAGTGTGCGGTTGTGGGAACAGTGGTGGCATGGGGGGTAAAGTTGACTTCAGTGGAGCCGGCCGGGTGACTGCTTCCTCTTTTGGCGTCGCCAGAGCTCCAGACATGCTACACTAAAGTGGCAGAGGAAAAAAACAATTGTTACAGTACAGTAAGCATTTCAACATACAGTAACTTGGCAAGTTATAAGATGGTACATTCTGTAGCATGTTGCTGTATTAGGTAAGGATCCCATTAGGGTACAGCCATTTTTGTGTATAACTCTGTTAGGTAGGCCTACCATAGTACAGTCAGAGAGAGTAGAGAGAGAGAGGTTCCATTGGCCTATTGTTTCTGGGTTCTATTATTGCAAGGGGGAGGGGGGAGAAATCCCCCTTTAGGCAGACCTAGGCAGACCTAAGGACTGTTCTATTCAATGCTAGGAGTATTATGACACGCCTCTTTAGGCAGACCGGAACCTGGTCATGTTAGGTGCCCATAGCAACATATTACATTGGCATATCTCTATATACTTAAAGAATCTCTGGTACAGTCCTAGCCAAATATTTTGCCACTATCACTGTGAAAACTATGGGCCCTAAAAGCTATTTGGTGGTTGTCTAATCAGAACAGGACATTACTGTACGTTCATTTTATGCTGATGATAAACCTTGGATTCATGGTAGATGAATATTTTTGTCAGGTCATATGTAGACGACCACTCCTATCACCTCAACAAAAAATATACATATGGCATGATTTGTTTAACATGAAAATGGAATTAATCAATGATGCAAGATGTATCGATGTACATCTGATTACGACACTTCCTTTACTTTCACTCAGATTATGTGGCATTACCACTTGGCATAATATTTAAGTCTTTATTGTCATAAAGTATGTCTGGTTTGGTGTGTGGGTGCATACTGTATACGTATTCCCATTTCTCCCACAAAAACAGCACATAATGGCTATACCTGTTGTTTCTCTGATCTTGGGAATACGATGGCAACTGTCTCGAATAGTTCCAAACGGTGGCTCAGCACCTGGTTGTGGCGCGTGGGCCTTGTTGCGAGCCAAGGTGGCAGGGTCCATATTCTGGTGCTGTCCAGTCTTAGCGTAGGCCTTCTCCTCTGGGCTCATGTAGCCCAGGCCCTTCAGAGAGGACTCGGAGAGCAGGTGTACGGGCCCGTCCCCGGTGCACAGAGGCGAGTCCATGGGGGTCACAACGCAGCTGCTGCTCCCCGTGCTGCAGCCGGCGTCGATGGAGGAGCACTGCGAGCTCTGCAGAGAGTGGACGCCCTCGCTCTGCAGCGACGACATGCGCTTGGCCAAGTGGTACTCGTACAAGCGCGTGGCGTCCGCCTCGGCAGGTGCGGCCTTGCCCAGGTGGTGATACTGATGCTGCTGCTGCTGCTGCTGCTGCTGCTGTGGTGGCGGCGGCTGCTGCTGCTGCTGTTGCTGCTGCTCTGAAGAGAGGGTGGCGAGGGGTGGCTCAGTGGTGTAACCCTCTGTCGCTGGAGCGTGTGTGTACTTGCAGGGTGTACTAGAACCATTCTCGTCCGACTCGGGTCTCTGGTCCACCCTGGGTATGGCTCTCTGGTCGGCGTGACCGGCCTGCATAACACTGTTTTCATAAGTGAGCTCCGGAGGGGCATGATACGAAATAGGCATCCTGTCCATTTCAAATGGCAGTGCGTCACGTGCATTGAAGCTGTTGTATTTCCCGGCCAGTAGTGGGTCTAACGCATGTCCCTCAGCATCTGTCATGGCCATTGGCCTCAAATCATCATCATCGGGGCCGTCGTCGTCAGGTGCCTTGTTGTTGTTGTTGTTGAGCTCGTTGTCGAGCTTCCTGGGTCTTCCTGGGCAGGTGGTCATGACGACAGCGTCCATCATGTGCATCTGGCTGAAGTAGTCGGTGAGCGACTTGGTCTCCATGGCGTCTGGTTCCATCTCCATAACGTCTGAGTGGAGGACCTGCGAAGAGGGCTGGTGGTCTTGCTCCCGAGGCTGGGAGGAAGAGGAAGAGGAAGAGGAAGGGGCGGCCTGCACGGCTAACACAGCTCCGTCACCGTCACCGTCACCATCAGCCCCCGCACCCTGGCGAAAATCTGTCTTTTCCTCGGCAAGCGTCTGGTATCCCTCGGCAGTGGCTACAAACATTCGCAAGGAGCTCTCGGAGAGTTTCTGAGCAGCGGCCAGCTCAGAGTTCTCCGTCATTTCGGAGGAATTTGTTTCGTTTCCGGAATCGGAAGATGATTCGGGACTAAAGGCCCGCGATATTTCTACACCTGTGTGCCACAGAAAGACAGACATTTTATTAGCTGCATAACATATGAGGCTCGGTGGAGATATTTGAAAATGAGTTTTATTTGTACAAAATGAATGAGGATAATGACTTGAAATGCAATGACTTCCAATAAATGTGTTGATACATAAATAATAAAGTAGTGTTGCACCGATACCATTTTTTAGCCCCGATACCGATACCCGATACCTGATTGTGCAGTATCGGCCGATACCGATACCATACCGATACTACTCTGTTCGAAATTTATATACAGTATATATATGAAAAGTTATATGTTGGATGTAACATCATTGCTATTATGGCTTTGTCAGGCTGCTGCCTACTCCAGTAGAACTTTTTATACTTTTAAATACCTATGATATAAAATCACTAAGATCAAGGCTCCGTTTAACTGTCATACTAGCATCTGTAAATGGTATCGGTGCCCTATTTGTTGGTATCGGCCGATACCGATACCACCATTTTAGTGCAGTATCGGGGCCCCGGCCGATACTGGTATCGGTATCGGTGCAACACTATAATAAAGCAAACAAAAAAAAAGACCGAATGGAAATGAAACAACAACAACTCACAGTGAAATATGAGCCACATATCAATGAGTGAAATAAATAGTGGTCACACGAAAATAGAAATGAGGGAAAACAAAGGATCGTATTTAACATGAGCGTTAAAGGACACAATGAAACAAAGCGAAACAAATGAATGGCAAAAAAAAACCAAGTGAACGTGTGTGCCGTCAATGAATGAAAGTTACTATAGTGTAAGAACCTGAACTACTGTCCGACTGAGGGTGCGACTGTTCCTCAGACGCTGCAAGAGCCTCCAGGGCTTGCAGAGTGGACACCACGGCCTCGTCCAAGGCCTCCTCCGTCTCGCCCTCCTCACTCTGAGTGGGTATGGCATCGATGAGGGACACGGGGATGTCGTTGTTGTTGCGCCTGGCGGCTTGACCGGCCTGTCCATCTGCCATTGCCGCCGCCGCCATCACCAGCCCGCCTTGGTGCTCCTCCTCGTCTGAGCTGTCCCTGAAGCCGGGCGGGGGCGCGGCGATGGCCAGGTTCAGCGAGTGCAGCATGACGTCGCTGTCCTCCTCGTCGTTGCCCTCCGGCGGAGGCGGCAGCGAGGTGAGGTCGATGATGTCGTCGCTGGACTCGGAGAGCGAGAGGAAGGTGGACTTGTCGTCCGCCAGGTCTCCCGCCGTCATCATCGTCATCATCATGTCCTCTTCGCAGCTGATCTCGTCCTCGTCCTCGGCGTCGTCCGTGGTCTCCGCGTAGCAGAGGTCGTGCAGCAGCGGCTCCTCGATGCCCTCCACGTTGCCGAAGATCTTGGCGTCGCCGTAGACCGGATCCGGATACGAGGCGTACTGGAATCCGTCGCCATCGTCTAGCACGGGATCGAGGGTCTTGTAGTCGTCCACCACGTGGTGCACGTAGAGGGAGCGGTGCTTGTCGATCACCTCCGGAGCGTCGTCCATCAGCCGCTGGTAGCCCAGGTTCTGGGGGTTCACCCGGTCCAGCGGAGGGTCTCCGAAGATGAAGGACACCTTGGCACTCCTGGGGGAGTCCTGGGGCTTGGGACGGGGCACGCACAGGTAGGACTGCACGGCGTGGGTACCTCCTCTGCTGCCGTGCTCGTTGCGATCTCCCATATGCCCCGTCCCATAGGACGACTGCTGCTGCATCTCCGTGATGTAGAGGTTAGAGCCGTCACCGTCCCTTCTTCCATAGTTGTGGTGGTGGTCTGCGTCTTTGTTTGAGAGTTCCCTTGTGCATGCCCGGTGATTGTAGTCCTCGTAACCCCCATAAGGGGCGCTATAGTTCCAGTCAATGGCTTGGTAGGTATGCTTCCTGTTCATGTCATGCCCTGATAATAAAGAAACAAAATAAGACAGATTTAACATTTGGCCAAAACCCATTTGCCCAATTTGGACTAGATTTGAGGCTGGAAAATAATGCTAAATGGCAACACCTTTTGGCACATGCGGATATCACATGTTCAGGGAGCCTTAACCCATTGACGCCTAAAGCACCTGCAAAAAAGCGTGCTGAATGCCTGAGCCCTTTTTAAGAACAGCTGCCCTCAGCCTATAAAAACCTAAATATCTCAGCCTCTGAAGCACCTCAAGACATGCAATGACAAGCAACGCTAAGACCCTCATCTTTCATTAGATTGTGTTCATTCATCTCAAACAAACAAAGATTTTTTTAATGAAGTTGTTTCAAATCTCATGAGCCTGACTGTTGCGTAATGCAGCTCCAGGCGCCAGGGACAATGTTGCGCAACGCAACATCCAGCACCAATGGGTTAATCAGTAGATCTGTAACAATATCATTTTACTTCCCTAAGTATATAACATATTGTTTACATCATTCGGTTACTTCATTTGAGCTAATGGGCTACTTACCCCCTGTGTTGGCCATGTTAAAAATGGACCGGCGGGCGTCCACTAGTAGCCTATAGTAGCCAGCGGTCATGCACGCCAGATTCATGGCATCAGTGGACTCCATAAGCAGAGTGATGGGCTGCAAGAAATCAAAATGAAATTGTACGTAAGTAATATACTTATCATGACAAAACAGGGTTGAATTTATCGAAAGTGTAGTTGTTAGCCAGTTAGCAACTTGAGTAGTTGCCGATGGGAAATTGCATTGCAAACAACAAAGTAGTTAAGGTAATTAACAACTTTTGAGAAATGCACCCCAGCATTGCATGGACAAATGCCACATTGAATACATAACAAATAGAATAATTATTGTTACTGCAAAAAAATACCAAGGAACTGTTTGCTATTTATTGTCAGGGTCACTAGAGGAAAATAGGGGAGGGACATGCAAAAAATGACTGCTAGGTGTAGAAATTCTCTGATGACCCCAACAATAAATAACGGACAGTCCCTAAACAGACAATACCCTTAAGACAAGACCTGCAAATACAGTTCTTTACCTTAACGTCTAAGACATGTAGCTCCACCCTGACATTTTTCTCATCCTCTGTGTACATCTCGATGCGATTGACATGGCTGAAGTCAGCCAGCAGCGCTACCAGGTTGGTTTTGGTGTTAATGACGTGGCTGATGCCATATCTGGGGCCCACCAGTAGCGTCACCTCTGTAAGCTTCTCTCCCTGCTGGGAAAAATACAGAAAGACATAACTGTTATATCCTTTGGGGGGTCCTATCCTTTTCTTGGTTGAGAGAACACAATAAAGCCAAAGCGAAAGCCAAAGCGAAAGCCCATTGGGAAACTCCAACTCCCATTGTCATTGTGACACAGCACTCCACAGCACACAAGTGAACACTGCACACTGCACGCAACGAAATTGCATTTATGCCTCACCCGTGCAAGGGGGCAGCCCTCAGTGGCGCCCCATGGGGAGCAGTGCGGTGGGACGGTACCATGCTCAGGGTACCTCAGTCATGGAGGAGGATGGGGGAGAGCACTGGTTGATTCCTCCCCCCACCAACCTGGCGTGTCGGGAGTCGAACCGGCAACCTCTGGGATGCAAGTCTGACGCCCTAACCGCTCACCCATGACTGCTCAATGGCAGATTCATCACAATAATATATAAAACTTGTTTACTCACCAGTAAAACAGCTTTGAAAACACGTCCACCGTACAATCTCAATTCACTGAGATATTTCAGATAGTGCACCTTGGCCTGCAGGGCAGTCAGCTGAAAGACAATGTAAAGCGTGATTTTATCAAGGGAGATAAAAGTGATAGTTTCTTTAGTACCCACTAGGGGGCAGCCTTTGAACATGCTCTATCCCATTTGGCTGACTAACCACATCATAAGGCCTCGACTGCCAACAACAGACATACAGCATGAAATACAGCACGTGTCGGAAACCAATGTACCAGACTGCCTGGCAAATCGTTAGCCGTGCACTTGTCTATGTCATATATCCTTCAAGGTTACCTATCAAGGTTTTAGAACATTGCTCGTCGTCTGTAGATCAGATAAATGAGTGCACAAAACGTTTTGGCTCCTGGCTGTTCCATTTAGACAATCTACCAGAAAGGGAAGATGTGAAAAAAAACTGAGGGAGGGGAACATAACAGGAGGAGTAGCCTACCTTTTTGCCTGGAGGCACCAGGTTCTGGTTTGTTTTCAGGATGTGTGTGAGTGCCTTTTTGATGTTCTTCTCTTTCATGCTGGACAGTACAGCCGGGGGGAGGAAGAGAGCCAAGCCCCACTCTTTCCTGTGAGGCATAATCATCATCATAATATTTCTTACATTGCTGACATGTTTCCTATTTATCGCAGCAACAACGTTGCCTGGCACCCATGGCCGTAACTATCATTGAGGACACAGAGGTCATGTCCTCAGTATTTTTTTTCAGTAATGTAAAATGTATCTATGATGAAAATCGATACATGATCAAGAATGATAAATTCAGTCTGTATACGCCACCCCCATTTATCCTCAAGGCAGTGATTTATGAAAACAAACTTTGAGAGTTTGACTGAAGTGTTTTAATTGTAGGCTAAATGTATAGTATGCAGTACAGCATGCAGTATTTGTCCTCGGTGTTTGAAAATGTCTGGTGACGGCCTGCTGGCACCCCTTTCATGTGGGTGTTACTTTGTTTGAAAACACAGTGGCTGGATTATCTCTGGCATTTGCAGAGTAGCGCGCCGCATAGACAAACATTTGGCAGTGGCGAACTGTGAAGGATAGTGTTGCGATAATCTACCACTGATAATCTGCGCCGAGAGCTGTCAGAGTGTTGTGGAAGTGTGTGTGAAGGGTATGGGGAGGTAAAATACTTAATATGCTTTGTGTGTGAAGGGTATGATAGGTGAAATAACAGGTGAAGCTAAAATACATCATATGCTGTCTTTCTGAAGGGTATGGGAGGTAAAATGCAAAATATACTGTCGTGTGTGAAGGATACGGGAGGTAAAATACATAATATCCTGTGTGTGTGTGAAGGGTAGGGGAGGTAAAATCCAAAATTTGGTGTGTGTGTGTGTGTGTGTGTGTGTGTGTGTGTGTGTGTGTGTGTGTGTGTGTGTGTGTGTGTGTGTGTGTGTGTGTGTGTGTGTGTGTGTGTGTGTGTGTGTGTGTGTGTGTGTGTGTGTGTGTGTGTGAAGGGTATGGGAGGTAAAATACATAATATGCTGTGTGTGAAGGGTACGGGAGGTAAAATACATAATATGCTGTGTGTGTGTGTGTGTGTGTGTGTGTGTGTGTGTGTGTGTGTGTGTGTGTGTGTGTGTGTGTGTGTGTGTGTGTGTGTGTGTGTGTGTGTGTGTGTGTGTGTGTGTGTGTGTGTGTGTGTGAAGGGTACGGGAGGTAAAATACAAAATATGCTGTGTGTGTGAAGGGTAGGGGAGGTAAAATGTGCACTTTTTTGTTGTTGGTGATGGGGCACATAGTATTATCACCAGGCCTTGCTCTTGCTCATGGTTAAACTCACTCGATGTACTTGAGGGAGACCTTCTGGGTCTGCTTGGTGTTCACAGTCAGGATGTACATCTGCAGAGCGGCCAGGCGAAGGGCAGTGTCATATTTCAGTTCCGAGCCGAAGCGTTCCAGAATCACATCATTACAGCTCTAGAGGGCGGAGGAGGGATGTGGGGGGTGGGGGGTTGGTTGGGAGGGTGGAGAGAGGAAACAGGTTGAGATGAAGTCACAGCACAGGCACTGACATTCATGCCCCACGGTGACGACCCCCCCTCTGCACAAGCGTGCTACTACAGTATGTCGCCTGGTGTGCAAGTGATGTGAGCTAGCGCACCACCACCAGCTATTGTGCTAATGACAAACAGGAGGTAGACGGCTTTGTTGCACAACCATTGCACAACACAACCATTCACCTTCAGTTGCCTTGAGGGCCAAGGCTTTTCGTATGGCCCAATGCAGGGGCGTCGTACAGGGGGGTAAGGTGTGACTGAGTCACCAGGGCCCCATGTACTGTATATACAGTCCGATTTATGTAGATGTATGGCGAGGGGGGGGGGGGGGTCCATTGGAGCTGATTGTACTGTACATAGGGCCTAGAATTTGCTGCTACGCCCCTGGCCCAATGTGTCATGTTGGTTGCACACCGTGGCATAATACTGCAGCTATTTCTGGCTTTGAGGTAAAAAAAAAAGAAAAAAAGAAAACGCTTTGCTGAGTAAAAGCACTGACCTGGACGTAGAGGTATTCAAATGCCACAGCGTCTCTCCTCAGTAGCTCCACAGGGTCCTTGGGGACAAAAGTCAGGCGGAAAAAGCACTTCATCTTATGTGCCCCTGGCCTCTGTGTCACCTGTGGGGACAGACAACAACACGGGGGGATTAGATTAATCATGTTAGTAGTGACATCCAGCATATGAACAGTTACTGAACTGCTTGTATTAACACCTACTTTCCTGAAGACAAACAATCTGCCATGAAGCACATTGTCACCCAACACACTGTCTATACCAACATATAATATTTTATATGTGAGGGATGAGTCTAAAATGATTGAAAATTCTAATCTACAAAATGGCTCTGCAACAGAGTGGGTTTCAGTATAGGCCTACAGGTCTCTGGTCTCATTCAGGTGCTTTTCTGTTGCTGTGAGAAAATAAAGCAGAAGAACAGAGTTGAGCTGAGGTGCAAAACGCACACCAGAAAAGGAGGTGCTGGCAACCAGTGAAACACTTGCAAGAGGAGAGAAATGCCGCACACTCCTGAGTTGCAAGTTTTTAACGTGACAAGGTTTCGGCCCGTCTGCCTTCCTCAGGTGACCTGAGTTGTCACATTAAAAACTTGTTTAAAGGGACACTGTGCAGGAAATGGTCAAAAAAGGTACTGCAACTATGGTGCTCATTGAAACTGGGCTACCTATTGCCAAATTTGTTGTTTGCATGAAAGTTTACTAAGTAATAAACAAATATTTTCTAGTATGGTCCAAGCACAGTCATTTTTGCAGCTAAAAATGGCTATTTTTGGAAATTCAAAATGGCGGACCATGGAGAAGATCCCCCTTTTCATGTATGACAAGTGCAATTTTTCCAGGCATAATGAATACTTAGTTTGATGCTGGTGGTAAGTATTCATGAAAAAGGTAACATTAGTGAATGGGCAGCATGAATTCTGGAAATAAACAACTAAAAATCTCACACAGTGTCCCTATCTCAGGAGCGTGCGGCAGTTCTCTCCTCCAGCAAGAAGAAGACAAGAGTGGCAGTTCTGGACAGGTTTGGGCTCTAATGGAGCTACAACACAGTACGTGCAGCCATGCTCACCTGAGTTAGCATCTTCTGCTAGTGCACAAGAGTGATATTGCTATGCACTGCACGTATATGCATATTCTATATACACCCATATGGATATGGAGAATAAAGTGATTGGAAATTGTAATGTGCAATATGGCACTGCAACAGGTTGTGTTTCGTTAGGTGTAGATGGTTTCATTCGCTAAAAACTTGGTCTGGGGTCAGATAGAGGTAGGGTTGCCAACTGTATAGGGGGGAAAAGGGGGTACAGATTCCATTTCCTGCATTTTAACCAAATTGTGTCCTGTTTTAGCTTAATACAGAATCATAGTTTTGTTTCTAAGGACGGGGCAGTTCCCCTTATTTGCCAGTATAGCACAGTACATTCCTGTCTACTGTATGTTTATACTGTTGATATGGCTGTAACTAAACTAATGTAAACTTGAATATAATGGAACTAGACGGGGGGCAACTTGGCTCAGTGGTCTAAGGGGCTATAGGCCACCCGCCACATACCCTGGGTCCGAGTCCAACCCAAGGTCATTTTAAGAGCCTCTTACCACCCCCCCTCCCCGCTCTCATTTCCTGTCGTACTCTCCCACTGTACTATTCCAAAAGAAAGGCATAAAAGGCTAAAATGTTCACCTGAGTTAGCATCTCCTGTTCGTGCAGCAGGGTGAGCTTGCTGCAGGACCCCCCTTCCCGGTGTTCCAGCACCAGGGAGAAGTGCTCAGTGGTCTTAATGGACAGCTTCTCTTGCAGGGTTAGGATGACATCCTGCCATACGCACATGATCCATTATTAACAAGAGCCCACAGAGAAAGGCAGCGAGCGCAGACAAGAGACAGACAGACAGAGAGAGAGAGAGTGGAAGACAGAGAACAACATGGACTGGAGCAAGATTAGCTATTAATGGTGTCTGTTGATGGAGGGGTTGGGTCTGGTTAGCTTTCTGTGGGTGGTCAGAAATATGCAATAGGTAACACAATGACGTAAATACATTTACATTAATGTTGTGCTGTTCGTAATTATACATTTTTAAAGTACTTCAATGTTATTATGTTATGTTATGTTATTACATAGTATACTGGTAGTAGGCCTACTTATATAGGACTTCTGTGTTACAATGTTACGTAATATTATTATGTGTATGAATTTGTTTGCATAATTTTGTGTAATGTAGAAAAGTACTGTTAAAAAAAGTGTGAAGAAGCGTTGTTAGGTAGGCCCTATACTCATTTGTCTTGAGAAAGGGCACACTGAAAATGATCTTTTTGAATGATGCGGTGATACCTTGATGGAAGTGTTGCAGTCAAATTTGAACGATTTGGTCTGTCCATTTTCAAGGTATACTTTCAGAACATTTGGCATGAAGAGTAAAGAATTATCCTTCACCGATTCCTGGGGAGAGACAGGAAAAAACAGGAATATGTATGGTGAATTTAGGTGAATTTGGGCCACTATGAGCCATTCACTTATATGCAAAAAAGTGGCCCAATTTACCAGAATTCACTATAATATCATAAGCTTAGTCTGACATGCAATTCAAATGCTGTGCTAGAGTTTTACAACATTGTTCACTGGCAGACCAAAAATACAACGAGGTTTGAAATGCGGTGCAGAGCCACCATTATTCTGCTACACTAAAAACCTTGAGGCATTATTATTTTGACCATTATGACCACACACACACACACACACACACACACACACACACACACACACACACACACACACACACACACACACACACACACACACACACACACACACACACATGCGCGCACACACATGCATGCACACACACATACACACACACACACACACACACACACACACACACACACACACACACACACACACACACACACACACACACACACACACACACACACACACACACACACACACACACACAAAATGAATAGTGATGGACATGTAATTCAGAGCAGCAGTCATTTGTTATTACTTACGGGGACCTGCCCATTTATGATGACCTCCTCCGCGAAGCGCACTTTCACCGGATTGGACTTGAGCTTGGCCTTTTTGGCTGCACTAATGAATGCAGACTTGGGAGACTGAAAGAGTTGTGAGAAAAAAAGAGTTACTATGTTTGCTAATGGCCACCCCAATGCATAAACTCCCACCTTCCCTTTGTGTGCCTCCCACAGGAGCTAATTATGCTACGTGGTTTAGCATCATTAAGAGCTGAATGCAGTCATAGCACGCCAACAATGGCTCTAATTCTGCTTATCATTTGTCTGTCTGTCAAAGTGGGACGCAGACAGTGGCGTGCACAAAAGCTGAGGATTTTGTTTAGAACTGATGTAACACTTTTAAGCACCTTGTTCTGTTATGAAAAACAGTAATTCTAAATGCAAAATGCATTCAACAGTCACACCATTAGTGAATAAGTAAACCTAGCACATTCGATTTGGATGAAACCATTGCAATTATCCGATGATAAAAACAATGTGAATAATTGCGAATAATTGCAATTTCACGCAAAAATGGTTCATCTCTTCAGTTTTACAGCCATAAGCATGTACAGCAACCTGTGTTGTTTTTATTTAAGGTTTTGTAAACATCATGCACAAGGGTGACATCCCAGACTCTACAGTATTTCTACTCTCAGTCAGAGAGAGCAAAATACACATTTTCTTATTCTTCTTTCTTATTCTTCTTTCTCACAAATGAAGTGCATTTTCACTGGACATGGCAGAAATGGGATTTGAACAGGTGGAGAGATTGGAGACACTTACTGGGTATGGCTGGACCACAGTCAACACAATAGACTCTTTGCAGCTTCTGTAAAAGCACAAAAGGATTCATGTCAGAATTAGATAGAACTCATAGTTAATAATATGGTCAGAGAGAATTGAACATTAGGAATCTAATATTGAAAAGGGAAAAGATCTGGTGCCACACGGATGTCTTTTTAGTTATTTCTTATTTATTTACAGGACATTAGACGAACGTTTTGGAAAAGCTGCTGAGTCCTTAGGGACACTGATGAAGATGCTTTGTTGAAATGTTAGTTTTTTTCCCTTTTCACTAATGTCGGGTCCTATGCTGGTTGCACCGGATTGTCACTAGTAGTGTGGGGTATGCGTTTCCCTTGTTCTATGAGGACTATACTGCCCTACAAAGGCAATGTGCAGTATGTACACGTTTTGACATCATTGACTTTAGACTGAAAATGGTGTTCATTACGGCTCCTTTATCTTGTCACAAAGCCTTATGGTCCAAATGTGTCCCGTTTCAGAGATATTGCTATGTCAAATTTGCGGTAACTACAATATCCAGCCTAACACCAAGGCTTTGAATGCATTTTTCAATGTAGGCAGTTACTGCACTTTGCCTTTGTAGGGCAGTATAATATCTTTGATATGGTATTTGGGACGTTCTATTAGAACTAAGAAAATCTAAGTTTTCCCTCTCATGCAGTAACATACACGTTCTATTTAAAACCAGTGAAACATGGGATTTCAGACATAATGCTCAGCTCAGATTAACATACAAAAGCATACACTCGTAAAAAAAATATGCTGATATACTGTCAAGACGGTGCGAAAACACACAGACCCTTTTTGTGTTGCAAAACATTGCAATATTTATACAATCAAGCATTAGGAAATGACTAAATAGATGTGTCTCTCTATAGGACAGGCACTGTACTGTATTTTTGATTAATGGCTCATAGAAGACAGCCCCTGTGATGGATAAACTAATAAACAATATGGAGTAGCAGTAGCAGTGTTGTGGCTCTGGATTAAAAAATGTGAGAGATCATCACTCCTGCAGTCAAACTACTTTCATGCCCGAATACATTCAGGGTCAAGACAGTCATGATTGCAGCTATTTATGAGGTTGAAAGATTCACTTCAGTCTGTTATCTAAGGTTACCTAAGGCCTCACTCTAAACAGTACTACTTTACCTTTGACAACTTTAGAAAACTTTGGTAACACTTCCAAATAAGGGGCCATAATTAACAGCAAAGTAGCTATAACCTAATACTTAAGTAAGGGTTAATAATCATTATTGAACGCCTTACTTTCGTATTTAAGTAAGTGTTCATTTTGGTCCTTAGTTAAGTATGACCTAATAGCTACTTAACTATTAACTGTGCCCTTATTAGTTAAATAATAATATGCTATTAACTTGTAACACAAGGTAATAGTTATCTAATAGTTACGTAACTGCTTACTAGTGTTCAACATATGCATTAATAACAATAAATATGTGTCTAATGTGGCGTTAAGTAATGATTATTAACCCTTACTTAAGTATTAGGTTATAGCTACTTTACTGTTAATTATGGCCCCTTATTTGGAGGTGTTACCAAAACTTTGAACCCAACTGAAGGACATGAACCTGGAATACCTTAGTGGCAAATCTCCTGACAGTACAGTATAGGGAACAATTTGAATGCCTGTTAATTTTCAGATGAGAAGATGGTGAAATAAGTATTTCCTTCAGCTTACTGAGGTAGTATAACTTTGCAGAGAATCTTCTCATATACATAGGCCCAGGGTGCGATTTGTCAGAAAACCAGATTTTAAGCAATATCAATGGACTGACATTAAACTGTGATTAAAATCATGTCGAAAAAGTGGCGATATAAAAACCAGAATGGGAGACAATTCCTTCCATCCCCCCTACAAATCGCACCCTGCATAGGCCTATTATGTGCATGTTATTTAGGTTCAGAGTCAGACCGCAATAGTGGAATTCGAAGGTCTGATTGACAACAGCTGTGGTAAGTGGGAGCTTAGTGGTGAGTGTGCGTGTTACTGTGGGCTACCTGACTAGGTCGATGACCCTCTCTCTCGGTGCCGTGCCGACTGGCTCATCATTTATCATGACGATCTCGTCCCCAGGGATAAGCCTGCCCTCTGAAGGACCCCCTGCACATCAAGCACAGTTACAGACATATGGAGGATTATACGGAGGCCTCACATTGATCATTTACACTGACAATCACTGACATGTATTATTAAATTCCCTTATTAAAAGTAGAGCAGTATCAAATAGTACAAAGTAGTTTGGTCATATTTGATCATTACATGAGTGTGTTACTTTCTTAACTGTACTTTTTAACTTGAACTTTTAACTTTACTGAGTTTTTAATATTGTGTTTACATGAGTCAGTGTAATCTGAAAAAACAATTAATACATTTATGGCATGATGGCATTATAGCATTTACAACATTCTGGCATGTTGTCTTTCAGGTGTGCCAGCTGCTATTTTTTACCTGGGGTAACGGAGCGGACCACAACAGGCTTCTCACTTCCAGCCACGAAGCCAAAGCCCAGCACGGGATCCCGTCTCATCTCCACCTTCCTGGGCGCGGGGGGGCTGACCTTCTCGATGTCCAGACGGACCTCCTCCAACGAGCTGCTCTGGGAAATGTAGCTGGAAAAGAGGAGAGAGGAGTCTGTCTGAGCAACACGCCACGCCAGTCCAGTCAGCAGGGGCAACTGGCAAGTGTCAATTAACATTTCTATCTTTGTTCTTTCCAATTACAGACTGTTCTACTTCTCTTGCGTGCTCACACACTGGCAGCAACCCCTACCCCCACCCCCCAACACACGCACGCACGCACGCACGCACACACGCACACCCACACGCACATACACACACACACACACAGTCAGTCTTGTTGCAAAGTCAACCCGATTTTGTTCAGATTTAATTAAAACATAAATGTATCATGTCCTCACAGCCACTGTATCTTTTGTCAGAACACCAGCAGCACTGTACATGACAAACATGTGCTATAGCCATCCTCGTGCCGTAAACAAAGACTACGTGTAGCTGAACATTTTGTTTGCAATAACATGGCTTTTTTCTGAGCTACCTATGACAGCCACAGAAAGTTCCTTCAACTTCAACTTTCAACTTTACTGTCTCCAAAAGGGGCAAATACGTCTGCATCAAGACAGCATAAGCACATATGAACAACAACAGATAACACATCAGGACAAACATAAAGAGCAATTGGTCAATAAAATGATAAAAATGACCATAAATAGGGTTATAGAATAAAATAATATAAAAACATCATAAATAAAATGAAATGAGAAAACCATAAAATGCCATTAACAACACCAGGGATCAGGTCAAGTAATCAGCGTGGATATGAATTTAACAAGAAAATGGCACCGGGGACAAATGAAAGCCTATATCTGTTGGATTTGACAGAGGGGAACCTGAAGCATGAACCAGAAGGAAGTAGCTGGAATTCAGAGTGGAGAGGGTGGGCAATGGCACTGATGAGAAAATAGATTCATCCTTCCTCAGTGTGGCTCCTTGCTGGTGCTTGTGCCATTTCTCTGCCACCTTCCCTCTCCCTTCCAGTGGCCTTCATTGTTCCTTTTTGCTCATCTCAACCGTGGCACGTCTTCTCCCCACCATGCGATGCCCACATTGTTGGCTAATTAAAGCCGTGGGCAGGGTAGGCAGTGTGCAATTCACCATCACTTCTGACACATGCTCTCCTCTCCATGGAGGAGAGCTGCAATTAATCTTTCAAGGCATTCTGTGGGAGAGGGTTGGTTGGTTACTGCAGATCACAGGGGGGAAGTTAAATCTACCGTCTCCTAACAGCTGCACGCCATCACCGTGGCGGTAAAAGCGCTTCCATCAAATCACATGGTCCCTGTTTGTTTTTCTTTTTAAAAATTAGAAGCCTGAAATATGTTTTTATATGATGTTATGGGTTTTTACTGGCACATCCTGTCTCAACATTTTTTGATGGGGTTGAAACTGAGCTCTTTTAACCTCTTAATGCACACCATCTGAGGCACGCTTTAATAGTCATTGAAATGTTAATTACCATGGTACTACTCTACTATGACATAACACAGGGCCTTTAGTAATGCACTACGACTTGGTCATTACCATTCTGGTAACAACAAATGTATAACAGTGTGTTTTAACGGGTTAAAAGCACCCTTGTTTTATTTCCTGCCCTCCCGTGTTACGTGTTAATAGCTGTGCTAACATGACAAAACTCACCAGATTGAACATCACGGAAAGCATATGGACGTCTTCATCCAGAAAGCGTGCTGACGGGGCCGCTGCCTCATCCTCAGAGATGGACGGCCACCTGCTAAACATGGCCGGCCTCCCAAAGCAAAATGACAGCCAAGGGGGCTAATGGCTCCTAATCATTACCATCATCGGTCTTTAATGAAGCCCCCCCACTACTCACTCACATGGGCCTCTTTTCTTTAAGGCCACACTTGATCCACATACATACAATGTGCCCCCTACCTACTACACTAAATGAAGTCAAGCATGTAACCTACTTCACAATTTGATCTTTGGGCATTTAGATTAAGTTGCACTACTAACTACTGTAAATGTACTATATCATACACAGTAGTATTTGATACAAATTAAACAAATTTAAAAAAAGATCCATGCAGCTGGTTGCATTATTGAGATGGTCCCATGTTCCACTTATTATAGTGTATCATCAACCATCTTTACTATAATCAGGTTTATATTGTGGGAAAATGAACTGTAGGCTACTGTAGATGTTGTCCAAATGAGTGAATTGGAGTATCAAACAAGCGTAGCTCTCTGCTGTTTTTCACATTGATTTGAACTCACAGGAAAGTGGGCAGATCACATGATGCTTTAACACACATCAATCAATATGTCAGCCAAGCACAATCAGCTTTTGACATGGACATTGTATCACATCAAACGCACCAATTGACACCTGACTCCAGTCTGTGTGTGTGCGTCCGTGTGTGTGTGTAGGTACAGTGTATCTATCTAGTTTCTAGCCACGTGGTCAGATCTAGTGAAGCAGGCAAGAGGGTATAGAGATGACTACAAAGTGCTGCCGGCTGAAGGTTGCTGGTCAGAGAGTGGCGTATACAGTAGCTTGAGGGTTTAGGTCATATCCTGCCATGCAAGTGGTCCCGAGCTAATGAACGATTAGATAACCGTTTTTTTCCGTGGGCCTGCACAAGGACGGGCTGCCGTCATTAGAACTGTCGATTATTGCTATTCCACCCGGTCACACGCGTCTCTTCACACAAATGGAAAAAAAAGCTACAAATGTCTTTCAACTTTCAAGGCATTGCTTTATACGCCATGGCTAAGGGCTTTTCGGGCATGACTACGTCTATTCTCACTAGTGTAAGAATCAGGTTTATTCAGGCGGATGGTGTTCAGTTATTTGATCTCTTTTTACAGTGAGGCTTTTCCTGTACAACACAATGCTGTCTAAATACACAAATATTGATTGGCGACATAATCCTCGAAGTGGCGTGTGTATGTAAATGATAGCGGCATTAAGTATCCCCCTCTCATAATATCATCTATCCTCCTCCATCCTCCACTCTCCTGCCGCCAGGGCCAGTTCTAGGCATAGGCAGACAAGGCGGTCGCCTAGGGCACCAAATGTCTTGGGGGCGCCAAATCCCACAGAGGTAAAATATTAAGCGAAATAAATTAAACTTTACATTGACAATGATTATTCATGGGCACTCATATAGTACGTACATAGGTAGGTAGGTAGCCTACTAGATCAGCTGTGCTCAGTCAGATTATGACAGATGCCAGTGTCTAAATGCACAAAAAGGAATGAGGGGAGTGCTCGCCTAGGGCACCAGATTAAGTAGACACCGGCCCTGTCTGCCGCCCCCATTCTCTTCACCACCTCCTGATTGCTGATCCTGATGAAGTTGACTGCTTGGTATGCCATCAATGTCTCGCTACCACCAGCTCATGCTAAAAAAACACGACTTTCAAGGGAGATAGTGATAGTGTACGACGGAAATGAATGCCTCGCCTTGGGCAGTTAAACTTGAATGCATGGTGTTGATGTACTATACTGTAATCTGTGCATGGCATCCCTTTTATCTCAACCTCTGTCTCTCAGTACTATATAAGGCTTTTAAAAAAAAACAACTTTGTTTTACTTTATTCATGATAGTACAGTGCAGATGATGACAGGAAAAGAGTTGGGAGGGAGAGACGGGGAAGGGTTGGCAAAGAACCCGGGCCATCGAACCCAGGTCGGCCACATAACAAACGTGTGCCCTACCATATGCGTCACGGTTGCGCTTATAAGGCATATTTAAAGCTGCCGGCACATGTAGTCCCACTAGTTTGCTTGACTACATTTGTCATTTAGCCTCTGTCAGTCAGTCAGTCAGTCAGTCTGTCTGTCTGTCTCCTCTCCTTCTATCTATCTATCTATCTATCTATCTATCTATCTATCTATCTATCTATCTATCTATCTATCTATCTATCTATCTATCTATCTATCTATCTATCTATCTATCTATCTATCTATCTATCTATCTATCTCACGTGCGCACACACACACATGCACACACACCTCCTAAAATGTCCTGTAATATTGTAGACATTACTATGCATATATGCCTAACCCTGCCAAAGACCTGTCTTATGGCACACACCGTCATTAAATATTGACATGACTTTAAAGATTAAAATTCCCAACCCCAAGTGCACGGCACCCACTCATGCATTCCAAAGCACGAGGAGCGTCACTACTAGAATGGAACCGCTCCATCTGATGTACAGCAGACAGACATGTGCTGAGTTTCCTCAGTCCCAACAGATGGATCACACGTGGCTTCTGTGTACTGTATACGAGTCTCTGCATCCCTGGCTGTGCATTTGGGAAATGCTGCGTTTAGCTCTTATGTAAGCTGCTGCTGGCTGCTACTGTTGTCGGTCGCCGAGGCCACAACCCATGCATGCGCACTAAGTAACGTCCCAGTCTTCCACCCAGCAGCAGCGTCAGTAATTCAAATGTATCCATCCTTCTCCTCCTGCAAAGAGCCTGGCATCATCACCAAGGCAGACACTTGTGTGACTGGACTGAACTGCAGCAAGATTCGCCATAGCAACAACAAAAACAATGATTTGGAATCAGAGGAGGGACGGGGAGGAAAACAAACATGCAAGAGAGAACACAGGCAGGCAGGCAGGCAAGGCAAGGCACTGGATATGCCTCAACAGCGGCAACAGCACAGCCTGGACGTATTTTTAGAATCGCAGGCAGCAAAGCGAATGCCACAAACGCATGACTGCCGGAGGGGGGAAACAAGGAGACAAAAGTCTTATCCTCCTCGCACACACAGCGGCGACAACAATCCCCACATCACGAGCTGCCTCGAGGCGCAACTTGTTACACTGGGAGCCCTCATTAGCATCTGCTGAAAGTACTGCATTTGGAAGGCGAGAGAGAAAAACGCTCGTCACTTTACCTGCACCGATGCCCAGAGCAGAGAGAGGCGCCCTCCTCTCCTAGCGCTGGATCACATGCGGCCACCACCACTGCATCTCCTCATCACATCCCCTCACACCTAAAGCAGCTGCAGCATTTGTAAAGAAACTCTCGGCTCTCTGGGAGATCAAAGCCTCCACTTCTCGCCATGCCACTGGATTGTCTGAGTGTCTTATTTTTTTGGAGCAGCACTCTGGCTATACCTCTCTGCTCCTCCTAGGAGCTTTTTGGCAGTGAGGGTGAGAGACCGCTCGACAGAGAGGCGAGAGAGCACAGGCTGCCTGACTCTGAGCATAGTGAGGTGTACTGTAGGGCAGTGGGGGTGGAGGGGTTAGAGAGGGGGAGAGAGAGGAAAGGGCAAGGAGAGGGAGAGAATCAGTATGCTGCTGAATGCACAGATGGGGAAGGTGTGTGTGTGTGTGTGTGTGTGTGTGTGTGTGTGTGTGTGTGTGTGTGTGTGTGTGTGTGTGTGTGTGTGTGTGTGTGTGTGTGTGTGTGTGTGTGTGTGTGTGTGTGTGTGTGGCGGGGGTGGAGAGGAGAGGGGGGGGTATGGTTAGAGGAAACGGGAGCTGGGTATAACGTGTCTGAGATAATCACAGCTTGTGTGTTGGGGGGAAAGAGGATGCCTCCGAAACATCTGCATGGGAAGCGCCTACCCTAGTGTTTCTCAAAAAGGGCGGTACAGCCCCCCAGGGGGGGCGTTGGGGAGCTTTAGGGGGGCGTGAGAAGGAGAGGGGACAGTACTTACAGTTGCCAATGGGGGGGCATTAGTCCATTTAATTTTTTAATACTAAGAGGGGTGTTGTCAGGCTTATGATGAGGTCAAGGGGGCATTGAGAGGCTTGTGATAAGGCCAAGGGGGCGTTTGTTGAAAAAAGGTTGGGAACCACAGTGGCCTACTCACTTGCTGTAACAGTCTCTCCCGTCTCTACTGGTTGCCATGTCCCAGCCATTGGGGGGAGCTTGGGAAGGACTCCAGCTGCCAGACGGGGGTGGCCAGCCTGAAGCCTTGGTCCTGTGGCTGCTGGAAAACACAAGAGGAACAAGACACATCCCAATCAATTAAAGATATTTTTGGGGTCTTTTTTTTACTCTATTTATGATAGTACAGTGAAGATGGTGCCAGGAAGCGAGTGGGAGAGAGAGACGGGGAAGGGTCGGCAAAGGACCCGGGCCGGGAATTGAACCCGGGTCGGCCGCATGGCAGACAAGTGCCTCGCCGTTAGGCCACGGCAGGGTCATTCCCATCAATTAATGGTCCAATGTGCCTTGTTTCCAAACTGTATGCTGCCCATTCACAAATTTAATCTTTTTCATGACATTGTCCCAAGGAAATAAACAAGTATGTACTGGTCTGAACATAGTAGATTTTGCAGCCAAAAGTGTCTATGTATGGTGCTTTGAAAATAAATAATAGGCCACACATTTTAAAAGATTTTCAAATTCTGGATTTACATGTAGAGGTTCCACCTATTATTCATGTGTAAAAACTGTACATTTCTAATGAATACTTATAAATTGATGATGGTGGTAGTAAATGCTGTATTCATGGAAACGATTAAATCTGTGAATGGGCAGCAGACATCCTGGAAATAAACTGCAGAAAAATAGACAAAGTGGACCCTTAAAGCATAAGGATACATATTGACAACCGGAAAGATTCCATAGGAGCTGTTTTGTATGTGTGTGTGGATTTGATGTCATTTGAGTACTGTGAGAGACTTTAATCTCTCACTACAAAGTGAATTAATTTTACAATCCTGACATGGCAGCATAATTACCATGCTTCACGTTTGTGTTCTCTGCCCCATGAAATTGGTTTTATTTCCAGTTATCAGCAGACTCCCCAGAAGGCTTGTGTCATTCTGAGACTCTTCAATCATGACGATGTCAAGTGAAGTTCAAAGACGCACACACACACACACACACACACACACACACACACACACACACACACACACACACACACACACACACACACACACACACACACACACACACACACAAAACTTTGGACACACATTGTGTAACATTGTTTCTTTGGCCATCCCATCGTACTAAGAAAGCAAAAATATCTACTGATGTCTCTGGCACAAAGGCTCCCGTTACTGATGTCATGATTTAAAAGAAAATCAGTAACGGTAGGGACACATTGCAGGCGAAGCGAGCGAGGCGAAGAGAGGCGAAATTCACTGATAGCTCAACCATCAGGTCGTCGCGGCGAATCAAATGGAATGGAACCGTTATGTTGTTGATTTGATTGGGCCGCCGCAGGCGAATTCTCTCCTCATTTGCATAACATTAAACTTTGTTGAATAATTTTGCTTCGCTTCGCTCCTGTTCGCTTTCTTTCGCCTCTCTCATAGGAATGAATGGCGAAGTTGGCTTCGCTTGGCCAAATTCGCGTCTATGTGTCCCTACCGTAACAGGACCAAGAACGCTGCGACAGCTTTTAAAGTGGTGGTGCAGCATTTTTTCTTGATTCTTTACTTTACTTAAAAATCTTACTGCTGCTGCACTCCACTCATTTGTTTGCAGTTGAAGTTAAGAGAGCTTCATTTAGGGAGTCCAAAAATGGGTATGCGAATGCATCACTGCATCCCCCTTTCCGGCACCTATGAACAGGATCCTTGATGTCATGGACCTTTTTTGTTTTCTTAGTGCACTTAGTCCAGCACCTATTAAAATGGATGTTCTACATCCACTGTACTAGCCAAAAAACTAAACGGTGAAAACATAGGCATTGGCCTACATTCTGCGCTCTGATATGTTGTAGATATCACATTATCATATGCAATATTATATCAGCTGTGCTGAGGCAACAATGCTATGCTAATGTAAAACATATTCTCCCATTGTAAGCACAATGTGCTTTTTTATGCCTTTTTTATGCCTCCGAATCTACTTACACCAACTAAAGAAATCAATGAAACATGCATAAGGCACAACATAGTAAAACAGATAAAGTGACTAGGGTTTTTCATTTTTCCAGCTTTTCTTTGTGGATGTAGGCTACACATATATATATTTCACAAGTTACCTCAGTACACAGCACTTAACTGTGCCTATAGTGTTTCCACTAAGATCCATACGAGCCTGTTCTGTAGGCCTGCATGGGGTATACATTGTGAGTGAAGCGCCTCAGGTCCTCTGCACTTATCCCACTGTTGCCACATGACCCACTTGCCTTTAGTACGCATGAGTTGCCTCAATAAAATTCAAAAGAAAGACAAAAACAACTAAAATAAAGCCAGTTTTGAATAGATGCAAACATGCATTAGTGATGACTGACCACATAACCTAATTCCATATCTCATTTGGACACAAGAATAACTGAACAGGATGCAGCAATAGACAAAAAGGGACCACAGCACCAAAGTCATTATTTATCTCTTTTCAGTCAATTGTGGGAACACTGCGAATTTGCCCGCAAGTGACGCAAAGAGGGCGACTCGAGCGGAAGAGAGAACTTAAAGTTCAGTTGTGTTAATGAGCTACGGTGCAGTTTGGTGGCCTGATAATCCAGACTATAACGTGAAAAAAAAGTTTATGATTGAGAGCGAGGGTCCGAGGCACTCTCAAGTGAAGTTAAAAGTCCTCTATGTCCACGAGAAAATAAAGGACTTCTAACTTTTAACTCTGACCTAGCCAGGCCATGCCCTCCTAGTGACGTAACACCTTCGGAGTTGCTTCTAGTCAGGCTTCTAGTCAAAACAAGGGAGGCGGGTCAACCAAGCCGTTTGGGAAATGTTAATTGTTATGCTCTTGGTCAGACCAAGTCTCGAAGGGACTAACTCTGACCCTCTTGACTATACGAATTGCTGTCATGGACACCGATGAGCTCCTTAAGATTTTGTGATGTTATTACCCCACAGACGCAACTTATTCCTCTCTCTCTCTCTACTCTGTTATGAAGAAAGTTTGGTCTGACATCACACCATTGGCAAAGCTGTAGTGAAACCAATGGTTAAACCAGTTTAGTGTGTTACCGCATGTAATATTGTAAGCCAGCCTTGAGCCTTGCATGTTGGTCACCGTAGTAAGCCCTCCACAATGAACGCTACATAGACAAACAGAAAATAAGACAGAGAGGATAAGTGTGTGTGTGTGTGTTAATGTGTGTGTGTGTNTTTGGGCACATGTGTGTGTGTGTGTGTGTGTGTTTGAGTGAGAGAGAGAGAGAGAGACAGAGACAGAGAGAGAGAGAGAGAGAGAGAGAGAGAGAGAGAGAGAGAGAGAGAGAGAGAGAGAGAGAGAGAGAGAGAGAGAGAGA
Organism: Engraulis encrasicolus; assembly: GCF_034702125.1. Lineage (NCBI taxonomy): Eukaryota > Metazoa > Chordata > Actinopteri > Clupeiformes > Engraulidae > Engraulis > Engraulis encrasicolus. Next base: position 17,525,945 of record NC_085869.1, read on the forward strand.
GAGAGAGAGAGAGAGAGAGAGTTGTGATCGAGGGATGGATGGACGGACTTGCCAGGCAAAAACTCTGTATTTTCTCCCACTTGACAGAGGGACAGTCTCCCTCTTGACCAATTTTACTCAAATGTATGCTTTTACCAATGTCCAACAATGATACGCTATAGCAGTACACTGTATGTCCATTCATTGCCACATCATAAGCCAATGAAGCAAATTCAACATGACCGCAAAGCTTCTTCAGTGGCGTGGGTGGGCTTATATACACCATTATCTATGCTCACTACACATAACACACAAACCTTTTATACCCTAACCCCCATGTGAGTGCATTAAAAAAAACGATGTTATTGGTAACGTGTCATCACAATTTTTTCTGACCTCACAATTCAGATTGCAAAGTTCATAGGAGCTTAGTGTTAATCACATAGGTCTCCTATACTCTGTCTGGCTCAGTCTCCCGTACCGTACTAACCAACATCTAATTAACCCCTAATTAATGCACGCCGTAGCCTACCACCAGTGGCACGCTGTAGTAGTCCTTGAAAAGTACCATAGTACTACAAAGTACACTACTATGACATAAAACAGGACCTATAGTAATGCACTACAACTTGGTCATTGCCATTCTGGTAACAGCAAATGTATTAAACGCCATGTCTTAACGGGTTAAAATCAAATGTGGTATTACCCTGTGTCTATCAAATGGCATGTACGGATAAGGGTTAGCCTACTACTGGACAAAGCTACTTGTACAACCAGTCACACCACTATTTCCAAAATGTTGGCCCATGCACAGTGACTGACAAACGGAAACCCCAGCCACAGACTAGCGCCACTGCTCTTCATTCAGTTCCAAATGTCCAGGCAACATAATGCAAGGCAACATGATTTTGGTCTTAAACAAGTGAACTGGTCCATACGATATTCCATTTTTTCTCAATGTTGCTTCTTTGAAAGTGTCAATCTGCCTGGTGTCAGACATTCTGGTTGTTTTGCAACTTACATACAATGAAATATGTAGGCCTACCTATGCTGATGCAAAATATGGTAGATATGCCAGGTTGAGGCGCACAGTACATGCAGTGAACAAACTACAGAGAAGGAAATGCATCACAAAACAGCACTCAACGTTTAACATTTTTGGCTAAGTCCACCCTGCTGAAAACCTGCCTCAATTGGGGCAGAGAGGCTATGAGAGTGGACAAAAGTTACATAGAACAATGAATGCATCGATGTTAATAACTACAGAATAACAATTAAGATGACGTAACGAACAAACAAGATGACGTAAACTTTGCCAGAGTAATCTGAAGAGCATTATAGAGCCATCTTCACAAAGGCATAGACTACAAGTCTCAAAAACATCCCACCCTAACCACCAACATTGAGGCAATAAACCAAGGCAATAAACTTGTATGTAAGTATTTTGGTGGAAGCAAATTTTGTTGGAAGTAAAAAAAAATATAGCTGTTCATTCTGGAAGACAAGATATCTGTTAGGCTACTGCACATAAGGTGACACAAGTAAAAGTAAAAGTAAATTCATGGTGTAAATGCAATACTCTCACATGATATTACATAGCTGTGACACCAGTTACTCCATTGTACCTATTGAGGTAGAATGACTGTGTTGTTAGTGAAAAAACACTAAAAACCTAACAAGAACCCACCAACAAATTTGATCTAACCAGCTCAGAGTCAGCTCTATTGTAAGACAAATACACAGTTAGGCCTACCTGTGTTGGAAGCAAACTGTGTTTCTTTTTGTTTTGTTTTTATTTACTTTTACTTTTAACACCTCTGGTTACTGTACAAAAGGAATGTGTCTGCTACTCACAGTTGGAGTTGATGCGGCCTCAGAATAGTGAAAGAAATAATGACCCAAACTCGGCTCCATAATTCCCACAGTGTGTAAGTAGTAAAAAAAACAAAGCGTGGCACCAATAGTGTTTTGATCTCTTGACGTGCTCTTATGTATACGTATCTCCTTTGGTCTCTGTACTGTATGGCCTTTGAATGGTCAGAGTATTCCTCTTGAATAAAGCCCACGGGACGGGAGAGTTTCAGGGGCCTTGGCCACACAGTGAAACTGAGCCTGTTCAGTGGCTATCAATAAATGATGCAGACTCTGTCATGTCGGCCTGACTAATAGCGAGCCGAGAGTAACGCGCGCTGCACTAGGGGTGCACAGCGGAGCGCGGAGGACCGTCTGAGGTGATAAACACCCTCATAGGGCTCATCACTTATGATGGACGATATTGCCGTTAATTGAACGGGGAAAAAAATCACGCCTGCAGATTTATCTCCGTAAAGGTCAGTTGTTTAGTCTGTGGTGAACCCTGTGTCTGTGGATCCACGAGCATTAGCCTACTACAGTATGTGCTGTAGACAGAATGAATAAATAAATAAAAACAAAACACACATCGGCCTCTTGTAGTAAATGCAAGATGCCCTTGCTGCTCATTTTTGTTGAGGTCAGCTTTGGATATAATTGCTAATAATAAGGGACTTTGTCTGCATGGTAAGTCATGATGATAAATGCAGTCAGTGTGCTATTCCCAAGTTCTCCAAGGCTGTGATGCAGGATAAGTGATGGACTCCATTCATCATGGAGTGATAAAACAAGCTGGAGTAAATTGGCGGGGCCTCCTGCTTGATAATGTCCCCCTGTTACCATGGCAATAAAGGTTGGATGAGTTAAAGGTATGGAAGTTGGAATTACCCTGGGTCGTCTTGTTTTATGCCTCGTAAGTACATCGTTATTACATCAACCTAGCACGTTCAATAATCTTATGTTTTACATGCAGACTGAAATGAAACGCAAACACTTTGTTTGCAAACTGCGTCACTATGGTAGTACAGTATCACCTTGGTAACCCTGGGAATCACATAACTGGCATTCAACAGAGCATGAAAACTGTCTGTCTGTCTGCCCACTCCTTCTCCTTCTAAAATATGCTGACATCATTGAAAAACTGATCAATTTTTCATTTCCCCAAATATTTCCCTTTATGTAATTACTTAAGCCCTCCCTCCCTCATGGCCGCGAGGACGCACACAAAGCTCTGGCAGCCACATTCCGACACATGAACATGATACTGCGCTCGGTGTAAATAATTCACCTCTAACAATCTCAAGAAGAGGTGAAATGAAAACCCAGGCAGACAGGCAGGCAGGCACAGCAGCCACATTAGCTCAACTCCAGCCATTAGTCCACATGATCCATCCTCAGGGCCGCCGTTAAGGTTTAGGGGGCCCTAAGCATGCCTGTTCAGGAGACCCCCGCTCATGATTAAATAATAATAATAATAATCTACTTACTAATAAAGATATGTTTTGTAATGTTATGTAAATATTTTTTTGTCATGACGTTTTTTTTAGTCAATCTCAGTTTACAGTAAGAGGCCCCAATTTTGGCGGTAAAGTGGTTGGTGCCCCAAGCACTGGTTGGTGCCCTAAGCACTCTGCATACTCTGCTTATGTCTAGCAGCGGCCCTGTCCAACCTCCTGGATTCCCCGGCTTGTGTTTTCTTCCAGACAGTTTACTGCAGAACATGGATCTGTAGTAAATCCGTATGCATGTTCTTTTAAGATGGACTTTCCCCCTTTCACAGAAATGACACAGAAACTTCTCTCTGATCAGTCATATACATAAATGTGCAAAATGTATGAAACATAGATTGTTTCTTAGATAAGAATGGGAAGCCATTTAGCTGTGCTATCACATCTCCATGGCTTTTTTTTTTTTTTTAAGAAAAAGCAGCAGCATTCCTACTCTTCTATTCTTTATTGCTGCCTTAGAAGTGCCTGTTGAGATAATGAAGATCTTTACTGTACTGTGTTGTACTGTTCTGTAGGACTGTGGTGGTAATGTGCTCTGTGAATGGAGACAAAATGACATGGGAGGACTTGTGACAGCAGAGTACAGTGCATCAGGAGAAGAGAAGAGAAGAGAGATCCCCCGGTGGCCAGGCCCCAGTGTGACATGTGTCCATGCTTCAGGCTGAGAGCAGCCGGCACATGCACAAGGAGAGTGGAGAGTGCAGGTTGCTGGGAGGAGAAGATTATGTAAGGAAAATCTTTATGAAAATTTAATATAGGCTACAGAAACATGTTTAATGACCATCTCAGGAGATGACTCCAGCAGTTGCTCGGAAAAGTACAGAAAGTGCTCGAGCATCGACGGGGATCCACTTTGCAGTTCATCCACAAAGCTTCTCCCTGCGTAAGACCTAATTTCCCATTCAGAGTGCAGGAGAAAACTTTTTTTGATGGTTGGGACCAGAAATGTTCTCTGTTATGAATGACATACCTTCTGATACACTATTAAAGTATTCCGAAGGAAATTGGCCATAATGCTGGTACTATTGGCAAAATAATGCTACTATTTATATCGTTTCCACTGAAAAAGGCAATTTTGCAACATTGCATGGTGTGCTTCATGCAACTTAAATAGAATGGCTGCGTTGACAACATTCTCGCGCTATGCGTCAATGCAGGCATAAACTCTGCATCTTTCCCCTATTTGTTTGCAAATAGTGTCTCATGTCATAGGCCTCTGTGCTATCTGGATTATTTTGCATAACAATAAACTTGCTGATTTCTTTTGCCTACCTCCACAAAAAAACAGAGCTTGGCCAGCAGGGATTTTTCAATCTTGTCTTTTCCATTTTTAAATAGGAATAAATATTCATTAAGCATTCAGTGTTGTCTTGGTGAGAGCGACTGCAGCGGTGAAATGTGGATTATGTTGGTGCTACCCCGAGGAGTACTCTCCTCCGCTCTTATATGAAGACACAGAGATCTCCAGTCTCTCTCTCTTTCTAGTTCTCTCTCTTTCTCTCTCTCTCTCTCGTCATGTTGTCATCTCTCCTCTTTCTCTGTCTCTCTCTCTTCTCTTGTAGTCATCTCTCCTCTTTCTCCGTCTCTCTCTCTTCCTCTCTCTTCCTCTCTCTCTCTCTCTCTCTCTCTCTCTCTCTCTCTCTCTCTCTCTCTCTCTCTCTCTCTCTTTTGTCATGTAGTCTCTTCACTTGTAGTCATATCTCCTCTTTCTCTCTCTCTCCCTCCCATCATGTAGTCATCTCTCCTCTTTCTCTGTCTCTGTCTCTGTCTCTGTCTCTCTCTCTCTCTCTCTCTCTCTCTCTCTCTCTCTCTCTCTATATATATATATATATATATATATATTTCTCTCTCTCTCTCTCTCTCTCTCTCTATATATATATATATATATACCTGTATATATATATATAATATCTCTCTCTCTCTCTCTCCCTCTCTCGTCGTGTAGTCATCTCTCCTCTTAACGCTGCCTGCTGCTCCCTGTTCTATCCCCCTATTCTGTGTCCATATGGCTGACAGTAGAGCTCCCTGTGCCTGCTCTGCTCTGCTCTTCTTATGCCACCCAGGGCTGTCGTAACTGCTCCACCTCCAGCAGGCTTGCCGTGAGGTACCGTGCTGCTCGGAGACTCACAGCATCATCAAACCCTCTCACCTCCCCATTGGGAAGCCTACATAGCCTACTCCTCCACACCAGTTCCAGGAAATGGCTGGCCTGGCCTGCCTGGCCACTGCACCAATTATAATGCAATAAGACCCAGCAGCATGTCCGCCACCGCCACCACCTCACCTCACCTCTCAGCCCCGAACAGGACACAGAGGTAATATAACCAGCCTACTGGTACTCGTGACGGAGTGCTGTTTGTGTGGAGGCTGTGTTCCTTATGAATCGAAAAGACCACTAAGTACATGCGCAATTACATCAGGTTGTGTCAGGGCAAGTACGCACGCAGGGACACACACACACACAGACACACGGACACGCACACACACACACGCACACACGCACACACACACACACATTCAGTGAGTTGCCGATCATACAGTAGCTAAAAACCACACAGCATTTGGTATGGCACTCCATTAAGAATGTACCTGGTGTACCTTTCAGGCTTCCCTTTTAAGTCCTGGCAGAACACTACATGTGACGTTTTTACGTAGAATTTTGTATAAAATTAGTTTTTGTGATTTCTTCATTAACAGAATTATTCCATCCCTTAACGATGACCACTCTTAAGAACGTTTAACCAAATATGTCCAATTAGGTATTGAAAACAGGAGTAGATGTGAACAGAACAATAAGGAGCAGCAATGGAGCATATTTACAAGGACTGCAGTGCTCATCTCCTTCTAGATTGTCACTGGTATCTGGTATAGTCACTTGTAACACGACTAAGTCCAGGGAATGGTCAAAGAAGTCAAGAGAGGAGGTAATTTTGTCCTTTTAAAAGGTTGTCTGGATATAAAAACATTGCATATAAAAACTAAACATTTCAAAAACACAATAGGAAGTATTATTCACAAGTTCAGTTGCACAGAAAGCACAGTTGGAACACTAGCTGTTAGTGTCAGAAAGAGGATGCTGTTGGCAACTGCTGTCCAGTACCTTAAGCGAAAGGTAGGCTAAGAAAAAAACCTCCTCAGGTGACTGCTAAGGAACTGTGAAAGGCTTTTGGACAAGGGGGTAGCTGGCTTTAGCTAAGACTATAATATAAAGCACACACTGCAATTTAAAGACATCATGCCCATTCATGCATAATTCCCAGGTGTAGCCTACCCCCTGTTGACTCCAAAGAACAAGATGGCCAACTCCAGGATGTCAGACAGGATGTGGACAAACCACACAGGTGTTGCGAGGGAGTTGGAACTCTTTCGGTCTATGGATCAACAGTATTTTCTGAAGGAGGTAGAGCAAATCGTATGAAAGAACACCTTGTCTATGTGAAACACAGCAAGGGGTTAGTCATTACGGGTTGTTTTGCTTCTTCAGTTAAAGGAAATATTCTGTGTGTGTAACCTACCATGAATTTGAATAACTACCAGAAGATCCATAGGTGTAAATGTCATGTGAATAGTCGCAAATCTATGCGGATAGTCACAAAAAAGGACAACCACCCCAAGTTTTCCACTAAATACCAGTTAGCCTACTTGACAGCAGTTTGGAGGGTTGGAACACTGAGTCCATCACCTGACCTTAACCAAATTGAAAATCTTTGGTGGAATCAGAAGAGGGCAGATGGTTCATGCGGGCCCAGAAAGTGAATGAACGGGAGGCACAAGGAACGGGGCAAAGTCCCTGTGGATGGCTGAAAGAGACTTGTGTTTAGCTATCTTTCACATCTGAAGGATGCTATACGGTAACTGCCGAAGGATCTTAGTAAGGATGTACTAGGCCTACTGTACTGTAACAAAGGGGTTGAATTATTTTGATAAAGTTTCAAAACACAGAAAGGATATTGTTAGTATATAACCATAAATATTCTTGGAATTTAAGTTGCGTTTGTCTAGTTTACAACTCCTTCTTTTATCTGATAAACCAGATATGAATGTCGAACTGCTTAGCACACTTAATTTCAGTGGGGTTGATGTTGAACACAACTGTAAATAAAATGATTGACTCCTTACACGGACAGGTGTTTTTTGTATAGCCATTACACATGTATGTGTATGTGTTTGCTCTAGCTATGCTGTATGTATAACAGAGCCAGTATAGTTGTTTGCGCTGGCTATGTGTGTAATTGAGTCGTTTAATGCATATTAGCATTTGCTATATTATGACTATGGTGCAGTGTTAATTTCGTCAACCATGACTATGACTAAAATATTTCGTCAATGCCCTTTTTTGATTTTCGTCATTTAGACTAAGACTAAGACTAAATTGGGAAGGCAATGACTAGAATATGACTAAGACTAAAATTGATTTTCGTCATTGTGACTAAGACTAAGACTAAATTTTAAAAAGCTGACGAAATTAACACAGGTATTAAATAAAATAGAGAAAAAGAGAACCAGTGTGTGAAGAGGTTTTATTCTGTACAGTGTGATACATGTTAAATAGAGAAGCAGTGTGTGGAGAAGGTTAATTCTCTACAGTCAATGATGTTAAAAGTGTGTGGAGAAGTTCTGTAATGTACAGTGTTGACTAAAATGACGAAAATGACTAAAAACGGACTAAGACTAAAATTGATTTTCGTCATTTAGACTAAGACTAAGACCAAATTGGGAAGGCAATGACTAAAATATGACTAAGACTAAAATTGATTTTCGACATTGTGACTAAGACTACCACTAAATCAAAAAAAGCTGACAAAATTAACACTGCTATGGTGGTAGCTGGTTCACTTGTAAATGCCAGGCGGGTACAGTGAAGCCGACAAGACGGGACAAAGGGGTCAGTTGTCCCGGGCCCAGGGAGATTGGGCGGGCCCATAATTGGGTCCTCATTACATTGAATGTATTGGTTGGGGGGCCCTTTCAGATGACTTTGACCTGGGCCCAGCCAAAGCTGTCAGCGGCCCTGGGCGGGCATAATGGCCTTCAGTGTACACTACAGCACTTGCTCATTGACAAACCAGTGAGTGCTCTGAACCCTGTTCCTCCCCTCCTGTAAAATAAATAGGCAACATAAAACACCCTCCTCTTCCTCTATTGTGTTGTGGCCCTGCAGGCAGGAGACCGGCTCCGGCTCGAGAATGTGTCTGCGTCTTATTATGCCCCCCCATTTCTCCTCTTCCTTGGCCTAGCTAGCTTTGAAAGATGGGGATGAATACTTGCCTGAAACCTTTTTTTTTCTTCTCTCTCTGCACCAGCCACTTGGGGCTGCGAGACTAGGACCATTTTATTCTGCAACAATGTCAAGCCCCTAAGTGGCTCCTCCTTCAAAAGAAGACAAGCTTTTATGCCTAAGTCCTCTTGTACTCTAATGACCCCGTTAGGTTAACAAAATTGCTTCTACCACAAAGGCCACTGTGAATATGAATTGGGGACAGCGACTATGCAGCATACAGTACACAAATACCAGAACTGTGTCATTCCCGTTGGCAACTTTGAGATATAGAAGGAAATGGTTTGACCCTATAGATGAAGTACTAAAGTTTAGATTTGCACAACTTGCTAGCAGTGGCAACTTCTATGCGCATAGGCTACTTTGTTGCAGACCTTGTGTTCAGGAAGGTTCTAAAACAGGAAAAGGGGATGGAGATGGAGAACAGGTTCATGAATTAAATATCCCTTTCATATTTCCACAAAGTGCTTCTTTTTATACACTACTTTTTTTCTGGAATAAAATTCTGCAGTCTCACATGTTGTGTACACGTTGCAGTGGGTAGCTCTGTGGTACTTCCGTTAGACAGTAATGAACAGAGATAAATCTTATGCTCCTGTGAGGCAAGTTGAAATGCGCACCATATGAAATGTTAATACCTTTTCAGGAGATAAGCGTGAATCATTATGTGTTTGTATGTGTACTGTAGGCTACTTAACTGAAAAAACCCTACTTTAAATCTGCACTTGTTGTTCTGTATATTTACTGTGCACTTTGTATCTGCTTGTGATGTTGGCTATGATTATGTCCTTGATTTAAAGTTTCTGTAAAAGGGCAATAACTGAGCAATAGTTTTACAGGCTGCCAGAGGAACTATAACCCTGAAACATCCCAAACTTTGGCTGTGCACATAAAGCCATTACTATCTTGACATTTCGAGACATCTAAAATGTAACCAATTCATTGATTATAGAGTGCAAGTACACAAGAAAAGTTATCCACCTGTTCAGGCCTTTTCCGAAGACATAGGCCTACATGTTTTCTGTTAAAGGGCAATAACTGAGTAATACTTCTACAAGATTGTTCATAGTTCACGCAATAAACAAACAGGCCTAGCTTTTCAGAAGACATGCTTGCTGTTTTCTGCAAGTAACTGAGTAATAGTGAGTAACTGCAAGTAAATGAGTAATAGTTCTACCAGGCTGTTCATAGTTCACACAATAAACAAATAGCTGTAGCAATTGGAAAGTCGTCTGTGGGATCTCAGTTCACCTGAAGGGCTTTAACCCAAACAGGGCAACCTGGCTCCAGAGGACAAAGAGGCTTTACATGCCCAGTGCAGTGTATGACATGCAGCAGCCAAGACAGAAGCATGATTAAATTTAGTGCTCACAAATGCTCAGCGTAGTCATCCATTTGGAAAATGAGGGTACGCGTGTGGGCTTGTGCTCTGCTCATTAGTGTTTGTCCTCACTGCTGTTTCTTTCTGCGGCTTGGTGCTCTTGAAATTCTGTATTGCCAGCGACTACATCAGTCCAGGCAGCACATCTCGTAACTGCCAATGTCATTGTAGAAATGTAAAGGCTTAAAATGTTATGTGTATTTAAAAAAAAAATAGACTTATTACTTAACCATGATAGGCAGGCGTTAGTTCGCAGATAGAACATATCTGTAAATTTACATAGTGTATGACTAAGGGAATTGTTGGAAAACGGCTGTTCAGAAACAAAGAAGAGAGAACAAAACTGTTTTGGATATGCAGTAGATTGCATTAGTCACTAATAGGCCGTCTCGCTCCACTGGGAATACAGTTGTAGATGACTCATACCCCAAGCTGAGTATTACAATCATGCCAGAGGGAATTTAAATACACATGTTTTAGTCTCATCAGTTCAACAAGCGTCCCCCTGGATCATAGACTCACCAGTGGAGCATAATAAGAAGTGCCTATGGCGTTACCAGACAGAGAGATGTTAGGGCTGCCATAGGATTAATCTGTTAAAACAATGGCGTTATAAATTTGCTGTTATCAGAATGGCAATAAGTGAGTCGTAGTCCATTACTAAAGGCCCTGTGTCATGTCATAGCAGAGTAGTACCATGGTAATTAACCTTTCAATGGCTATGACAGCGTGCCACCTATGGTACGGCATGCATTGTGGGGTTAGATACGTATTGACCAGTATTTGCCCAGATTTGGATATGTCATTGGAAAGTGTCCATTTGTTTTGGTGAACTGTACCTTTTCAATGAAATGTTCAAGTAATGTTTGCTATTTGGCCACTACTGCAGCTATTTAAATGTACCAGCTGTCCTCTCCAATTAGTGTTATTTTAATCCAGTGTGATTGTGATTTTTGAATACATTTGCTGGTATTTGGGTTAAGACCCACTCACTCAACCCATATGGTGCTAGTGAGTGCCTGTCGTGCTCGCTGAATCTGACCATGTAAACATACCTCACTCACACACTCACTCTTAGTTTGGTATCTAGAAACATATAATTTTAAAGACTACTTACAGTAAGCATAGGCCTACAGTATATGTGTCATGTTTGTTGTAATGTACAATATGTGATCAGTTTTTAACTCCATAGCTAGAGCTGGCATTTCCCAACGCGAGACATAAAATCCCAAAGTAATATTTCATAATATTAATGGAGGAATTATGAAGCAGGAATGCTTAAATCAGTGCCATCTAATCTTTTCCACTTACATTTACAGTGTGTGACTGTGTCAGACTAACACTGACGGTGGAAGTGAGTGTACACAAATTCAAACATATGCAGAAACAGAGTAATACCAGCTACAGCAACAACAGAAACAGTGGGTTGACACTGAACTGGTTTGATTAGCAAAGACGTCATACGGAAACATTGCCAGCAGAATTTTCAATAGTCAGCCAGCCCCAGAGACGTCAGCCCATGAATTGTGAACTCATATTATAATACAATGTCACAACCATCTCTCCGAAGCTTACAACAATACTGAATGAATGAAAGCCTCAAAAGCCATCATTGAGAAATGCTATATAGCCTACTATAGTTACTGTACAGATGTATGATTGTGTGTATTTACTGTACTTGAAATAATTCAAGGGACAATATCGTTCACGTTTCCCGTGCTTCTCCATAATTCATAAAATGACTCATTTTTATCTTTGCATTATACTGATTTGAACAAGCCCTGGACAATCAGGATATGCTATAAAATACATTTTCCTTTTCATTATGCACAAACCGATAAGTTTGCGTAAGTGTTCAAAAACACTCTGGTACTGTATTTTTAAGAAGCCAAAAGGCATATAAGGATATAGACTGTAGAGATGCATACCAAACATAATACCTGTTTTAAGTTATGTTGGTACTTCTCTTTCATCTTTCTCTGCCAGCCCTCCCTTCCTCCCTCGCTTACTGCAAGACATGTGGCAGCTCAAGGAAAAATAAGTTATCATCCTCAACACGCTTAGCTTTTATTTATTTTTTTTAGTGCATTTCAAGTAAATCCACACTGCTTTCCCCAAGTCATGTCCCTGGATAATGTGGTGCGCTGCCAGGAACACAGAAAGGGCACGTTAGCACACAAGGCTTTTGGCGGCGTCAAGCCAACTCACCCTGACAGCTTTGGCATCTTCACAAAGCTGAACACATCCATACGTGCGGCGGGCAGGCAGGCAGGCAGGCAGGCAGGCAGGCAGGGGAGGCAGGCTGTGGTCAGACTCAGAGAGCTAAGGGTCTTGAGAAAAAAATGTGCCTCTCACTCTACCTCCATTGTAAAAGGTCTACTCTCCCCGCAGCAAGGATGAAATAATTCAGAATAATAACAATGAAAAAAAAAATGACAACAGAGAGGAGATGAGCTTTTTCCCAGTCAGGAGTCAGGTGGAGAGATTAGTCCTGTTGCCGGGGCTTGTGCATGGCTGAGTGATTGCTGTGTCCCCTTCTCATCATCATCGCTTTGCCTTCACAGCCTTCACAGCCCATGGAGCAGGATCTGGCAACGCGGGTTCCCAGGCATCCTTACATCCTTCAAAGCCCTAGTGCCGTGCCTCTGTCAGCTGTGCTAAGCCAACTCTGTTGCGCCTCCATCGCAGTGGAATGACGTGTGGAGGCTGTGCAGTAACAACAGCTCTTCGAGCGAGTGAGGGAGTGAGGGAGAGCCGGAGCGAGAGCAACAGAGAGTGGCAGAGAGAGAGAGAGAGAGAGAGAGAGAGAGAGAGAGGAGAGTGAGAGCAACAGAGAGTGGCAGAGAGAGAGAGAGAGAGAGAGAGAGAGGGAGGGAGAGAAGAGAGCGAGAGCAACAGAGAGTGGCAGAGAGAGAAAGGGAGAGGGAGGGATGGAGAGAGAGAGGAGAGCGAGAGAAAGAGGGAGGGAGGGAGGAGAGAGAGAGGGGGGAGGAACAACTGAGAGGGAGTGGTGGAAGGGGCACGCAAATCATTGCTGATGGAGGCAGCCGGCTTCCTTGGTTTTCTCCCATCCTCCTTTGCAAAGGGGCAGTGTCATCAGTCCCCTGCCGCTGGGAGTTTGGAGGATGACGGAGGGGAAACAAGAGACAGAATTCAGGGGGAGCATGGGGGGGTTTAGTGACACGAGAGAGAGAGAGAGAGAGAGAGAGAGAGAGAGAGAGAGAGAGAGAGAGAGAGAGTATGCGTGTAGTTTACTATGTTCCTGATATTCTTGTTAACAATGTTCTTATATGCCTTTAATATTGTTATATTAATGTTCAACCAAACTTGAATTGAATTGAGAGAGAGAGAGAGAGAGAGAGAGAGAGAGAGAGAGAGAGAGAGAGAGAGAGAGAGAGAGAGACTGACTATGTGTGTACTTAATTCTATGTACGTACTCATATTTTTATCACCAATGTTCTCAAATCCCTTTAATATTGTTATATTAATGTTCTCTGTAATATTGATTGTAATGTGATGAAACAGTATTCTGGGTGGGAGCGATGGAGTGAAGGGTATTCGTGGTAAAGGGTCACAGTAGTAGAAATAAAGAGATGTAGTAAACAGCATAATTGAGGGAGATGTTGTCATAGTACAAGGGTCAGTGTAGTGTTGTGTGTGCTGTAATGTAATGTAGAGACAGCTGAAATTTGAGGCAGAGAGAGATGGAGAGAGAGAGTCCAGTCACTCTGTTTACGTGTGTTGATGTCAGCAGGGTGAGGACGGAGCCCTGCACCTGCCCCCAGCATCAGACATATAGTCTCAGCTCTAGCCTGACACAAACAACAACAACAACAACAACAACAACAACAACAACAAACCCGCACGCAGCAAATCACACCACACTGCCAGCCCGTAAAAACAACACCACTGGACACACCACACCACTGGACACACCACTCCTGCTCACTCACCAGCGTTTCTGACCTGGGTTGTCAAGGCGACAGAGCGACAGTAAATTTTGCAGTGCCAATTCAAGACCATTTGTATAGCCTACAGGAGTGTTTAAGTGTTATAATGAAATAAAGTCAACTCTTTTATTATATGATGATGTTCTTTTATTTCTTTTATTTATTCATGATGTGTTTTTATCTTATTTTTCTACACATATTTATGGTCATTTTACCTTTTATTGACCACTGCACTTTATGTCTGTCCTGTGGTATATGTTGTTGCTGTCTATACTGTATGTGCGTATGTCTTGCTGCACACCTAATCGCCCCTTTTGAGGACAATAAAAGTTGAAGTTGAGTTGAAGTTCTTTGAGTGTTGAATTAAAACACAGAGATTTGAATTTAACATTATTCTACTGTAGAACATGCATTGTGTCACATTGTTAATTCAACACTCAAAATTCAACAACATATCAGCCTATCACATCGGAGGATTTGGGTTTGATTCCGTCCAGAGGTCATTTGCTGATTCTCTTCGGTCTCTCTCTCCCAATCATATCCTATCCCTCTCCCTACTGTCCTCTAAAAAGTAAAGGAATAAAAGTCCAAAAACAAATCTTTGAAACAAGCAACAGAAAGATTAAACACTATATCGAATCAGCACAGCAAAAATCAGTGTGAGAGGAGAATGAAACAAGTATCACAGAAGAGTATCAGTGCCGATATGACCTGATTAGGAGGTTTAGAGTAGTAATTAATCAGCGAGTTGGAGGTGCTACGCAAAACCACAGGGTGCGACAAGCCCCGCTGAGTCACTCATGAGCCGCACTGAGCCAGGAGTCAATATACTGTAAGCTTTTACACATGCATTTTACACTTTCCGGTTTATAATAGTTTCCAATTTATAATCCCAACTCACAGCCTTTCACTGCACTCTCTGTTATATCTTTGTTACGTGTTTTCATTCTGAGGACTTCAAATGGGGTGTGCATGGGGGGGGACTTATTTTTTTCTTTCAATTAATTTATCAGAATATGACCAGCAAATGAATCAGTTGAAGTCATCACAACACACATGTCGTTTTATGGATAACCTCCACCCAATTTTTTAAGGTTATATCCACAAAAAGACAACAAAAAGAAATACAATAATGAATACTATTGCAAGTCATCTTCAGAATAATTTTAATTACTTCAGTGCTGGAGTTGGTATAGGCCTACTGAAGCAAGAAATCTAGGTTGGCCTCCTTCACCATCTCTCAAACCGAATTCATGACTGTGAATAAGGAATCCTCGTTTATTCTTTTTTTTTCTTTTTGCAAGCACCACTACAAATGCTCTGCGTACAAATGACCACAGGTACTGCCTGTGTGATGTCATTGGTCTGTCCCTCTGTGATAAGCATGGGCAGACTCGCCGGGGACGAGACTCGCTGCTCATAGCTCTCCACATGATGGATGACGGGGCCCTCCAGAGTCTAATTGAGGAAGAATCGCCTTTCATTAATCACAAATGTCCAATGAGGTGCCTCTGTCATCAGAGCAGGGAGACTGGAGGCAGGTCTGATACTGGGGCTCTCATGGCATTGGGATGATAGCACTCTGCCAGGTTTTTGCCTGATTAATGCACAGGCTAGATATGGCTGCAGCCTAGGGGCCCCCACCTATCAGGGGGCCCCTGATTGGTCAAAAGGGAAAAATTATGATGCAATATTGAAAAAATCATCTGTGGTGTTGAATGCAATTGGTAGACATTTTATCTTTAATTCCTAACTCATGACAGTCATGACTATGACACTACCTGTATGAATTTGTCACATAATTTGTCCTTCGGGGATGGGATGGGGGGGTGCACTGCAATCTAACCTAGCCTAGGGGCCCCAGGCCATTTTTATCCGGCCCTGCACACTGCCTTTAAACCCCCCCACCCCCACCCCCAAAAGCCGTTCTGGAGACAAAATGAGCGTACTTAAAGGGAATGTTGAGCATTAAATAATGACATCCTCCAAAAGCATCTCATCACTGCAGCAGAACGCGGAACAAAAGAAATGAGTCTTTCAAGGCTTGTTTTGTTGCATTGTTCTCAGGACTTAGTGATGCACTGACAACATGATTCAGCAAGCAATATGTCAGCCATGACTCATCTGCAAACGAACTCTTAATTAGACACAGTCTGGCATGCTTGGCCGTCTGACCTTATCCCACAACATAGGTACGATCTTCCTATTCCCCTGAGGGAAAAGTGTGTGTGTGTGTGTGTCAGGGCTGATAGTATTCAGGCTCCATGCCTGATTTCAGGCTTGACAGAGTTTGCAAAAATAAAAAACATTGATAATAATTAGCCATTAGGTTATTCTTATCTCAGAAAGTGTTAGAGGTTCAGGGTTTTCTTCTACTATCAGGCTTGAATAATGGTCATACACAGGCTATTAAATGTTTGAATAATGTGTCAAAATAGGCCTACGTTATGTCACTATGCAGTATCTTGTCGTCGTCGTTAGAGCAGGGAAAAAAGTTCAGGCTCTGGATTTGTTTTCACTATCACCCCTGGTGTGTGTGTGTGCGTGCGTGCGTGCGTGCGTGCGTGCGTGCGTGCGTGCGTGCGTGCGTGCGCGCGCGCGTGTGTGCGTGTGTGTGTGTCCGTGTGTGTGTGTGTGCGTGCATGCATGCGTGTCTGTGTGTGTGTCTGTGTGTGAACACATAGTTGGCATTATGACCTTTCAACACTTCGTGTGCTAAACCTCCCGTCTCCCTCCAGGCTGACAGCTGCCTGTTGTTTGCAGTATGGTATGTGTGAGTATGTGTGACTGCAAGTGTTGCCATTTTATGCCCAGTGATGTCTTCAATGTCCAGTGATGACGTTAATGCATTGACACTGCATTTGGCAGAATATCAGGCAACGTCATCTGTATTCGAACTGAGCCCAATGAGGTAGCAAACAAAAACAAAACTGGAAAGCACTCTAAAAATGAGGACAATGATTTATAACCACCTCTTCAACCAAACAAAGACACATTTTTATATTAAAATGCCAGTGCTTGTTAGCATTGCAGGAGTGACTCAAAGTGCCTTTGCTGGAGGAGGTGGCGAGCCGAGCGCACTGAGGAAACTTGTCATTTCCACTTCAGTCAGACGGGGAGACTCACAGCATATCTGACACGCGGCTGTGGTCAGGTCAGCTGACAGCTTTGCCCGGGCCTGGGACAAAGTCATATGAAAGCCCCCCCCCCCCATGCAATACATGCAATGTAATAGGGACCCAATGCCGGGCCCCTCTGGCACTGGGCCCGGGACAACTGACCCCTTTGTCCTCCCCTGTCGGCTGCCCTGGCTGTGGGCGTGACTAGGGTCGGCCGCCCGCGATCTTTACTCATGGTCGATCTTAACGCGACTGATGTCACACGTAAGACGTTGTGACGTCAAACTCCACGTCTGACCTTTTTTTATTTGGGGCGTACCATAGATATAGAATACTTACGGAACATACCTCAAGACTCTACCATGTGTTGATGGAAACATACGGTATGTTAAAAGAAAGTGAATAAAGAAGCACTCATCAGATTTCTTTTTTCATTTTTAATCGGCAATTAAAAATGAAAAAAGAAATCTGATGAGTGCTTCTTTATTCACTTTCTTTTGAGATTTGAGTTCATTCATTGACGAAGTTAAGCACCCAGTGTAAAATATAAGAAGACAAGGTGTTGAGCGCGCTTCCTGATCCTTCTACAGACGGTATGTTAACATGTTGAACAGTTGTATATAGCCTTATATAGTAATACACAATGTACCATTGGGCAGTACGTATTTCATTGACAAATCAAATGTACTGTAGGGCCTATGTCAGAGTTCCATGAGGACTACAGAATTCAGGGCACAAGGTCTTTGGGATGATGATGGCATATTTTGCCCCCTGACATGATTCCCTGCAACTGTCCCTCTATTCACCCCTGAAGTCTACTACTATAGCAGAGATTCTTTAAGTATATACAGATATGCCAACATAATAGGTTTCTATGGGCACCTAACGTGACCAGGTTCCAGTCTGCCTAAAGGGGCGTGTCATAATACTCCTAGCATTGAATAGAACAGTCCTTAGGGCTGCCTAAAGGGGGATCCCCCCCCCCCTCCTTAATCACTTCCTGCAATAATAGAACCCGGAAACCATGGGCCAACGGAACCTCTCTCTCTCTACTCTCTCTGACTATAGTATGCATTGTGCAGGAGGGAGGCAAGACTGTAGCACACCTATCTACTGTAGTCCCATAATGCACGCTGTTCCATCAGTGGAATGCTGTAAAAGTCACTGAAAAGTTAAAGGATAACTTCTGCCAATTTCAATATGCTGTTGTATTGCTCACGCTACCCTTGACTTGTCAGTACCCGGTGATGCTGCATTTTCGACTCAGCCTACTCAGCCTACTTTGGATGTTATTGGGAATAAATCAAGATGTTTTTTTTTTTTTTTAAGTAAACATACGCCTGCCCCCATTACAATGATCAGGTTCTTGGAAAAGGCTGAAGAAAGAACAAAAAATCTCAGGTGACAAGTCTAGGGTAGTGTGAGTATTACAACTGCATGTCGAAATTGGCAGAGGTTATCCTTTAACTACCATAGTACTACACTCCTATGACTCCTATAATACAGGGACTTTAGTAATGTACTACGACTTGGTCATTGCCATTCTGGTTACACCGTGTCCTACTGGGTTAAGGTATGCAGTATGTAATGCGTAGATTCCTCTGCATACTGCTGCATGCACAAACAAAGAAAGATATTCACACTCTACACATGCACAAAAGAAACAGATCCCTGCTGAATATCATGAAGGCGTAGACTCGACTGAGCAGCACACTGTGTGTGGGTTGTATTTTTGGCGCTGCAAGAAAAGGAAAAAAAAGAAGTGGGGGGATGCCAATGTATAAAGGCTGCATCCCCCACAGTATTCATGTCAAGATAGAAAATCAGCCAGGATGTCAGAGACTTGGACAGCTCCTTGAGTGTCCCCTGTGGACCCCTCTAATGGCCATGCCTGAGTGACAGAGACTCGTGGCCTCTATAGGCCCAGGGCCAGCACTAGGTACAGCGACTGGTACCAGATAATGAGATTAACACGCAGCCGCCTCGTCACTCGCAAGACACCAACCGCCAAGTGCTTTCTAAGGTCCAACACGATATTTGGCCCTCATTCTTTTTTTTTTGCTCAGATGTCAAATGGAGTAACAGTATTTAACGCCCATAAATTATTTAGTAATTGGTGGTTGATATGCAATGAATACGTAATGATGGAATTGCATATTGCATTGCAATGATCTGCAATTAATATGCTTCTTTGATAGTCCACTAAACCCAAACAAATAACTGGCTGTCGTTGCGTCGACCTGACGTCCGCTACTGCTGAAACGTCACTGACCCAGCTACAGTGACTGGTACCAAATAATGATCGAGGTTAACAACAAGGAGCCGCCACGTCACTCGCAAGACAACACCGCCAAGTGCTTTCAAAGGTCCAACCATATTTGACCCTCATTTGACCCTCAAATTTTTTTTTGGGCTCAGATGTCAGGTGGAGTAACGGCATTTAATGCACATGAATTAATTAGTAATTGGTGGTTGATATGATCTAATGAATATGCTCCTTAGATAGTCCACTAAAAACAAACAAACAAACAAA
>NC_085869.1:17555543-17683043 GCF_034702125.1 Engraulis encrasicolus
CCGTCTCTTTTTAAGGATAATGTTACATCAGCTGTTTGTACGAGTAAAATATTTTGGCAAAGCTCAGGGCCAATCGCATTGACGTCCGCATTTCCCCCAGTGACATGGACATTTATCATGGGCCGCTCCAGTCATGTGGCATAACACAGGCCTAGAGGCCCCTAGTGTCACTGGCCTGTTTTTCCATAATGCGCACACACATACACACACACACACACACACACACACACACACACACACAATAATGCGGACACACACACACACACACACACACACACACACACACACACACACACACACACACACACACACACACACACACACACACACACACACACACACACACTCACAGACACACACACACGCACACACAGACACACACACACACACACATGCACGCACACACGCACACATACGCACGCACGCACCCAGGCTATGTCATTTTTCTCTACTACACGTAGGAGTACCGGATGCATGGCACAAAACCCAATAATTACCTATGCAGATTTGTTTGTTTACGTATCACTCAAGATGGGTGAGCAGCACAAATATTTTTCTAGCTTATAGATTTGTTGTATGCTCAGAATGTTATGCCAGCCACGCATCAGAAAAGCATCCGAAAATGGCCCAAATTTATGGAGCAGAACAAACTCTGAATGCTGTGATTTGCATAAAGTGATGGGAGCAGCTCCGTCCGCACACAACAGCAGACAGTGGTACTGTAATAGTGATATAACAAATACAGGCACGCAGCGTTTGGCAGTGTTTCAAATTACACATTCCACTTCCTCAATAAGCATATCAAATTTGTATTTAAAAAGTGTGGTGCACCAAAGCTATCCATTAGTATAAACAAGTAGATGCTTACACCGCTTTGTGGATGCCTGGTTCCTGTATGAAAACTAGAAGTGGTCTGCAGGTTATAAATCTGCTGTTACCAGAATGGCAATCACCGAGTCATAGTGTATTACTAAAGGCCCTCTGTTATGTCATAGTAGAGTAGTACTATGGTAATTAACCCTTTCAATGACTACAGCGTGCCACTGGTGGTATGGCGTGCATTAAGGGGCTACAGGAGTAACATAGCCACTCTAAAAAACAGACGTTAAAAGAATTACTATTCTTGTTGGTTATAAGCAAATATTGGTTAATTCAACTAAGGAAATGGTTACTACGTAGGCCTATTAAACAAATTCAGTCATTGGTTATCCAACAGCTCATATGATTGGTTAAAAACTAGTTCTGTCAATCGTTCAAAATAGGCTTGGTTTGGCAGGGCATGTCTCTTCCTGGCGTCGTCAGTTATAGGGCATGCTGGGAGTTGTAGTTAAGCTATCGCTACAAGCAATGTTCGGCCAGTTTATGAAAAAAAAAACCTTCACTGGGTCACAGCAAGCGTTAATCTTGCGATAGAAACAATATCGCTGTTAAAATAGAGCTGTGTTAATTTTGATCATTTTGACAGCACTATTAAAAACACATTAGTTGGAGGGTGGCACTGAGGCGCAGCGCGCTAAGCCCCCCACGCTTGCATGCCCATGGGGACCCGGGTTCGAGTCCGGCCTGGCTCATGTCCCAACCCTACCCCCATCTCTCTGTCTCACTGATTTCCTGTCAATCTCTACAGTCCTATCATCAATAAAGGCACGAAAAGTCCATACAAATATATTTTAAAATAAAAAAACACATCAATTGATTAAGATATTGGTATGTTGCAGTCCCTTTATTCAGAAAACCACTGAGTCAACAGCCAGTCAACGTTGCCTGATTCAGTTGTCTGACTACAGACTGAGGAGTTTATGCAGCATTCATTAATGCAGATCGTGTGACTGGATGGATGGTGATCTGCCACAGTAGTCATCACCCCAATGGACCCACCTCATAAGCCTGCTGTTACATACTGCTGGCGATGCCGGGCCTGGGGCTAGAGCCAGATTATAGCATAGCCTACAGACAGACAGCTCTGAATGAATCATTGTCACGTCTGTTAGTCTCAGCAACAAGGCTTGATTTTTCAGGGGTTGCATTTAAGCTTTTGAGACTGGCGGACAGATATCAAAGTGCAGTACATGAAAGGCTTCCTTTGAAAGCGATTGAAGAGCGGAGGATGTGTTTTTAGTAAGTAATGTTGCCATGGTTTCAGATGGGACAAATCCAGACGGCATCACCCATGAATCCTCCCAGAGTGTTATGAAATGAAACAAAAATTAGCTGCTTCTTTGAAGAGCCACATTTCCATTACATACTGTTTGTATGCTTCATCAAATGCACACTTTTCTTTTTTTCTTTTCCTTTTTTCTTTCTTTTATTCCATTTTGCTCAGACAGTGAGTGAGTGTGATCGAAAGCAAAGTAGGCAAATCTTAAGACTTTTTTTTCAGCCTCATCAGGCTGCTTTTGCCTCTACGCACACCCCTCCCCTCTCCTAGTCCCCAGGGCTGGACTGGGTGAGACATAGGGCCTGGGCACTTTTAACTTAAAGGGGCCCCTCATAATTAGCGGCGCAGAACTGAATCGCCGGTGGGCCCACACCCTCGTGGGCCCACACCCTCGTGGGCCCCTATTTTCAGAAATGGTAAAAAAAAATCACATTTCTGAAAATAGGGGCCCACGAGGGTGCAGGGCCCACCGGGAAATGCCCTGTCTGCCAGATGGCCAGTCCTGCCCTGCTAGCCTCTGTTTAGGAGGGATCGGGCATCTATGCACCCCCCCTCTCCTCGCCTCTGTTTAGGAGGGATCAGGTTCGGGCGTTCAGCAATTATCTGAAATGTGGGAGAAAAATCAATGTGCCCATGGAAAGCCTGTAAGGTCACAAAACAAGAGGGTGTGTTGCTTAAAATGCAGCTCACTGCAGGACTAACATTCGTCAACAACACCACCCTGCCTCCACAAATTCTTTCTCTTTTTCAGTAAACAGTTGAACTGTATTTTTTCTGCTATGGCACTGTTATTACATTACATTGCATTGCATTTGGCAGACACTGTATAACCAAAGCGACTTACAAACAAGGACATAATCATAGCCAACATCACTAGCAGATACAAAGTGCACAGGAAATATACACTGTACTTCATTAGGTATTAAATGTGTGTATGTCCGGGATTAACATACATTACGACTCCAGTTGAGACATTATAAATCCATCTGCAGCCATGGACAATGCTCCACGGGCTACAAATCAAGCACATGATGACCAAAACAACAGCTGATGCAGCTGTTAATGACGGAGGTGGATAATAAACTGCTTTCAATACTCACACATCTGTGGTTATTATTTGGCCTTTCAGCATTTGCCCTCACATGCACAGCAGTCAAATTTTGAAATGTGTGTTCGATAAAATCCATAATGTCTGTAGTAATTAATAAATCTATCAATTTTATAGATAAATGCTAATGTTATAGAATCCTAAAAAGCTTTCTATATTGTCAGCATTTTAAATTGTAAAATTGTGTGTATTGCTTCTTGTTCGAGGTGCAACTCATATACTATAGAGAGGAAGTCTCCATTTAAATGTATTATTTACAAAAGAGAGATATATAATGATACACACCTTTGCTGTGGTGGTGGGTTCTCCTCTACTTCTGAGCTTTTCGGATTGTCAGTCAGCGATCCGGAGTTGTGCTCTGACTCCATATTTGCCTGGAAGAGATGAATAAAACTAGATGAGGTCTTGCCTCTCTCCTTCTGCTCTCCTCTCCTCCTGCACTGATGAGGACGATGGTGTAGTCAAAGTGAGGTCTCCACTGTTTCCGGCCTTTTTATATTGACAGTCTACTGTTACGACTCGAGTATCCTATAGACACAGGGAAGAAGCAAAAAAAAAAATCAATCACTGTGATGTTCTGCTATCAGTTGCAAAGTTGAGAATGACAGGGAACACTAAGCATGGAGAAGTCTTACCCAGTTTCATCTCTGTTGTCTGTAAATGAGAGATTCAGATCACCTCTGACGCAGAACTGGATTTCAACGTGTTTAAATGTTCTCTCGTGTTTACTGGCAATGTATGTATGTAATCAGATTTCAGTAGTCCTTGAAAGACATTAGATGACTGCTATAGGAACTACAGTAAGAGGTGCTGTAGGCCCCGGGCCCCCATATGTGTGAGTGCATCGAGAAGGTAAATTAAAACCAAGATGAAAGTGTTGATCTAATTAGAGAAATCCCCTCAAGTGCGGTGTGTACCAGTAATTTAAAAGCGAACTCTGGGGAGAAGAGGGGTAATCATATTGTATACGTATACTAATACCAGTGTACCATTACAGGGGTTACACAGATCAAAATGTAGGGATTTTGGTGGCAGGCAATCATACGGTAAGCTACATTGCTGACAAACAGATGAACGAATCAGCACTGTTGGCGGTGGGGTTAGATGGTGCAAATTAGTACAATGTCACAAACCTCCTGTATGTACGTAACAACCGTTGCAGAGCACATATTTAATAGTGCTTTGCCTTCCTCATGTATGTATGTGAGTTGCTGCCTGCTGAATCTAGAGCTAGCTATGTTGCAGTCATGATTGGTTGAAAAAAAAACCCTAGAATTTCCTGTTCCATGCTGTGACAAGGTCTGTGAATTGACGGCAGGGATCGGCCTCAGCCTCCTGTCCGCTCCCTCGCCACAGGAGAGAGGGTGTAATTGACCATCGCCGCGTCATACTATCTGACACAGCCTAGGCTGAAGAAATGAAATCATTCTTCAGCTCAATGTATTAAAGGGGTATGCCATGCTACACGGATCCATTGACTTTCTCTAGCTTAGCGACATATTCCCTCTTTTAACTTGTCTTAAAGCAAGACAACGGCTTACATGAAAAATAAGACACTTTACCACCTTTATAAACCCCAGCCAACGATTTTAACTGTATTAAGCCCCAAAATAGTGGCATACCCCTTTAAGATATTTCGCACAGTATTATTGTCACGACAGTGGGCGTTACTACAAATTAGTTAACAATAATCCTGTAGCGTCCTTTGACTGTTATGTCATGTTCTATGTTGGGCCGTTTGATTAGGGAGGGGATATACGCTCACTCACCGGCCACTACATTAGGGACACCTGTTTCAACTGCTCATTGAGGCAAATTTCTGATCAGCCAATCACATGGTGGCAACTCAATGTATTTTTGCATGTAGACATGGTTGAGATGATCTGATGCAGTTCGAACCAAGCATCATAATGGGGAAGAAAGGTTATTTAAATGACTTTGAACATGGCATGGCTGTCAAGCTGAAAGGGCTTGATTTGAGTATTTCAGAAAATACTGATCTACTGGGATATTCACACACAACCATGTCTAGGGTTTACAAAGAATGGTACGAAAAAGAAAAAAAAATGCAGTGAGCTGCGATTCTGTGGGCAAAAATGCCTTGTTGATGGTACAGGTCAGAGGAAAATGACCAGACTGATTTGAGCTGATACACAGGCAACATTAAGTCCAATAACCACTTATTACAACCAAGGTGCATAAGATTGCACAGGACATCAAATCTTGAGGCAAATGGGCCATAGTAGCAGAAAACCACATTTGGTGCCACTCTTGTCAGTTAAGAACAGGAAAATGAGGCAACAATTTGGACAGGCTCACCATAAACGACACTAGATCGGAAAAATGTTGCCTGGTCTGATGAGTCTTGATATCAACTGCAACACCCAGGTGGAATGGTCAGAATTTGGCGTCATCAACATGAAAACATGGGTCAACCCTGCCTTACATCAATGTTTCAGGCTAGGGATATAATGGTATAAAGGTATTTTCTTAGCACAATTTGGGACAATTAGTACCAATTTATCTTTGTTGGAATGCCACAGCATACCCAAGTATTGTTGCAGGCAGTTCATGCAGTTCTGAAGGCAAAAGGGGGTCCAACCCAGCACTAGAAAGGTGTTCCTAATGCAGTGGCCGGTGAGTGTATGTGATACACGTGGATGTACTGTATGTAGCCTACATGTAATGTACTGTTTCTGTGTAATGGAATGCATGCTTCCTACTGTATGTTCCATATGGGTTGTGCGAGTTATCGTATGACCAAGGAAAAATATAATGCTGGCATGACAGCAAAGTCTATTATATTATATTATATTATATTATATTATATTATATTATATTATATTATATTATATTATATTGTATTATATAATGTGGAAGTCCAGTATTCCAAAACAGTGTTCCATCCTCAGAGTATATCAACTTGTAACTATTTCACCATTAGAAGAAGAGAGACTGGCATAACTGAAATGTAAGGATGCTGGTCAACACGGTACACTAAAATCAATCAAATGTGGCACCGCTTTGCTAATTTATATTGCACATGATTCTAAGAACATGAAAATATTCTAGAATGCAATTGAGATTTCTTTCCCTGCGGAGCTCAGCTGCTATAGATTTTAAAATTCTTCTCATAATTCAGCTGTTCTGTAGCTAGCAACAAAAGTGATCGCATCAATAGTGAAATTGTGCATGCATGATGCAATATTTTCACACACTATGCACACATGCAATGTGCACGTGTGCACTCCCACCGCGTGTTCATGCATACACACACACACACACACACAGCCCCCCCCACACACACACACCAGTGCAAACATAAACAACAAACCAGCATGTGTCTTTGAGAGCGGATTAACCTAAATCATTTAAATCAGAGCATACAGCACGCTCTGCCTCTGCCAGAGCTTCGTGATAATAAAGTGCCCAGCATGCCTGTGCTCAAACCACCAGTGGCGTTCAACAGACTCAAACTGTCCATCAGCGCCCACCAATGTCCAACATCAGTTATTACACTCTTAATGGCACCACTGATGATACTTGTACATAATGCTGTGGAAAGTTAGCCTGGTATGACCCTCCCATAATATTTCTTCTCATACCAGGCTAGTAGAGAGTGGCAAAAGTGACCAAACCTGCAGAGCTGTCATGCTGTTATTTATGGTATTTTATGATTGATAAATTATATACAATTTTTAACCCTTTAAACCTTTTTTTATGACCACAAATGCACTTTATGGTCTGTCCTGTCTGTGTTATCTGTCACCTACAGTTTACATGAACAGTATATGTTTCCGATTGTGTCTCGCTTCACAAGTTGAAGTTGAAGTAAGAACTGTTCAGAGAGTAAAAACCTTGTCACGTTCTCTAAGCAACCAGCTCTGAAGCAGCTGTTCATGATGAAACCTCAAGACAGGTCAACTGCTCTGTGAAGACACTTGTGAAAGAAAGAAAGCCCAACTGGGAAACTCCAACTCCCATTGTCATTGTGACACAGCACTCCACATCACACAAGTGTTCACTGCACACAACGAAATTGCATTTATGCCTCAGCCGTGCAAGGGGGCAGCCCCCAATGGCGTCCCAAGGGAGCAGTGCGGCAGGACAGTACCATACTTAGGGTACCTCAGTCATGGAGGAGGATGGGGGAGAGCACTGGTCAATTACTCCCCCCACCAACCTGGCGGGTCGAGAGTCGAACTGGCAACTTTTGGGCTACGAATCTGATGCCCTAACCGGTTTAGCGCTGACGCCCTACACTTGTGTTTGAAGGGGAAAAAAGTCACCTGTCTGCCCTACCGTGGCTCAAACGATAGGTCACTGCACCAAACAATCAGCTAGTAGACTAGATACTTCAGGCTCAGACTTTTCCAGAATCCATGTGATGTGAGTTGAACACCCCTTTAGGAGACCCTCGGTTAGGAGAGCTTTGGAGTCTTATGGTTGAGAATGAGAGGAATTCCCTTACCGCTGTAGATGGCGGTAGCGCACATCTTGTACAAGCTGCCACAAACATTACAAAAAGAGAATAAGAAGGAGGGGACAACGCCCCCTAAGGAGACCAAACTTTTTAATATATATATTTTTTGGTCTTTTATGACTTTATTTTTACAATAGGAAAATGAAGGAGTGACAGCACACAAATGGGGAGAGCTGTGGGGAAGGATTGACATAGGACCTGGCCCGGGCCAGAATCAAACCCTGTTCACCGGCATAGTCTAGTGGCCAAGTGCCCTACCATTAGAGCCACCAGAGACTCTTTAAGTATATAGAGATATGCCAACATAATAGGTTGCTATGGGCACCTAACATGACCAGGTTCCGGTCTGCCTAAAGGGGCGTGTCATAATGCTCCTAGCATTGAATAGAACAGCCCTTAGGTCTGCCTAGGTCTGCCTAAAGGAGGATTCCCCCCCCCTCCCCCTTGCAATAATAGAACCCGGAAACAATGGGCCAATGGAACCTCTCTCTCTCTACTCTCTCTGGAGCCACGGTAGGGCCAGGAGACCAAACTTGAGCACACTCCTTTGCATTGGGGGCATGGGCGAAGTTTGAATTATCTTTCTCTACTAGATGATTCTTTGACGGCACTGCTACACCGGGGACCCTGAGGTCATTTCCCGATCCTTCCCCATCTCTCTCTCCCACTCGCTTCCTGTCCTATATAAAAAAGGCATAAAAGCCCCTATAATGGGTGAATTCAGGTAAATTGAGAAACTTTTTTTTGCCTATAAGCGAATGGCCCAAAGTGACCCAATTTACTAGCCTGATAAACCAGCCTAAATGAATTGGATGTCTTGGCGCTGGTTTTCCAGGCTACCAATTTACCTGAGTTCGCCATATATATATATTTTTTTTAAAAGTCACCTGTCTGAGAAAGTAAAAGTCCTGTTACTGGCCCTTTTAACACAGATGGTTCTACCAATTATCATTTCGTCAACCTTTGTGATTAGTGGTGCTAAATAGGATCAGTCACGATTAATTAAATTGCCCGAAACAAGTGTGGCAGGACTTCACGTTGTGACATCCGCCTCTCGGAAGGTGGCATGTTTACATCAGTCTGTTGACACACAGTTAGCCTGCTGACGCATGAGTGAGCAATGCAGTGTCTTGGCTGTTTAGCCCCATACAAACAATGTGGGGTACTATCGCTTTTCAAAGCATGCATGCTGGGACCTGTCATTTTTTGGCCGCATGTCACAGTGGCTAAGTTTCCGGAAAGTGGCAAGGCACAGGTGTTACGCAATACTGGCAGTCATTCATTAAAATTCCCACTGCCCAACTGTGCGGAGGGAATAATGGCCATTTTAATGGGACCATTCATCAGGTCACAGCATCATTTGCCAGCAGCATTGTTTGTATATATAAACTCAATTGAAGAAACTAACAACAGGAAATCCTGCATTTTAGCAAGTAATGAACGTCAGCCTGGACAAATATTGGAATGCAGTGTTCTGCTCTATTACAACTGTATACAGTTTCAATTACGCCATGTTATACAATGGTGAGCAAATAAAGGAAGAAAGACATCTGTGTGTGTGTGTGTGTGTGTGTGCGTGCGTGCGTGCGTGCGTGCGTGCGTGCGTGCGTGCGTGCGTGCGAGAGAGAGAGAGAGAGAGAGAGAGAGAGAGAGAGAGAGAGAGAGAGAGAGAGTGCGTGCGTGCGTGCATGTTTTGTGTGAGTGACTGAATGAGCATGTGTGTAAACATGTTCATTCAGTTTGAATACAATAAGTCAACAGGTGGGGAGGAGCAATGATGGGAATTCTACACAATTGGGAGAGTCAGGATCCTTCAGTTGTGAATCATCTCACTTTCACTGGACTGGCCTGCTAAATGATAATTGTTCCATTCCATGTTCCATATTCCATGTTCCAATTGTCCCACACCGTCCTGCTATATTACTGCAATGCTAAATCTTCATATGCCTACTGGGTCTTTGTTTGAAGTTAGTTAGTATTGAAAGGAAGTAAAGGGAATGTTAACCATTTTTCTAAGATCAAGGTGTTCTTTGACTCGTAGCCTACAGATGTATGTCAGCATGAATAATAGAATGTGGTAGTCTATATATCTGGCACCAGGGGGGGGGAGAGAGAGAGAGAGAGAGAGAGAGAGAGAGAGAGAGAGAGAGAGAGAGAGAGAGAGAGAGAGGGAGAGAGAGAGAAATTCAACTTTTTCTGCTTGTAATTTAGCCTACAATCAATGCTTCTGATACACCTGCTATCATCCACCAATAGCAATGTGATTCTAGTATGAAGCAGAAATCACAATTAAGTCACTGGTCCGTCCCACTTGAAATACAATTGGTTCTCTGAACCGAAATGAGTTTGACATCCCATGCTGTAATAGGCCACAGAGGGTTCAAAGGCCACCAGGGGTCATCAAACTGTGTAGGCTAGTCTACATTCTCCGTAATAGGCCTAGTGTGTCCACGCATTATAGCCGAAAATGTGTCCTCCTAAGTAACCTAATTCTTAGGTCTACTAGGCCTAGGGCTCGCATAGGCTTACCACAAACTAAGATAACTCTTACCATAATTCGAACTCAGAAATGTTCACTTACCAAGACATGGGAGAAAATAATAGCTTTGTTGGCCCTTAGCCTATTTGGGATCCCTTGAGACAAAAATGCACTCGCCGTCATTCTTTGCTTTGAACAACTTCTAGGGCACCTGAATTCTTCCCAAGGTTTCCCCCCCAATAATTTTGGCTAATTTCGAGGATCAAACAAACATGGTCTCTTTGGCAATTTCCTCTGTCTCTTCAGAGCCTTCTGCTATCTGATAAACAGTAAAGGCCTATCAGTGCTGTATAGTCTTGGAGGATAGGGCACGTTATCGGAGTTCTGCTTTCCTCCTCTTTCCCATGGGATGGAGAGTTTACCGTTCCCATATTAACTCCCTCACTCACTCGCCCAGCTTATCCCGCTCTGCGCTCTAAACAAGATTGCTTCGTTTCCGAGTTGGGGATTCTGTATTTCAGCATTGAACCGTTATTGTAACCCCATTCGGAGGAAGTTAAACAACTCAATGCGTGGTAGTGAATGCACGTACAAAGTAGCCTCGGCCTGCTGAGTCGTGCGTTTTTACTTTTATTTCAGTGTTAATAAACATGGCTCCAGAAGTTGTCTAGGTCTGACTCGTCGGTGCGACGGATACGAGCGAAGAGGATCCAGACGCCTACAAGACATTACTCACAAGGCGCAGCCCAGACGGTGCGGATCGCAGGTTGTGAAACTACTTTAGGCTACTGCGCAATATTTCACATTCTAATAGGGTTGACGCAAATGTGGCATATCTCCTTCATGGTGTCTACAGGATGAGCATGCACTGCGCTGGGAAGTTTGGTGGAAAATGAAACATGTCAGCCCACGGACTGCTGAACGTTTTCTCTTGCTCTTCATCAGCATCCAAATACACAACTAAAAGGAAACTACGGCAGACTCGAAGTTTAGATCCAGCATTGATAAGAAACGATGGGACAGATTCAAACGGGTTGCCAGGATATCCTGTTGAGGCAAAGTTACACTATTTTGCTTCACAAACAGGTGGTTTGTCGTCTCTCCAAGCGTCCTCCGAGAACCTCACGGCGAGTCCAGCGGTGTCGCGCGCCAAGACAGCGCGAGTGAAAGCGCATCATTCGTCGTCAAGTTTGTTTCCATCCTCGGAGTCGTCGTCGCTGTTTGATTTCGGCTCAGATTATGAAGGCAAGACCTTAAAACGAAGTGTTGGAGATCTGACGCTTCTTCGGTCCTCAACACCAACAGGATGCTCGAGCACTCTGTTTTCACCCCGAAAGTGGCTTCAGAAAAAGCAACACCACCAGAACACGCCGTCGTACACGGTGTACCACTCAGAGGTATGATTTTGTTTTCAGGAGGTAGGCTATTGTGTGATGTGGTTATGTATCCTAGACATGAGACATGGGTATTATGTTGAACACTTGTTCCAGTTTGCTAGTAACCAACTACATGTGGCATCATGTAGGCTATATCTGTCACATTAACTTAGACTATAACTGTTCTTTATTGGAAATGCAGGCTAATTATATATTTATATGTTAAAAAACTCCTCTGGACCCTGATGACCCCCCCCACACACACACACACACATACACACACACCTAGTTCCACTACCACAAGTTCCATCCAGTAACTATGAGTTTACCTTGCTCTCACAAAGCAAAGCCTTGCTTTCCCTTATCGCCAAGCAAAATATTAACATTGTAAGCATCTCTGAAGATTGATGGGGCAGTTGAATCTAGGCCATGGTTCTTTCTTGAGCCTGAGAAGTAGCCTGTATATCAGAAGGCGTAGCTCACAGTTTGAAAGAAATATGGTCTAGTGGTGCCCTAGAGGTTATGTTTTTCCTGAAAGCCCCTGAAGCTGAATGATGGGCCTCCGTTATCACAGGAGAGGTGTAAGAGGAAGAGGTTCCTCCTCAGGTACTCTGTAGTTAAGCCCTAGAAGAGTACTCAGCCTTGACCTCTGTGAGGAATGTGACTATAGGCTACTCCCGAATGCCGAGCATCATAATGCACGCCATTCTCCCAGTGGAACGCTGTCACAGTCATTGAAAAGACTTTATATTACTACCATGCTATTACACTGGTACTATGGCATTACACACAGCCTTTAGTCATACCTTATGACTTGGTCATTGGTATTCAGGTGATGGCAGATTTATAGTTGGGGGTCATGTCTTAAAAGTAGATCTATAGCAGCTCTCTATTGGGTATAATTAGTCCAGGCTGCCGTTTTGGGGCAGGTGGGTTTCTCTGTTTAGGTCTACCTGACTCTTTGAAGATGCAAAATACTACGTGGAATTGTGATATGTGGTGAGGTTGTGATGGATAGTCTTACCAGATGAAGTTGTTTTGAGTGAAATTTATCTTGGTATTTTCTGCTGCAGCAGGCCTTAAGAAGCTGTAATACCGACATAGCTAATAGATTTGATCTTGCAATCACATGCAACAAACTTTTTAAAAATTATTTATGTTGTTGAAAACTACATCAGACTTGTATTTTGAAATGTTTGTGGTGTAGACACATTCCACTTCTGCTATTGTGCAGAGCTCTCTGAAACCTGTCCTGTAAAACTAGTAGATGCATGTCCATATAAGGACTAGACTTTCCCCTCTTCTCTCCAATATGAATTGAGTGTGTTGTGTGTTTAAAAGTGTGATGCCTTTTTAATATCTAATTTTTCCAATACAGTTCTGTAAAGAAGAAATGATCAGTGAAACCTGCTCATTTACCCTGTTGAGTGGTATTCACAAGGTAACTTGTAGAGAGTTACTTGTGCACAATCCCTGGTGCTGAACAAAAAAACAAAACAAAAAAAACGTATTTTTGGAAAAAAGGTTCGCACACTCCTTTGGATTTTTTTCTTTTTATTCATTCATTGGCAAGCATGATGACGTTTCGACCTCTTGGTCTTCCTCAGATTCACAAGGTAAACAAATGCATTTAATTCAATAAGCACACATTTATTCCCCCCCTTTTTTCATTCACAATTCGATTGACTCTGAACTTGTTGTGTCTGCAGTGCAATCTGAATACTGTTTATTTTGGTCGTTGAAAGGCAAAATATACTAATCTGAAATTATGTTGGATTATGCATATTGTTATAAAGGCTGGGTGATAGGGTCTAAAATTTATATTGCAGTGTACCAAAGTTTGATCCATAGACAGTAGACGGTCTCTCGGTGTACTTTGTTTTGTGAATTACAACTAACATTTTCTTAATGGTTACACAACAGTTTATAGTTTACTCTCAAATTCACACCAAGGTAAACCGGTCCAGAATTTATCCAGGCAATAACTACAGTTAATATGTTCCTACAGTATGCTCACAGTTTCCTTGTAAGAATGAAGTATTGTCATCAGTTAAGATGAGGCTACAGCCAGGCCAACATTTTTTCTCATGGTTGTTGTAGTTATACAATGACCATTCCGGCAACCGGTATGACCCAAAATCTCCACCGTTGACCAAATTTATATCACATACAGTACCGTCTACATGGTATATTCTAGGGGTGTAAATAATAATCGAAATGTATCGATGCATCGATCCTACGGCCGACGATTTCATCGAATCGCGTCGTATTGTGAGGCAATTTTTTAAGTGTCAAAAATGGAGTCCTAGCTCCATAACATAATAGAAGTGTAAAAGTACTTGGAAAAAAATGAAATCGAATCGTATCGTATCGTATCATGGGGAATTCACTAGTATAGAAAATAATCGAATCCCTGGATTAAGAAATCGATACCATATTGTATCGTCATGGAGGCTGTGATTTACACCCCTATCCACCCCTTTATAGAAATACAGAGAAAGTAGAGTGCAGAGTAGACTGATGCCAATATCATTGGAGATATTCAGGGGTTTGACCTGACCATGTGCCGCCCTTTCGGAGGGTGGTCTGATTTGCTTTACAGTCTAATGGATTCCTGCTATTTAAACCCATTTCCCAAGTGAAGAGAAATAAATCAGTTCACTGGCTAAGGTATGTGAGCATAAAATAATCGTCAATGAGCCTGGAACATTGCACTGTTCTTTCATTGTTGGGAGCCATGAGCAATGGAAGCAGCAGGGCCGCTGACAGCTTTGGCTGGGCCCAGGACAAAGTCATCTGAAGGGCACCCCCAACCCAATACATTTAATGTCATGAGGACCCAATTGAGGGCCCCCCCACCTCCCTGGGCCCGGGAAAACAGACCCCTTTGTTCCCCCTCGTCGGCCTTCCTGGAAATCAGCAATGTCAGTGATCAAGGTCGAACTTCCGTGGTGTTTGACTCAGTTTGAAGTCCCATGACACACACACACACACACACACACACACACACACACACACACACACACACAAGGAGAGCACATTGAAACACCTCGGACGCGCTGTGCTGTGCTGTGCTGTGCTGTGCTGTGCTGTGCTGTGCTGTGCTGTGCTGTGCTGTGCTGTGCTGTACAGTGCTGTCAGGAGCAGCCTGCGCTACAGTACGAGTGTGACTTCATATTCCATCTGGAGTATAGCAGCAGTAGCTTGTTGTGACAGCTTTTCATTCTCAGTGGCAGAGCAACGCTGGCATGGCACCTCGCTGATGGGTGTAATATGCGCATTTGGCATTTGGAGTCTCTGCACCACCGTCATTAGGAAACAGGCCAGTGAGAGAAAGAAGCAGACACAGTAATAATGTAAACACTATCAATCACAATAATGCTGATTAATGCCAGAGAGAAAAAAAAAACCCTGCACGCTGTTGTTAGCACTGAGCCATTGAAAATTATATGAGGATGAATATTTTATGTGTCAAGGTCCACATAGGCCTATCTCCCATGTTTCAGCTCAAGTCTATCCATTTA
The DNA here is from genome assembly GCF_034702125.1 of Engraulis encrasicolus. Classification (NCBI taxonomy): domain Eukaryota; kingdom Metazoa; phylum Chordata; class Actinopteri; order Clupeiformes; family Engraulidae; genus Engraulis; species Engraulis encrasicolus. The sequence continues at coordinate 17,570,672 of NC_085869.1, forward strand.
TCTGTTTAGGCTACAACCTTTCCGCACATGTATCATAATTTAGACTCTAGGCTGCATTTGGTTGTGACTTGTGTGGAAAGCACCTTGGCAAGCTTAGATGTTGTTCATTTGCGGCAAGTTTGAACAGGCTTTTGTTTAAAACACTAAGGCCTCAGACTCTATGCAAATCGATTAAACACCCATTGGTGTCATTGATTGGTCTTTGCATGCAGTCAATAAAGTCAGGCCACCACTTCATTTATTCTAAGTGCTTACAGCCGCTAATAAGTGATATGAGTTTATGGCACTGGATGTTGGTGTCCAATGTTACCAAGAAACCATCTCAAGAGCACAGAGGGACTTTCGCACAGCGTTTCCTCCTTTGGCAGAGGCTTGTCTTTGGCACTGTTACTAGTCCTAAATGGAGTGGGTGCTCTGGAAACTTTGTAATCTTCTTGTTTGGCCAAGGCTTTTGATTGTCCGTGTGTTTGCGTGTGTGTGCGCGTGCGTGTGTGTGTGTGTGTGTGTGTGTGTGTGTGTGTGTGTGTGTGTGTGTGTGTGTGTGTGTGTGTGTGTGTGTGTGTGTGTGTGTGTGTGTGTGTGTGTGTGTGTGTGTGTGTGTGTGTCTGAAGTTATTTACACAGGGTTCAGCAAGAAATGCCTATGTAAATGCCTAATGGGAGTGAATGGCCAATGCATCTCAGAAAGGCCAGGCAGACAAGTATGCAGACAGTACCTGTAGTTCTCACAATTATTTATTCTTATCCTACCTCCACCTCCATATCTTAAGAGACTGAGTAGAAAAAAATGTGTCATGACGCAAAATGACACGGTTGACCCAATTTCTGAAATCTTTTCATCCCTGTGAAGCCGTTATCCCTGATGGCTTTCGCAACACAGCGTGAACAAAACCAACTGCTCCTTTGATTGCTGTGTTGTTAGTCTTGAATTAAAACATGCAAAGGCTGGCTGTGATAAATGTGTCTGTGAAACAGACAGACACTCGATACTTTTAGCCTGTGCCGCTGCCACTGCTGTGATTCACAGTGCCTGCGGTGAAAAGATCTCGTAGGGTTCTGAAACGGCTCAGTTGAAATGTAAAGTGAGGAGACATCTGGTTTACATGAAGTAAGCCCCCCCACTCCTATTTCTCACAACAGAACAGAGCAGCATGACCTGATCTCTGGCAGCGTTCCCTCCCCGAGCAAATATTTCATCCCGCAGGAGACTGTCAGCGTAGGATGTGTGCCATGAAACAGAACCTGCTCCTCGGCTCGAGTCGGCTGAGCTCGCCCTCCCTCCTCCCTCCTCCCTCCTCCCTCCTCAGTCCTTTGGCGTTTATCTGCCTTGCATTATAGGCTCCCACAGTCTTGTAATGGAGAGAGAAGCACAAATATGCAATAGCCGGGCCATTAGGACGCTCTCATAGGAATAGCCTTTTTAAGAAAAAAAAACAAGAAAAACCCTTGTCCTATTTCACTAACATTGCTGGCCAGCCCTGACGCCAAGTATGTTATCCTCTTTACTGCCACACTTCTCACAAGAATGACGCCAACAACAAAGCATAGGGTTAGCTAAAATTGTCAACATGTCCAGCCCTCTCTGGAGGAGAGATGTGGGGGATAGCTCCGGCTTACAGACTGGACCGCTGCCACTTCGCATACACTACCACAGCAGTACACGGTCAGCAGAGCACAGTCAGAATCCGTAAATGTTTTGGGGGCTATTAATAGCACGGCCGGAAAGATGCTTTCTTTTCTCATAATGTGTAACATATGGGCTTGATATTTGGCGAGGGCCTACTTCTTGTGTCGTCGTTCACTCTCGTGCATGTTTATGTTTTCGGAGCTTTTCATTTGTGCGATGTTTGGACTGAGGCCTCGCTCGTTCCCTCTTCCTGCACCCAGGGGCGGATTTTCCATTTGGCAAACCTAGGCAATTGCCCGGGGCCCGACAAAATCTGTCCTCCATAGGGGCCCCAACTGTCACACCAGTCATGGTAAACACACAAAAAAGTAGGAGTAATCTTAATTTGTGAACTATGTAAAGTAACCGAAGATACCTATGCATATAAATGAGACAAAACACTTAAATAACACCAGAACACAGAGTTTCATGTCTATACAATGACGTTTTGAGGACCCCATGTTTATATTTTGCCTAGGGCCCCAAAATGGCTAGATCCGCCTCTTCCTGCACCGCTGGGTCTTTGTGTTCTTTGTTTGTCTCGGATCGCTAAACATTTATAACTCTTTCAGTCAAAGGGTTATGGGCTGTGGAAGAGCCAGCTGTAACACTGCGCCATGTCATTTGCATCATGACCAGATGTAGTCATTGGACCGTTTGGAAATTAGTCTACTTCATAATTATTGGCTGCTAAATAGTACCATACGCCAACGATGAAGATAATTACATTTGGAAACTTTTAGGGTTTTTTAGCTGAAGCATCCTCACTGTGAAAATAGACTGTCTCATTTTAATTGGATAGTGCATGATGTTAGGCCAAGACTACTGTACCAATTGTTTTCCATCGCTGTTTCCACTATATAACAGCCTAATTAATATGAATTAAATTGAAACCTTGGTGCACTACACTGATTCGCCCTGCAGTTGTGTGCAATATCTGCCTATGCCCGGGGGGGCAAGCGCTATTCAGACATACCGCTATTCAGACACCAGATATGCCGTAGGGTTAGGGTTAGAGTCAGGGTCAAGGTTAGGGTTAGGGTTAGGGTTAGGGTTACAGGTAGGGTAAATGCATGCACTCTCCCTAAACTGAAAAAAACCTGAGCAACGTAGCACAAACCACAGAAATGGCAGCAGTGTTTCCCATACATTGAGGAAACTATGGCGCACCGCCATAGTTTAAATTTGGCCGCCATAGTTTCCGAAAATGTAAAAAAAAAAAAAAAAAAAAAAAAAAATTTTTTTTTTTTTTTTTAAACGATCTCCGTTTTTTAAAAAGCGATTTCAAAAACGATTTCCTTCGCATTTTCCTCCTGGAGTAAATACATTCTATAGAGGAAACTATGAATGCTTGAAAGACAGAGGGATCAAAAGCCTTGTCAAGTTGTTAACTTGGGTTTGGAAGCAATACATATTTTCAGAGAAGGGACAGTTGGCAATTGAGTTTACTAACACTCCCCAGGCTTTGTTTTACAGTTACATGATAATGAGTTAGGCACAGGCCTTCATTGACACAGCAAAGGAGACATCAGGATGCATAGAGATGAATGTGTAATGAATGTGAATATAGACTGTAATGTGTGATATGTTGTTCAGCCCTTTTACTGGGAGGAATTTTGAAAAACTGGCCCTGTGACCAGCACCCCTCATGTAGAATGTTTACGCTTATGTGTGTGTGTAAAAAGGCATAGCCTAGTCTCTTCGACCCTTTTTGTCTGTGTGTTAACAATTTCACAGTGCTCCTAAATTCTTATCTGTGCTCCTATTTTTATTTTATTTTTTCATTGCATAGAACCCCTGCATGAGGGCCGAATGAAAAGTGTGTTGCAAACAGAAATGATTCACTGTACTGCATTTTTAAAAATATAAATGACAATGCACTAGGCCTACTATACATGTCATGGGTAAAACATAAATGGCTGAAATGTAGGCCTATCGTTTCTCCATGCGCCAATGTCATACTTTACTCATTGTTTTGCCCGTTTTGCATTTTGTATCCCCCCCTCCCCAAAAAAAATGGGCCGCGAGAACCCCGGCTGCCCCCATAGTTTCCAAAATTTCTGTGGGAAACACTGGGCAGATTTCGGTGGGAAACTTGCCGGTATTCAGACAATAGACATCAATGTCTGAATAGCGGCATGTCTGAATAGCGGCATGTCTGAATAGCGCCATGTAACCCTATGCCCGTATTGCTCTTTTGGACTCCAGGCCCCGTCAGCAGAGCGAGGGAGTGAGCAAGCCACAGCAGAGGCCATCACTCTGTTTATAAAAAGGGGTTTTCGTTATTGGCTGCAGGCATCAGACTCCTCTCTCTCAGGTTCTTTTGCTTCATGTGGCTGCAGACATTCCTTTTCCTACCACAAGTCCCATCTCACATATCATACTTCGTTACGCTGGCATTTTGAATTCATTTAGATTGATTTAGACTTTTTAAACTCTGTGGCTTTTGGGTCTGCAGCAATTGTAGGCTACCTCCCTCTCTGAGGCGTTATGCTTTCATCTTTGCCACAGGCAGGCAAGACCATAACATCAGAGGTCATGGAGTTATAAAAAGTGCTCCATTTGAGTGGAAAAATTAATCACCAAAATTTGATTTATTTCATTTACATCAGACAATCTGGCCTTCCTTATGGGAGTTCTGCTGATGATTATACAGAAAATGGCAACTTGTTTCAACTTTAGATGGTTGGAGAGAGCAGTTCCATCAAACAGGCTGATTATATTGCTCTTGAAAGGGGGGTATTGGTAATGAAAATGTGGTAGGTCTTCAATCAACCAGTGTTGTTTATGCTGTCATATCTGTTGGTCTATCACACACATGTGCTGGTGGCCAAAAAGAAGTCAAGTAAGTGGTTTAGTGACTAATAGAAAGTTAATTTAATGTGGTAAACCCCCTGGATAAGGACTTATCTTTCATTCCCCTGCCAAAACAAAGCCAAAGTGACATGGCTTACCGGCTGTTTAGGCATTTGCATGCCTAGTGAGTGACTAAATCTGCTTATCAAGATACCCCCCTCCAGCTGTGTGGGAATACAGCGTTTTTGCTTATTGGGTTAGTGGCCAAATGTTAGCCTGACTGACCACATATACTCCTGCTACTGCTGATAGTGTTTACTATGATCTAATCTCCGGGGGCGTATTGAAAACACTGCATGCAACCAAGTCAAGTCAAGTGTACTTTATTGTCAAAGATCCATGTGGGTTAGCACAGAAGTTTGAAATTGCGTTTGACCAGTTTCCAATGTGCAGTTAAACAAAACATACATACATTTAAGACATTTCAGACAATGCTTACCAGTCAGTGGTCTCAGTGGTAGCCTATCATGTGTACAGATTTGAGTTTTTGGTCTCTTTAACTCAATTATTGACTGATATGCAGGCACATTCACACACGGAGACACACACACATACACACACATACCCAAGTTGTAATATTCACAAACGTCTGTCCTGCTCTCTGTCATGATCACAGATGTGTGGAGCATGGGTTTATAGTGATCTCCAGTGGACCTCTCTGTTGTCACAAGTTGTAAATACAAAAGCAGTGTGCACAAAGACAAGTAAAAATAGCAGTAGGCTATTATTTACTTATGCCGAGACACAATGAAGTATATCTTGAAGATATACTTATTTTTAAAATTAGTTTTTATAACATTTGTGTTGATTGTTAAAACTCACAATATAATAATTTTGCACGCATAATTCAGGGGGTTGGTTTGAACCCATATGAATTGCTATTAATGTCCTGATTTTTAATAAATCTAAATCGTATCGTAAGCGTCACCAGTAAAACTGTACGTGCCATTACTTCACCTTTAGGGGGAGCCATTTACCTTTGAACTGAGCAAATGATCTATGAAACCAGTCCTGAATTCAATACAGTGAATTGAAGTCCTCAGATCACCTCTCCATAGTTGCTGCTAACAAAATCTTCTTCTTCTTTTTTTTTTTTTTAATCTTAATTGAAACACAGGGTCAGACCATTTACACATGGTGACAGAGATCTTAAATTAGAACTTTTATATTTTCTCTCTCTCTCTCTCTCTCTCTCTCTCTCTCTCTCTCTCTCTCTCTCTCTCTCTCTCTCTCTCTCTCTCTCTCTCTCTCTCTCTCTCTCTCTCAAACAATTTTCTGGACATTTTTACTCAGGGCATCTGAAACAAATCAAGCCAGAGTGACCTGCCTAGCTGACCTTTAGTCTTGTGCCCTCTCCCCGGGGCAAGCTGCATGCATGTGGAACACTTAAAAGCACACTTAACTCACAAGACCCAACTGAAGCAGACATTCTTCCCACTCCATATTCATTTTGATAATACCACGTCTTGTGCAATTTTAAGTCATGCGTTTTTGTGCATGATTTTTTTTGCAAAAACCTCAACAACATAGCAACATTTCTTTGATGTGAACATCTGCCGTGGAGGGTGTAGTGTGAGTGTGAGTGTGGAGATGTGTTTATGCTGGGGGAGTACTGGTGTGGGAGAGAAGTGGAGGTAGGTCCCATCGTGAATCAGTGGAATGTCGTGTGCATTCCTGAGGCTCAAGAGAGAGCAGGGGTATCCCATCTCAAGGGGAGGGAGGAGGAGAAGACAGATCTGGAGTGGGGTGGCACTGCTTTGATACACCCTTTTCTTGACCCCATGCATGTAGGCCTATTTTGAAGGGGGGGGGGGGGTTCTAAGTAAAAACAACAACAGAAATAGGCCTAACGAATACAAAATTGAGCAAACCATCTCAGTCTTATTATTGCAATACTTTTCTCATTATTTTCTGGTAATTTTCACATTACGACTATTTATGCAAACATGCATTGTGCATTCACTGACATATTAGTTGATTTCTTAAAAGTCTCGAAAAATCTGACAGATGTGCGTTAAGCTATAGCCTATTTTTGTTGTCTTTTGTCTGGTTTCCTCCCGACTGTTTTGTGATGCCCCGCCTTTGTATCTGTCAGCTCTGTCTGGCTCTCAGCTTAGAACTTTGGAGCGTCCTGCGCAACATGTTCTGCAAAGTGCGTCCATGGGGTTGCCGTCTGGAGAACTGAAGTTGCTTTCAAGTTTCCTGTCGCCTTATCAAAATGGTTTTGACAGCCCCGGCCACGTTCCTAATAAGTTTTTGCGTTTATCGTTACTGACAGCAGGTTGGTTGGAATACTACGGTTTGCGTCATTGTAGCAGAGGACCACAAATTGCGGCATGGAAGAACTCGCGGTGTTCGGCAAGCGCGTTTCTTACCTCGTAAGTCATCCCATGTGGATTTTTTTCTGTCTGTGCACCGCGGTTATAGACGCTTGGTATTTCACAAAATGTATGATTTCCCAATACTATGCATGCGTTTATCTTAACTCCTCTGCTTTTCTTATGGTTTGCGCTAAGTTTGGTGTGGCCAGATACAGTTGTATGGGTAATTAATTGCGGCTGCAAATGAATCATCTTTGTCAGTAGTGTGATGAAGTATAGCAGCCAGGTACTGTAAAGCCTGATTTATACCACGCTTCAGAGAGGTAGAGGGTATTTGCAGCAATAGTGCAATAACTCTACTTGAAGACATAGAGCCTGGAATGCGCCATGAGCACAGCTCTAAAAGAGAAGAGCAACTAGGTCTATATAAGATCCCAATAGATAGTTGTGTTGAGATAAGCATTTCCTTTCCCTATCATAAGTTATGATTATGATAATGTGGAATCACTTGATATGATTTGCACAAGGATTTTACAGCCTAATTGATGGAAAATAATTTTGGATCAGAAACTCTGGTTGTGCTGTAGGCCTATAGATTGTGCTATTTCTAGGTTTGTTTCGAGAGTCCACAGCTAAATGCCTGACTGTCAATTTTAGAGCAGAAAGTGGAACCGCAACCATAGACAAATTCAGGTGCAACTCCCTGTCAACCATGCTGAAATAGCCCAATAATCACGTCAATTAATCTACAATCTCATCCTATAAGCGACCACTTCTGACTTTCAACATCCATCATTACAATATCAGTAGTCCTCATACCAGCATTCACATAACAAGCGTGTGCATTTAATACAGACTTACTCAACTGTTTCTTGCAGTAGGAAGTACAGACCCCTATAGTCTTGGGCTTCATGGTCCATATAAACCAATGTGGAAAATAGCCTTTACATGGCCAACTAATATGACTTTGCAAACTAAAGTAAATTTAAAGAGTACACTGCATTCCCTGTAGCACACTGTTAAACTGCTGTTTGTTGTGGTAAACTAGATTTCATGGAAGACCCTCAGACACTTGACACTTTCAATGAAATCTGTCTGAGCGAGATCACAAGTCGTACATCAAAGACAGGAATAACTTGAATAGATTATTTAGAACTTAAACAATGTTGTTTCCAGGGAGGGTGGCGGCCAGAAGCTCACTTCTAATTTTAGCTTCTTTTGGTCCTTTGGATGGTTTTGCTTTAAGGAAAAAACACGGAACAGCAAACAAACGTTCAGCTGAACATGACTCAAAGAGTGTCTTTATTTTCTGGTCTTTCTTTCTTTCTTTCTTTCTTTCTTTCTTTCTTTCTTTCTTTCTTTCTTTTTTCTTTCTGTATTTCTTTCTTTCTTTCTTTCTTTCTTTCTTTCTTTCTTTCTTTCTTTCTTTCTTTCTTTCTTTCTTTCTTTCATCACAGAAACCTTTCTCTTTAGAAGACGAGGGAACATTTCAGCTGACTGTGTCTGCATCAAGCAGTTTTGTGAATTATGCCTTAAATTTCTAAAATGGCCTAGCCGACTGCAACCCAAACCTATGGGTCCTTCTAGTTTTTTTCCCCTCTCTCACTTAATGTTTGACATTAGTTTAAAAATAGCACATTACATATTTTGTCATCAATCCAGTTATTTATGGATTTGGCCATTCTTTAAAAGCCCTTGTGTGCGAGTGACCACTGTTTCCTTTTAGGACCAAGTTACATTCCACCGTGTATAAACATGGCTCACGCCATGTAGCTTTCAGTAACACAGGTTTAACTGTTCAGGGTGGGATGGATGAAACATGATAAAGATCTGTCCACTAAGACACATGCGCCTTTTGGGAATTCCTTCTCTCATGTAACCCCCCCCCCCCCCCCAACTCCTCATACAATTCCTCATGATTTGCCATTATGATAAAGACACCTCTAGTCTAGCCTGATTATCATCGACTTTCAAATCTCTGCGAGACTTGGTCTGACCAAGACCATACCAAATAACATTGACCTACCTCCCTTGGTTTGCTAATGGTTGTTTGCTTCCCGACAAAGTGGGAGGAGTTCCCGATTTTTTGGGAGCTCAGAAAGTATACTTGTATTGCTCTTCACCTGACTAGTAGCACCGCTGAAGGTGTTGCGTCACTAGGAGGGCACAGCCTGACTTCCTCTAGTCTACTTTAAGACATCTAGCCATTAGCCATTTCAGACGTTTCACTGAATGCCAGGAAACACGGGCTGTGGGCACAGGCTTTTAAAAACGTGCTTTGTTTATCATGTGCGTCAGACGTGAAGGGCACTTCCACCATTGTCCCAGGAACCTCCTTGCCTTCTTACGTACGTCTTTGCTTAAGTTTAGGGCCATAAGTCAGCTATCGAATCAGGATGCATGCATTGTTGATTTATTTCATGCCCGTTTTTGTGCAGTAGACGCTGGCATCCTGCCGTAATTCTCATACACTATAAATCTACTTCAGGGACATTTACTTGATGCCCTGATTTTTGTTTCCAGCTATGTTAGAGAACCATGTTCTATGGCAGTGCTTTTCAACCTTTTTTGAACAAATGCCCCCTTGAACTTGTCATAAGCCTGCCTACGCCCCCTGACCTCATCATAAGCCTGCCAATGCCCCCTTAGCATTGAAAAATAAAATATACTAATGCAACTAAGCCATGCCCCCCTCAGCTGTGTCCTTCTCAACGCCCCCCTAGGGCTCCCCAACGCCCCCTGAGGGGCTGTACCGCCCCCATTGAGAGACATTTTTCTATAGAGTTCTAAGTACCTGGTAATATTTTAATCTTCTGTTTTGGAGCTGGTAATTTTTTGATATATTTGGACCTTGTAGGCTACTCTATTATTCACATAATGGGTTTTCATAGATGGATTATGTTGGTTTTGGCTCAGATCTCCCTGTGGTGGACACACTCAAATGGAAATGACTGATAACACATGGTAGGCTTTCTACCCTGGCCAAGTCTGATACAGTATAAAAGCTAACATGAACCAGCACGGCCCTCCCACCCTGACTCTGATCAGGGCCGTGACAAGACATTTTCAAATACCGGGGTCAAATACTGTACTGCATAGGCTACTGTACATTTCTTCTCTCAAAGTTCGTTTTCACTACTGCCTTGAGGATGCGCTCCAGAGTGTTTGATGAGAACACTTGCCTTGCAATGTGTATCCATGACTCGCGCACTGACTGTTGGGAGGTTAATATTCTGATAATAGTCTATAGTTGGAATATTTCAACTAATAATTTCAAAAATATGGGCTGTGTTTGAGGTAAATAAATGGAAATATAGAGTGCCGTATACAGACAGAATTTACCATTGTTGATCATTGATCGATTTTTATCATAGATAAATGTTACATTTCTGAACAAAAAAATACAGAGTACATGACCTCTGTGTCCTCAATGGTAGTTACGGCCATGTCTCTGATTCACTCTCACATCTGCACACATTGCACACAAGTCTCTCAGCATTGAGGGGGGAATTTCTGTTGCAGTCATGAGAGACATGCTGATACTGTACAGTCAAAGCAGCAGGTGTTCTCTCAACTTGGCAAGGGAGGACAGGACAGCCTTTACTGTTATAGCTCATTCAACAGAGTGCCCAGACAGAGCCCTGTTAAGGGTAATGCCTTGCACTCAGCCAGTCACACTGATGATAGAAGGCTGTAATAGGACACTGCACACTCATACAATATACGCTCCATATGAATTGAAAGGCTGGCATTGTTAAAGGATAAACTTCTGCCAATTTCAATATGTTGTTGTATTGCTCACGCTGCCTTTGACTTGTCAACATTTTTTGAGTCAGCCCTTTCTGAGATCTGAGCTATTCTAATGGGGGCAGATTTTGTTTACATTCAACATTTTCTTAACGTAGGCCTGCTCCAAATATTATCCCAGGTATCGCTATTTGTTAGTTGTCAGCTGATGTTGCATAACCTTTTGGATGTTATTGGGAGTAAATCAAGATGTTTTTTTTTTATGTAAACATACACCTTCCCCCATTACAATGACCAGGATCTTGGAAAATGTTGAAGAAGAAGAAAAAAATCGCAGGTACTGACAAGTCCAGGCAGGGTAGTGTGAGCAAAACAACTGCATGTTGAAATTGGCAGAAGTTACCCTTTAAATCAAGTTTAATTAAAATAAATGTGGAGCACACCTGCTTTCCAAACCACTCTCACTCAATTGGCTGACTCCTTGAGTGTTTCTAATGTGGTTGTCCTCACCCATTGCTTTCATTGGCAAGGGGTTCACGATTCGATGCACATCACGATACTGTACACACGCCACAATGCGATACTATCACAATGCATTGCGATACATGTATTATTTTCATGCATTTCGATATTTACTTAATTCATTTTCTTCTTGCACCTTTGCCAACATTATACAGTAACATATAAATAAATGTATGATAGTATATCCGCAGAATAGGTTGCAAAAGACTAATAATAAAGTTTCAAAATAATGATCGCTTGGGAGTACTATCACATCATATCATGTGATTGTTTTCCGGACTAAAGTGTAACAGAACTTTGAAAGGACACATCAAGACACTGCGCCCTGGCATCGCGATACCTTATCGTGACTGTGTATCACGATTAATCACAATTTGATTCAATATCGTCACACCCCTACAAGGTACCCAACAGCTCAACGGAACCAGTAGGTAGCCTACTGTCGCTAGCAGTCCATGAATCACTAAACAAGTCAGTTATAACAGCATCGAATGTAACAATTCATGTAAACACGTAATGTCTACAGTGCTCTTTTCAGTGACTCAGTAAGTTGGCAAAACACTGAAGATGGATTGAATGATCATAGACTCAATTCTTGGATTGATCATTTGACTTTTAAATGACCTTTACATCAAATTAACTTATAATTATTATATTATTATTAATATTATCAGTAGCTTGTATAGCACATCTCATTTCTAAAGCATGTAGGCCTACTAAGGAGAAAATTAAACAGTTTTTAAAAAAATATACTTTCCCTGCAGCAGAAAGAAGAGCAGCTACATATTTCTGGAACAGTTGTTTACCCCTCTCTTCCACTATTACTCACTGGTGTGCAACGATATCATGGTTCTCAGTTAGTCCTTAATGCTTATGGACGAAGCCGGGCTGCTGACAGCTTTTGCTGGACAAAGGACAAAGTCATTCGAAAGGGCCCCCAACCCAAGAAATACAATGTAATGGGGACCCAATTCTGGGCCCCCTATCTCCCTGGGACCTGGGCAACATACCCGTTTGTACCCCCTGTCGGCGGGCCTGGATGGAAGACCACATAGACAGTGGTAAAGACTGGACAAGACTTTACCTGGAATAACCAATCTGACAGACGGTTTCAGTTTGTATGGGGATTTGTGACAGGGTTGATTTTGTGAAATGAAACCCGGATTAAGATTTGGAAAGATATGACCATATAAAAGGCATAGACACGCCACAATTGGATGCTTTACATAACTTAATACAGTTTTTCTTGGCCACTTAATGGAGTGTTGTGTGTATAGCAATGTTGTTTTATAATAATAGATAATAAGAACAGGAACATGGAGGATAAGGAGGCTTAGGATTGTAAGCAGAAATCTAGGATGTTTATTAAAACCACCTTTTTTATGACTTGGCTCGCTGCAAATTGTGTTTGGGATAAGCTTAAAGCGATGCATAGTTTGCAAATGAACAGTGTCACAGACAATTGGGACAACATGTTCTTGTGCGCCACATCGAATTGCACAAATACTATCCATGTATAACAACAGAGCAGGCCTATGCTAACCCTGCCGAGGACAAAATATGCTAACCCTTCAGAATCTCCTTTTGTATGTATGGTTTAACATGTCCATTGTTGCCGTCGACAATGCTACATACCACAGATGGCATCTTTATAATTGCTCTAGCTTTCTGCAGGCTCCTCCAGAAATCTTGTTTCGAAAGACTGCATCTGCCTGTCATTCAGTCTATCTGTTTCTCACTCTCTGTGTCTCTCATGCACACACGCACACACGCACACACACGCGCAAGCACACACTTTCTCTTCCCCTTTCTCCCTCTCTCTCTGTTGTGCAGTTGATTTGTGGATCTGCGGATTCCCATTGTTTGGGGAATGGTGTGATGACTCACACATGAGCATAACAAAATAAGTGGGAATAGGCCGCTTCGCTGAAAGAAAGAAAGAAAGCAAAATGCACATTAGGCAACACTTCCTGCAATTATGAGATGATGCTTGCTTGCTCGCTCGCTCGCTCTTCATCTTTCCACATTTGGTTATAATTATCCGCCATTGAGTTTGTAGACACTTTGTTAAATGATGCTCAAGCGTTACTTCTCACTGAAATGTGCGTCAAAGGGGAGACAAAGTCCCTTAAAGGGGTATGCCACTATTTTGGGGCTTAATACAGCTAAAATCGTTGGCCAGGGTTTATAAAGGTGGTAAAGTGTCTTATTTTTCATGTAAGCCGTTAAAAGAGGGAGTATGTAGCTAAGCTAGTGAAAGTCAATGGATCACTGTAGCATGTAGCATGCTACACGGATGTATTGACTTTCACTAGCTTAGCGACATGCTAGCTTGCTTGAAGCAAGACAACGGCTTACATGAAAAATAAGACACTTTACCACCTTTATAAACCCTGGCCAACGATTTTAACTGTATTAAGCCCCAAAATAGTGGCATACCCCTTTAATGCTATAAAATAGTTAAGCGGCACTGTTTTAGAAAACGCATGAAAAACTGCAAGAAGATTTGAGACTATTTAACCTGCATCCCTAAGAAGCATCATATGTATTTTTAATTCTTACCGTAGGGGGAAACAAACTCCAGTGAGCTATGTGCTGTGTTGTTTGTTCCTGAGCAGAAGAGCTTTTTACACTCAGACTCTCTGTCCTCTGTCTGTTTTGTATGAAAACATGCATCCTGGTATATATATCTTTGCGTTTCACAGACTGGTATTTGGCATGTTTCTAAATGGTCTCATATTTCTATAACATCGTAATTAAGTGCTGGGGTTACAGGGGTTCCATGAGATAGTGGTCAGTTTGTGTGTGTGTGCGTGTGCGTGTGTGTGTGTGTGTGTGTGTGTGTGTGTGTGTGTGTGTGTGTGTGTGTGTGTGTGTGTGTGTGTGTGTGTGTGTGTGTGTGTGTGTGTGTGTGTGTGTACGCGTGCATGCGCAGGCATGTCTGTGTCTGTACCTGTGTCTGTATGCACACATTTGAAGGCAGTTATTTTCAAAGGCAAATTGGTGACGTAGTAGGTTGTCTCTGTGCAGCAGTAAGGAACTTGGTCCTCTTCACATTTTGGCATGTTCCATGTCATTGTGTCATCTATCAACAACAAAGGGGTGTTGTTTAGACAATGGGAGGCTTGCCGCTGTGTCTGATAATCACCATGACAACTGATCTACTACTAACACGGCTGTGTGTTGTGTATGAATCATGGTGGAAGTGAATACAGGAAATTAGTCCTTTGCCTCATGAAAACATTAGGACATAAATATGTCCCGGTTGTTTGAGTGAGATGAGTGAGTCATTTCTATGGGAGGCCGACAGCCAATGAGCTTTCTCCCACGGAGATGACGAACGACTCTTACGAATAAGAACCAAGTTCAAACGGGTGTATGTGATGGACTCTAACCTGTGGCCATACAGAGACAAATCATCTCGAGTGGCTGTAGAGAATCACTGCTTGTCTGGAGCCAACCAGGAGAGCTACTGTACAGCACCATTCCCAAGACAGTCTGTCCTAGGAGACAGGGATAAAATGCTCCTTGTGATAGATAGACAAAAGGAGAGAAAGAGAGAGAGAGAGAGAGAGAGAGAGAGAGAGAGAGAGAGAGAGAGAGAGAGAGAGAGGGAGGGAGAGAGAGAGATGCAGAGAGACAGGGAGGGAGAGTGAGAAAGAAGGCGACGGAGACACAGTGCGAGAGATACCTTACTGTAAGCCTGATAATGAGTTGGTAAGCCTCTTTGGAGAGGGGCTCATGATAGGTCGAACTAGTGGATCAAAGAAAGTCTAATCTTGTCAGGCTAGATTTGCAGGGCAGTTGCTCAAAGGTTAACGAATTCCACTTAATATCGATTCTGTGGAGCTACTGCAGCACTCTTCTTTTACACTCAGTGACTGATGGCTGGGTACGTGTACTTATGGTTGCACCCTAGTGAAGTCAGAAGGACTGTATGAAGGCGAAGCTGGTAAAAGTGTATCAGTGAGTAATGGCTGGGGGATGAAGGTATCAGTGTAGTTTTTCTCTTGACAGATATGCGTACAGTGCATACACATATCGAGTCTCTACAGGTCATTTGGGGAACATGAATACAGATCATTCATGGCTGGACTGGGACTAAAAACCAGCCAGAGCACTTTTGGCATAGACCACCAGCCCCTTAAGACATCCCCTATTACACTATGATATGAGTAGAATATAGTAAATGTTAGTAGCCTATAAAGTAGTATTAATATAGTGGACTATAGTAACTTGTATTAATCTTGATGGATATTACAGCGTGATTAATTCTGACATGCTCAGTCCACTGCCTATACATATGTAGCCTATATATATATGTAGACGCACTAATGGGCTGCCCCATTTATAATTGTGGGCTGGGTAAAAACAATCAAACAAACAAACAAAAACAACAACAAAAGCATCCATGCCCACCGGGAAAGTGCCTGTTATGCCAGAAGACCAGTCCAGCCCTGAGCCCAATTAGGGGAGGTCCGAGCAGGTTCATGTCCATGTAGGAATCTACTAGAGCAGCAAGGTTGTCTCAGTGCGTACGTATGGCGCCGGTGCCAGCAGCTCAGCTCAGGCACAGACCCAACTCACAGTGCCAGGACTTGTTGCTCAGTACATTTTGCAGTCCACTTACCTGCTGTAGAGAAGAGGACAAAGGTACTGTAGACACGTGCTGAATTTGTCTCTTATGTAGCCCCTTAACAACACACACCGTTCCACCACTGGAACGATGTAATATTCGCTGAAAAAACTTGACTACCATAGTACTACATCACTATGACAGTGCACAGGGCCTTTAGTAATACATTTCAACTTAGCCATTGGCATTCTGGTAACAGCTAATTTACAACAGGGACCGTGTCTTAAGGGGTTAACTAAAAATGCAATTATGCAATGCAATGGCTCAGATGTTCAAATCTCAGGGATTGCGCACTAAGGACTGCAGTTGACGGTCGGCAGCGATATTCCTTGTCTTTGTCTTGAAACCAGGAAGGAAGCCTCTGATTACGGTTGGTAAGGGAGGCAGCCAGGCAGCCAGCCAGGCAGGCAGGTGGAGAGGAGAGGAGAGGAGGACTCGGGGTGAAGGTGAGACGCGGGACAGGACAGGGATAATGTGTTTTAAAGTGCTTGTGCAGATTGCGCCGCCTTCACTTTCCCCCCTGAGCACCGCAGGGACAGGTCTGAGAGAGTCCTCCGAGAGCCGACACACGTGGGTATCATCCCTCTAGTACTTAGCCGGCAGCCAAGACAGCGACTTGGCACAAGTTCCAAGCAACAGACGTTTCAGAGAGGACAGTGCTTGTCTCTTTTTGAAAAGCGTCAAAGGTTTAACAACGTGGCCTGCCGTTTACATAACAGCTCTGTTGTTGTTGTTTTTTCAATGTATTTGAAACTCAATTCTAAAGGATTGGGTAATCATTGGATAACAGTGTTAGAATAAGCCACCTTTGTTTATATACTGTATTTGGCATATCCTAGACCTACTGTAGTGTATATGTATGTTAGTGCTGTTCTTTTGGAATGTTGATGATCTAAGTGCCGTGTGCCTCATGGTACCACTCCTCCCCTCGCTTTTCTCTTCTCTTCTCTTCTCTTCTCTTCTCTTCTCTTCTCTTCTCTTCTCTTCTCTTCTCTTCTCTTCTCTTCTCTTCTCTTCTCTTCTCTTCTCTTCTCTTCTCTTCTCTTCTCTTCTCTTCGCTTCTCTCATATCCTCCTCCCCTGGTTCCCTTGTCTATACTTCTGAGTTCTGACCTCTCCTCAAGAGCATAACAGATCAGAAACGATATTTGCATTGCTCTTGGCCTGACTAGAAGCAATGTAGAACCTCAACCTCAATCTCAACCCCGTCTCATTCTCTCCTCTCTCTTCCTTTTCCTCCCCTCTCCCCTCTTCCGCAGGGTGATTTCACCTGGAGTAGTGCCTCGGGGCGCTCCGTGTGTCTGCAGCCCTCCCCCATACAGAGTCTGTCGGAGTTGGAGCGGGTTCGACTGCAGGAGGTGGCCTTCTGTCAGCTGACACAGGACTACGACCTGGCCTGCCAAATCACAATACCCAAAGGTGCAAACGGTACATACTCTACATACATACATACGTACATTCATGCATAATGCATACATACTTATTCATACATACATACATACATACATACATACATACATACATACATACATACATACATACATACTGTATGCAGGGGCGGTTCCAGACATTTATTCTTGGGGTGGCAAAGGGGTGGCGAAGTGTATTTCAGGGGGGCATGCTCCTACACTAATGGAAGATGATAAACGCTATATAATCGACACACACACTTTTGTGATACAGTGAATCCCTTCAAGTGAAACCCTGCAACCTAAAGGTCTATGTCTGAAATGATGTCAAGCATTAAGGCTATTGGTCACAATCAGGGCTCATAATTGGGGTGGCAAATCATATTTCTGGGGGGGCAAATGCCACCCCCTGCCACCCCTTAGAACCGCCCCTGACTGTATGTCAATACATACATGCATGCATGCAATCATAAATACATAAATACATAATACATACATAAATACATCACAATGACAAATAAAAACATATTCTATATACATACATACATACTGCCCTGCATACTGCCATACTGAGTTTGCCCACTTCTGCTGTGGATGCATTGATCCTGTACATTTAGTACATACATACCTAGACTCACACGCACGCACACACACACGCACACACACACACACACACACACACACACACACACACACACACACACACACACACACACACACACACACACACACACACACACAGCCAGGCCCGTTTCTAGGATTTTGGGGGCCCTAGGCAAAGGGGTTGTCGGGGCCCTAGGTTTTTTGTTTTTTTAAGCGGGGGGGGTGGGGGGGGGGGGGGATCGGGGGGAGTAGCCACGGCGCCAGAACTTCTGTTTCGGGTTTCGCGGAGGGGCCAGACAATTTTTGGATGGCACTTCAGTCATTGTCACATAGCCTACCATTACAACACAATGTCACAGAAACCATAGAAATCTAATGGAACAAACAAGAAGTCACCTTATAGACAGTGTTGTGGCAGGGCAACACATGCATGAAGGGCAATGAATGCATAAAGAGCAAGCATACACCAGCATTTCCTGTGAGGAAATGCAATCTAGTATGATAACTAGTCCCTACAGTTCATTTTATGAAACTTTATGAAGAAAGACCTGGGCAAATATACGGTAGTCCATTCCATTCAGTAGGCTCCGCTCATGAAGTAGGCTAATTGAATGTTCAGTTTAACCTGGTCTGTCTGTCTCACATGAGAGTATATGGCCCAATCAGATTTTTTGACCCTACCACGAAAATCATGATCTGCATTGCCAATCACAAATAAAGAAAGGTCTAATCTTTCCAACCACTTTTAAAATCTAACCAAGGGTGCTCCATTTGTGCAAAACCAACTATTGACTCATAAAACAATAGGCCTAGTCCAGAAACTCAAGGCTGAAAAACGAATGAGCAGGCACAGTGGGGGGTTTGGGGGGATGTGATATTGGTAGGCCTAGTAAGAATTCTAACCAAGCCAGGGGGGGTCTCCCCGACGAGATTTTCTTTCGTATTGCATCCACCACGCATTTGAAAATACAATCCAAATGTTTGTGTTAGTAATACCACAGCACACACAAATAGGCTAGCGACCAAGGATCACTGAACAACCACCTACGTTACTCCGTGGTTGACACAGCTGTGTCAATTATAGGGGACCAATACCCCGGTGCCCTTACCTTGAGTTGTCTTGACCGCAGAATGTATCCCAACCTCTCACTGTAATCCACAAGTTCCCAAATTCCAATGTGTAATCCATATAATAGCAAGAAAGTGGGCTACAATGTAGCTATCCCAGCGCACTTGTGTGACTCGTGTTATCCGAAATATTGGTCATATGCATATGCACATTGTTCATTCGTTTCTTCTTGCGTTTGTCCACACTCAAAACAGTTCCGTGTCGAGAAAAGGTGCGTTATTGAACAATCGACGTTTGCCCAGTGCTTGTTACAGCACATGGATAATGCTTCACGGATGTTTTTGAAAACATAACACTGTAGCATCTCGCTGTCTGTGCGATGTCAACTGGCCTGGGACAGTTTGGTTGCAGTACAGAGAGTAGCCTAATATGTCGCCTTCAAGATTAACTTTTATTTTAAAAGCAACTGTCTTGAACCAAAAATGTAATATAAACTGGCGTCTGCGCAACATCCAGTGAGAGATTATGTAGCTTCATCTTCAGTTTGTATTTGCGCTGGATTTGACGGTTGAACAAATTGGAAGGGGGGCCCCCTCGAGATGGGGGTACTTTGACTACATTTGTCGTTGCACCTTTTGGCAATTGACATTTTCACGTCGCTGTCGCTGATGCAAACCTATTGGAAGGGGGCCCCCTCGAGCAGGGGGCATTAGGGAGGCGCTGTTGCTTCCCTCGCAGCAGAGCCCTTCATAAAGATGGCATTGCCTTATTATAAAATATTTCAAATGGTCGTTGCTGTTGGGTCCATAGCCTGTCGTCCTTGGGGGCCCCACCTACTCGGGGGCCCTAGGCAACTGCCTACATTGCGTACCTTAACGCAACGGGCCTGCGCGCACACACACACACACACACACACACACACACACACACACACACACACACACACACACACACACACACACACACACAGGGAGAGCGTGCAAGTGCATGCAAGACCCTGAGTCTCACGGCACACACACGCGCGCGCGCACGCCCTACTTATCCTTTCTGTGCTAGTTTGATGTGAGAGTATCATAGTGGCCACATAGCCAGTGCTGACCAAGGGGAAACAAGGGAAAGGCAAAGGATCAAATCAAATCTGCTCCGCGCTAGTCCACATGCTCTGGAGTCAGTTAGCTCTTAAGTGTTCTAATCTCCTGTTTCTCAGAATTTTTTTTTTCACACGGGGCTCTGGGGTCGTTTAACATGCCTTGCAGATCTCTGACTCAGCTACATTCAGTCCTCCTCATCATATGTCATCATCAGGCAGAGTGGTTACACGCGAACAGGGGTGCCAACAGGGGGACACAAGTAGGGGACAGTTGTCCCGGGCCCAGGTAGAGAAGGGGCCCAGAATTGGGTCCTCATTACATTGTATCTTTTGGGCTGGGGGTCCCTTTCAGATGACTTTGTCCTGGGCCCGGCCAAAGCTGTCAGCGGTCCTGCACGCAAAGGTTAAAAACGAAGCTATTGTTAATGTTATTGTTAGTGTGACCTGCTAGCAGCCGTGACTGGGAAATTACCAACTGAGGCCTGTGGTTTACTGCTTTTCTGGATTGGTTTGGCTAATTTCTCAAAACTGGGATGACATTCTCAAAACAACACGGACAAATCCCCAAACCAACTTGCAATTTCCCTAAACAGAATGGCATTTCTCATTGCTTTCATCAAATATCAAATGCTTTGTACATGTGTCAAATATTTAGTACATCTCTGTAGATGGCTATGTACAGGTACCCTACAGTTGACACATTGAGCATACATTTAGCACATTTTCCAAATAAATTTATCGTGCTTATCTGAACGAATTAAACAATTCCCAGTGTAATGGTTAACCTCTCCAAAACATGTCAGCATGATTTCATTGTGTAAGCCATCATAAGCAAAGTAGTCTACACAATTGTCAAAACAGTCAAGGACCTAATATTTTAAGAATTTCATTTAGCAGTAAATTCATGACTATAGGGCAGATGATATTGTAACTTTACTAGTTTGTTGAAAATTATTTTACAACCGTGTATACTACAGTTTCCTCTGTAATTTGGCTAATTTCATTTTTCCAAACGACATTCTGTTTTGAACAATTGCTAGTTATTTTGGGATTTGTCCATGTTATTTTGAGAATGTTATCTCTGTTTTGAGAAATGAGCCAAACCCATGAGAAACCTGTAATATATGGGCATTACTTTCGGTATATGAATTTACAGTTAAAAAAAAAAAGTTACTGATAAATGTCCTTGGTAAATTGTCTGTGTTGTCAAACTTCAATGGTTTCACTCACTTTTTCATTTTTATACATAGTCAAAATCTGATAGCTGAACGTAGACAAAACATCTAACCATTTTGACTTGTAGTGCTTACACCATGGCAAAGGGACAATGTATTTTGGGGGTACTAATGATATATGTGAGGAAGGAATTTAGTTTTGACACAAGGGTAAACTGTTTTTGGAGCGATATGAGCAGGTGATGAGGATCCATTATGCTGAACCATCTAGTTTATTTTGACAGGAGGACTAATTGAATGCAAATGAGCCAAAGCAATTGTGAAGGATCTATGCAATTTTTATGGTACTGGCTGTATTTATATGGGAGAAGGTTTAGTACTGATGGAAGAATGAGGTGTTTTGGGAGGTATATGTCATTTTGCTAGTTATCTGAACTGAAGTGTAAGAATGTTTGGCCAAATGACCCAATGGTTATAGGAATGTCATCAGAAATTAGCCAAATCAATCGAGAAAAACTGTGATGTGAATGTGTGTGAAACTGTGTGTGTGTGTGTGTGTGTGTGTGTGTGTGTGCGTGCGTGCGTGCGTGCGTGCATGCATGCTTGGATGAATGGGTTCACAGTTGTGTAACTAGTCTCCTCTGCTCTCTTCTTCACTCCTCCACTGTCCTCTCCTCTCCTCCTCCTACTCCTCAGATAGATAGATAGATAGATAGATAGATAGATAGATAGATAGATAGATAGATAGATAGATAGATAGATAGATAGATAGATAGATAGATAGATAGATAGATAGATAGATAGATAGATAGATAGAGTTTCTCTGGTGTTTTGATTTGGATCTGTTCAGATGAAATGTTGTTTTGGGTTTTGTCTTCATGTTTGTGAATGGTTTGTTGCCTGTGGCTGAGTGTGCTTGTGTTGACCTGCTGTGGCAGGACCATCATCATTTCTGTTTCTCATCTGCCCTGCTCTGCTCCGTTGCGACCCTCTTTCCCGCATCTGTGTACGGTTCATAACTCTCTGCTCCTCCCCTGAGCCCTGTTAAAGTGTCTTACACACGCACACGCACACACACGCACGCACACACACACACACACACAGAGGGAGAGAAACAGAGAGCGCTTGCTGTAAGTGCATGCAAGATCCCGAGTCATGGCGTAAACACACACACACACACACACACACACACACACACACACACACACACACACACACACACACACACACACACACACACACACACACACACACACACACACACACACACACACACACACACACACACACAGGTATAACTCAATGAGTGGTATATTTGGGCTGGAGGGTATGTTAAGGTACATTGGCCGTATAAATATTTTGTAACATTCACCTCTCTTGTCAGCACAGGCACAGAAAAGGGCGGAAATAGGGCACACATTTCAGTATGTGTACCTGCATTGGTGTTCTCTGTCACGTAGCCCTAGTATTTGGCATAACTCTTGCAATATATGTCAACCTTATATAAGTACCATGATTTATTGTCATAGCCGTTGGATACCTTCTGTGTTTTTTTTCTACTTTTGCCTAAAATTGAGTATGAACAATCACATGCTCTTTTGTTCAAATATGTTTTTATTATTTTAATTATTAGCATCATGTTATATTTTGCTCACTGACTAATAATATCATTTTGCTTTCTCAATTTTAGATTGTCAAAAACGGAAGAAGTCCTTGAGGAAAAAGTTTGACTCCATAGCCAAAGAGAAGAGTAAAGACAAAGGTATAGTAGTCTATGACATCATGGGTGCGTTTCTCGAAAGCATAGTTGCTAACTACGTTAGCTACTTTGTTGTTTACGATGCATTTTCCCATTGCTCAGGTTGCTAACTGACTAACAACTTTCAAGAAATGCACCCCAGATATATCCAATTCATCAAGTTAAAGTGTTTTTACTGGTAGGAGACTTGTTTAAACCAAATGGACCACATCATTCCAAACGCTCATCCCAGAGGAGCAACAACACATTCTTGTAGTGCAACAGCACAAGTTAGTGATTGTGATGCTGTTGTATGACACTAACAGAGCTTATGCAGCGTACAGCTAGTTTACAGCTTACTTCTGCTGCTGCTGCTTCTACTACTACTACTACTATTGCTACTACTACTACTACTACTACTGCTACTACTACTGCTGCTGCTGCTACTACTACTACTACTACTACTACTACTACTACTACTACTACTGCTGCTGCTGCTGCTGCTGCTGCTGCTGCTGCTGCTACTACTGCTGCTGCTGCTGCTGCTGCTGCTGCTACTACTGCTACTGCTGCTACTACTGCTGCTGCTGCTGCTGCTACTACTACTACTTCTACTACTACTACTGCTGCTGCTGCTGCTGCTACTACTACTGCTGCTGCTGCTGCTGCTGCTGCTGCTACTACTACCACTACTGCTGCTGCTGCTACTACTACTACTACTTCTTCTACTACTACTACTACTACTACTACTACTACTACTACTGCTGCTGCTGCTGCTGCTGCTGCTGCTGCTACTACTACTACTACTACTGCTGCTGCTGCTGCTACTACTACTACTACTTCTACTACTACTACTACTACTACTACTACTACTATTGCTGCTGCTGCTGCTGCTGCTGCTACCACTACCACTACCACTACCACTACTACTGCTGCTGCTACCGCTACCGCTGCTACTGCTGCTACTACTACTGCACTACTAGTACTAATACTAATACTAATACTACCTCTACAATAGCACTGTTATATTCTTCTACTCATTAAAGAATACACAGTATTGTTGCAGTGTTAATTCAACACTTAGTGAGTCCATTTAACATTCACAGTGTTTGGTCAACTCTCTAAGCGTTGAATTAACACTGCTACGTTTACTGTGTATCAGGCGTCATCCTTCTAATGTACGCAGTTTAATAACACATCTGTTGTCATATGTGCAGTTAACATGACTCCCCCCAGAGTCTTTGTTCGTTAACACTTTACTGGACGCCGGTGTCATATGCATGACATTACAGTGTCATAATAGTGTCATGACACAGTCATAGATAAGTCGTAAACATTAGGTCCAATGCCATGTCAACTTGTCTTTGCCATAACCGAATATCACTTAAGGCCAACAGCCTAAAATGTTTATGACATGGACATAATGTTTGTGACACGTACATAACTGTGCAATGACACTGTTATGACACTGTAATGACATGCTTATGACACCGGCGTCAAGTGAAGTGTTACCCTTTGTTCTGCCTAAGCTGAGGCAGTGCTTTCTCCCCCTCTGCCTGGACAGTGGACCGACAGTAGTAGAAGCTGTAGCCTTTGATCTGTATAACTTTGTGTAACTTTCTGGTGCAGACATCAGCTCAGCTCAAGCTGTTTATACCGACATAGCCGTGTGCAAAAATATACAGAATCCCGCCATGTAAAAAAAGGAAAAAGGTCAGCTTGAGCGATCGCTCTGCGTCAGCCCGTGTGCAACAATGTACACTGGAATGCAAGTTTCACAGTCGTCGCTAGGCTAGGCAGCCGAAGGAATAACAAAAACACTGTGGAGAGAGGAGAGGTTCCTTACTTATCATGGCCCTAGTTCTAGCCCTGCATGAGTAGCTTGTAGAGAGTTACTTTTGCACAATCCCTGGTGCTGAACAAAAAATTACGTATTTGTGGAAAAAATGTTCGCACACTCCTTTGGATTTTTTTCTTCTTTCAGTTATTTTTTTTTTTTTATTCATTCATTGGCAAGCATGATGACGTTTCGACCTCTCACCCTTCCTCAGATTCCAGATTCCTAGCCCTGCATGGGTCTGGGGAAATCTCAGGCCCTCTCCTCTGTCTCTGCATAGTATACGTTGCAGTGTTAATTCAGTCTCTATTCAATTCAATCTCAATTCAATGCAATTCAACACTCAGGGAGTTGATTTCATACTGTACTAGCCTAGAGTGTATTGGGTTCCCGGATGATTATTGGCAAAGGGTTCACGATTCAATGCATATGCCAGGATGCAATTCTTTCACGATGCATTGCGATTCATGTACTATTGCGATGCGTTGCGATATTTACTTCAGTAAATGTGTAAAAATACATCTTATTTGTCAGTTGCTGTGTAGCTTTCATAAGTCAATTCATCTTATTTAAGCATTTTAGTATCTGGGCCATCTTCCATCACAACAGAAATATTGCCTATTACCTTCTCTAATGAACAAAATGAAGCAGTGACAAATAGATTTTTTATTATTGTTAAATAATCGATTGTCATGAATCTATGGAGTATGTTGTGAAAATAAGCATCGCATTGCGTTGTCATTACGAATCTTTTGCACACCCCCAGAGTCCTCTCTCATCTGGCTGATGAACATATTCAAATCTACTTTAATCCTTGATTAAACCAGTTTAGGTAATCCAGGTTTAAATTTAAGATGTGCAACACATCTCAGATTAATTTAAACCATGTTTAAACATGGATTAACTAAACTCAGTTTAGGCCTAAACTAGGTTTAAGTTAAGCTATGTTGGTGCAACCCACCCTAAGTGTTGAATTGACACTGCAACATGTGCTGTCGTATTCAGAGTGCAGATAACTATAAAAGAAAATAAGGCATTGCCATTTTGACCATGAAAGCTTGAACTGAAATAAATCAGCTCGAGTCTGCTGCACTAAATCTTAACCAGGGAGCGATCCGAGACACTATCATGGCTTTGCTGTCACAGGGTGATTGATGAGTGACAACGGATCCGATCCCGGCTAGTGATAATGATCCCAACTGAAAACGCCTCTTCCCTCCACACTCGTCTCCTTATCACCCCATTTATCAACCTCTTCCCCCCCCTCACCCCACCCCACCCCACCCCACCCCGCTGCAGAGTTTGTGCCCCAGGCTTTCGGCATGCCGCTCTTGCAGGTGATTGCCAACGACCGCGCGCACAAGCAGCGGCATGACGGCCATCGAGGAGAGGAGCACCGAGACACCTCCACCGCCACCACCACCACCTCCTCCTCCTCCTCTGACCTGTTCTCCTCCATCCTGCCCTTCACCTCCAAGCGGCCCAACAAGGAGCTGTCCAGCAGCAACTCCTCCCTCAGCTCCACCTCCGAGAGCCCCAGCGACGGCACCAGCGTCACCCCGGGCACCCCGGAGGCTGGACCCCGCGCTCGCCGACGGGTAAGGATGGAAGGCCCATCTCTTCTGTGTACAGTAGATCGGTTTAATCTCAAACTGTGTGCTGGGACGACCCACCGGCGGGCCTTGAAAGTATTTCAAGTGGGCCTTGAAATCATTTTCTACTAATCAAAATAATATTTGTGTGTGTGTGTGTTGCTGTTGAATGTTTATTTGAGTTGTATTGTTTATTGGGTCAGAGGTGAGCCCGGAACAGTTTCAAGTGGGCCCCAAGTTGGAATAGGTTGGGAACCCCTGGTGTAGATGTTCATTCATGGTAGTCAGGAGGCCTAATTTGTGTGGTAACTTTCTTTTTTCTTTCTTTGTTCTTTACCTTGGAGGCTCGACTCCGCGGTCTCCGACGGGTATGAGATGTCCTTCTCTCTACAGTAGTGTGTAGATGCCCATTCCTTCCAGATCATGGTAGTCAGAGAGCCTGATCTCGAGAAATTGTGTCCAATTTCTCACGCAAACCAACATCAGAGACTGCCTCCAGATTCCAACGCTTTCCCTGCTGTCTAAAGCACATAGATACGTAGCTTCTGATTGGTCTAGCTGTGCCCTTACCAAAGACATCCCTAAACCTAACCTGTCAGTAATGCAATGTTTCTGAGTTATAAATTTGTGCCCTGATAAAAACCATCCCTAATCCTAACCTGTCACAGACAGCATGACGACTGCGCATGTGTGTCAAAGGGAATGCGTCGCAATCTGGACGCAATTTCAGTTCAGTTCCAGTTTCAGTTCAGCTTTTGGTTTGCGTGAGAAAATAGACACAATACAATTCCTTCGAGATCATGTAGAGTCAGGAAGGGGCTAACTTGTACAGTTAGGAGACTGGACTTCTCGTAAGAGACTGAAAATGTTTCCCTTTTCATCAAAAGGCCTTGTCTAGATTTGGATGTTGATGGTGAAGTCATCATTACTGTAGTTTCAGAAGTGAATCAGCTGTTGAGAGTTGAACGATCTTCACTCTGCAAGCAGTCCAGTTACCTTACAACTAGCCATGTTTCTTTGTAGTAGAGTATAGTGTAGTAAAGTATTTTTATTGTCAACTTTGATGTTTATCCATTTGTTAAGCACTTTGAGCTGAACGCCTTGTATGATATTGTGCTATACAAATACAGTTATTATTATTATTATTATTATTATAGTATACTATAACACATTTCATACACAAAGGCAATTTCATGGGCTTCACAAAAATGAAACTATGGCCGTGGCCTAACGGTAATGCACTGGGTTACCACGCTGGCGACCCCGGTTCGATCATTCCGGCCCGAGTCATTTGATGACCGTTCCCCATCTCTCTCCCCTCTCTCCTCACTTCCTGTCAAAATCTCCACTTTCCTATCAACAAAGGCATAAAAGCCCCGAAAAAAAACACATGAAACCATAGAACAGGTAGCCATCTAGTACCTATGACTAAGATCTGACGTGATGTGGCAGATTTTTCTGGTCCCCAAATGATGACATTTTCTGATCTGAAAGAAAAGGTTCACCTGACAGTAGGGATGCAAACGATTCATCAATTTATCGACTTTAATCGATCAATGCGTTAATCGATTAAAAAACATTAATCGCAATTAATCGACAATTCAACCTACAAGAGACCCAGGTGAAATGGGCATGTGAAGAGTGTGTGTGAAGAGGGGTGTGATTAGTGGGAATATTTAAATCACCTTTGGATTAAAGAATTGAAATAGAACTTATTTACATGTTGTATTTTAATTCAATTTTTAAGTTAAACTTTTAGATTTAGTTTTTTTTTTCGAGAAACATTGAGATTTCTGTGGGAAAACGCAGCTTATCAATTAATCGTAAGTCGATCGATAAGGCTATCAACTAATGATTAATGACTTAATCGCTAATTTGCATCCCTACCTGACAGTGCAAACACAGTACAGTAGTAGTTAGTACTAGTAGAGAGGGGGGATCTATAGGTGAATGGGCAAAGAGCCCAAGAGAGCCTATGTAGCTTTACTCTAATCAAGTCTAAAGCTTATGACCTTGCTTAAGGTAAGGACCTTATTGTCCTGTGAACAGCTAACGTCTTCCACTGAGTACATCCTCCCGTGCAATCTGCTGCAAGAGGCACATTTCCATTTCCTCAAATTGCAGATGCAATAGTGTGCTCTTGTTTTTTGTAAGTTTATTTTCCTTATTATATGTCTATGTGCATTCTCCCTGGCAGAAGAGACTCTTTGTCTCAATGGGACAATCCTGGATGAATACAGGATACATTAAATAAATAAACTTTTATTGCATTTTAGAAAGCAAAAAAGTGCTACCCAAAGTGAAGGGCAAAGGTTTCGGTCACAGTCTCAAATGCAATTAACCCCTTAAGACACGGCATTATGAATGAGCTGTTACCAGCATGGCTATGACCAAGTTGTAATGTATTACTAAAGGCCCCGTGCACTGTCACAGTAGTGTAATACTACAGTAGTTAACTTTCAATGTCTATTACAGTGTGCCACAGGAGGTACGGCGTGCATTAAGGGGCTACTGTATACTATTGCATCCAGGGGCGGAGTGGGAGGACTTTTCCCACCGGGACAATTTTCCACTTGGCGGCCCTTTAAAAAAATCTAAATAAAAACAAAGCGAACAACATGGTTTCCTAACCAAAAACACTAAAAAACACCAAATCTACAATCGTACTACATGTGGACATTAGTGTTGTCAAAATGTCAACCTGAAGTGGAGAATTGTAGCCTACACCTTGATGAAATGCACAGCCAGTGGTGTAGTCTAGGCCCTACGTAAAACGCAGGTAGGCCTATACGCAGCCATTTCAAAATTTCAGGGATTACAGTATACCCACTCAAAATTGATTGATCCATTATTTAGAATAGCACAAATATATACAGTATACCCACATCAAAAAATGCTCAAATATACAGTATACCCACTTCAAAAAGTAGACTACACCACTGCAGCCATCATCACAGTCCAAAGCAATAGAACTAGTTGCAGGTTAGGATACATCATGCTACTGTTCCATGCAAATGTGCACTCCACTGTCATTTTGACAGTTTGTAGGCCTATTGAATTATCGTTTAAGGAAGACAGGATGAGCATGGGCACAAAGTTTTGAGTGTGGGGATTTTTAGAAGAGTAGGCTATAGCTTACAAAAAGTCTGTCTACATTGTGCATTAAACCCACCATACAGCAAATAAGCCAACCCTAGCTACTTCAAAGCACAACCATAAGTCAACAAAATGTATTAAACGGTGTAGGCCTACCTTTAAACGCTGTCTTCGTTGCAGCAAATGTCTTTTCTAGCAATCACTCCACTTTAATCCACAGTTTAGTCTACACACCCAGCACTGGTCACATCAGAATCTTGTGTGGTAATTATTTTGTTCCATTTCTTCAGACATTACATAGGCTACATCCTAAATGTGCCACATATAAATATATGTATGATAATAATATTATTTCGAGTATAAGGAGATATACCGGACCAGTAGTTCTAACAAATCAATGCCATCAAAACAAAACTGCGTCTGTTAGCTGCAGTTCTCTTCCTTACCACTTGGTGGAGTCTGTTCGTAACCCAAGTCAATAACCACAGAGCAAGTGAATCTGGGCTGGCAGACTGTAAACTGTAACAGTCATGTGGAAATCGGAAAATAAATCATAACTTATTAATATTTACATCTTTTGGTAACCAATCTAAATAGCACAGGTTCTTCAAATATAGACAGGTCATCAGCTGGGAAAATTAGGCCTTTCGTCCTACCGCACTTTTCTCTGTGGATTACTGACCAGAAGCCCTATTGGAAGAAATTAAATCATGGGGCCACGTCAATTTTTGCTCAGAATTCAATATGGCCGCCATTTTCCAAAATTACTTGTTTTCATGCATTATTACATTGTACTATAAGGTGATATTCATGAACGATGAACTACTTTCAGCACTATTCTGTCCTATTTCCTTACATACATGTTTACAAAGGTTGACTAAACTAAAAGAAATGAAAATAAAGTTGGCCACCGTGCAATATCCAAAGGAAAGAGCTGAAAATAATGACTGAAATGCACATACAGAGTCTATGGCTGCGAAAAATTAGGCCTATTGTCCTGTCAGGGTTTTCACAGTGGATTACAGACCAGAAGGCCTATTGAAAAAGATGAAAACTTAGGGCCATCTATGTGCTCCAAAATTCAAAATGTTCTCTGTTTTTCAGAATGGCAGACTTTCACACATTTTTCTCAATACTGTAAGGCCATAATTACCAATAAAGATGACCTATTTTTCAGTTAAATTGTCCTATTTCCTTACAGACATGAGTATAAAGGTTGTCTAGAAAAAGGCGTGAATATATGTACAGGGAGTGGACAAAATAACTGAGACACCTGTCATTTTAGTGTCATTTAGTTCCTCTTGCATCCACAGTTAATCCCGTTGGATGTGGTTCATCCTTCTTGGTGGAATGCAGACATTACCTTGGATACTGTGGCTCTTGATCACAAAAACTTGCTGTCTCGGTCAAAGATGCAACAGTTACACAGAATTTCTCCTTTTTGAACTCTGACATGTCACCCATAATGTTGTGTGCATTGCAAAATTTTGGGCAAAACTGTGTTCTTACCCTGCTAATTGAACCTTCACACTTCACTTTACTGGTGCAATGTGCTTAATGAAGATTGGCCAACAGGCTGGTCCACTTGAGCCATTAAACTTCCAACTCTAAAATGAAAGGTGTCTCAGTTATTTTGTCCACCCCCTGTATCTTGCCACTTTGAAATATCCAAAGGAATGTTGTCAAATGATTGAATTTCACAAACACAGTGGACTGCTGAAAAAAGGCATATTGTCCTGCCAAAGTGTGTGTGTGTGTGTGTGTGTGTGTGTGTGTGTGTGTGTGTGTGTGGTGTGTGTGTGTGTGTGTGTGTGTGTGTGTGTGTGTGTGTGTGTACGTGTATGTGTATGTGTGAGTGTGTGTGTGTGTGTGTGTGTGTGAGCGCGCGCTTGTGTGTGTGTGTGCGCTTGTGTGTGTGTGTGTGTGTGTGTGTGTGTGTGCGCGTTTGTGTGTGTGTGTGCGTGCGTTTGTATGTGTGTGTACGTGTGCCTGAGTGCGCTTTTCTCAAGTGTGTGTGGCCAGTGTGCTTCTTTACATACACTGACATGAAAGTCTGCCATTCTGAAAAACAGAGAACATTTTGAATTTTGGAGCACATTTGAGATGGCAACCAGCTGGTGAATCTTTTTCAATAGGCCTTCTGGTCTGTAATCCACTGTGAAAACCCTGACAGGACAATAGGCCTAATTTTCGCAGCCATAGACTCTGTATGTGCATTTCAATCATTATTTTCAGCACTTTCCTTTGGATTTTGCAAGGTGGCCAACTTTATTTTCATTTCTGTTAGTTTAGTCAACCTTTGTAAACATGTATGTAAGGAATTAGGACAGAATAGTGCTGAAAGTAGTTCATCGTTCATGAATATCACCTTATAGTACAATGTAATAATGCATGAAAACAAGTAATTTTGGAAAATGGCGGCCATATTGAATTCTGAGCAAAAATTGACGTGGCCCCATGTTTACATTTCTTCCAATAGGGCTTCTGGTCAGTAATCCACAGAGAAAAGTGCGGTAGGACAAAAGGCCTAATTTTCCCAGCTGATGACCTGTCTAATACTGAAAACGAAACTGTGTCACTAAGATCTAGTAAACTTGCGCGATCTACGGTGTATGGAAATTATCAGTAGAGAAGGGGTGTGGCCAATTTACTGTTTGACACCGTCAGTGAGGTATTGCCGTCTGGTACACCGTATATATAACGGCTAGTCTATCTCATTTTAAAAGTGAGCTGCGGAGAGCAGGAAACCAGCGCTTGTCGAGACATTCGGGACATTTCAGGGCCAGTTGGAAACTCATAGCGGCCGCATTATTACATTTTACGGCCGCGGCCCACCGGGACAAGTCCCCGATCTCCCGATGGCCACTCCGCGCCTGATTGCATCTGCATTAAGGTGTGTGAGTACCCCTCGCTTGCTTACCTATTGGAACCTCCGCACCCACCAGGCTCCAAGTCCAAAAGGCGCGGTACCTCCACTGGAAAGACCATTTACTTACATTGGTAACAGCCATTCCCTGTCATGTAAAACAGACATCCATCCCTCCATAAATCTCTGTCGAAAGTTATGAACTACAGTTTTGACACTGGAATGGAAATCATTCATTTCCTGACTTTTCATGACTTTGTTCTATGACATGACATTGTTGTGTGACACTATGACATATGCATGAGCACACACAAAAATGTGTGACAGATTAAGGATTTAAAACGTGCATAAATCATGGAGAAATAAATCTGCAGAGATGTCTCTCCATGAGGTACGCCACTAATCCATACACGCTGTGTGTCTGCAGCAGAGAGCCATGTCTGAGCTATGGAATAGGAGCATTAGTAGTCGGCAGTACAGGGTGTGTCACAAGTTCTAGGAGATGTTTGAAGCACGCACATCCAAAAAACGTCTGACCTGGGACCAAAGACAACCAAATGACCAGATGAAGACGAGAAAAAGTCCGCTTCAAACCAGGATTTTTTTGCTCACACTTCTTTTTATTTTTGCGTAAAAATAAAATTGTTAGTGTTCACCCAAAACGTGTAAAAAAAATGTGCTAAGCCCCCCTTTATGACAGTGCATGAAGATGTGCATAGTATAGGCAAGTGTCATGTAAATTCATGCTATATGCCTGTCTGTGGACTGCATAACAGCCCTTTATGACAGTGCATGAAGATGTGCATAGTATAGACAAGTGTCATGTAAATTCATGCTATATGCCTGTCTGTGCCCCAGGGAGGGATGTCTGTGGACTGCATCACGGACCTGGACGACAGTGACTCGCGGCTGCTGGAGGCCCTACAGCTCTCCCTGCCCGCCGAGCCGCCCAGCAAGAAGGAGAAGCAGCGGGACAAGAAGCTCAGCCTCAACCCCATCTACAGGCAGGTGCCCCGCGTGGTCGACTGCTGCTGCCAGCACCTGGAGAGATTCGGTAAACCTCCTCCTCAACCTTAACACACGTGTTGTTTACGCTTTCGTTTTCTTTTCTGTCACCATCGCAGCAGTCAAAGTACTAAAAGAATACACAAATACAAAATACAAAATATAATTCACTTAGACTGCTGCCACCAGCACCTGGAGAGATAGGGCACACCTCCGTAACCTTAACACAGACTTGGCTCTTTTTTGCGTTGCATTACATTTTTACTATTATTGCATTTGGCAGAAGCTTTTTAATCAATACGACTTACAATCGAGGACACAATCGTAGCCAACAACACTAGCAGATACAAAGTCCACAGGAAATACAGAGCAAGAGCAGATGCCAAGTAGGGTTAGTTTTTTTTTAAGTACATTAGTACCGGGGCTTGACATTCACTTTTTCGCTTGCCGGACACTGTGGCTAGTGGTTTTCCTGAGTCACTAACCATCCAGCTATTCTACTAGCCCCATTTCTTTTTTTTGTATCATGACGCTGTACATCTAACCTCAGAAGATGAGGTGCTTAAAGCAAGAAGATGAGTGCATGGGTTTCTACTTGGAAATAAAACAAACAAATAGAAACTGAGTAACTGAGCTTTTTCTCACACTTAAATACAAACAATTGATGCACAAGGGGCAAAGTGCAGAATATACTCTATTCTGATATGTCAGCAGCATTTGTTCCATTGCTCCATTCAAAGTCAAGTCAAGTGTACAACATTTAATTTACTAGACTGCTGTCACCAGCACCTGGGGAGATGATGTTACACCCCTTAAACCTGACTTTTTCTTGACACCCGTTTTTTACATCTTTATGTACAAAATACATTT
Organism: Engraulis encrasicolus; assembly: GCF_034702125.1. NCBI lineage: Eukaryota > Metazoa > Chordata > Actinopteri > Clupeiformes > Engraulidae > Engraulis > Engraulis encrasicolus. The sequence goes on from NC_085869.1 coordinate 17,604,768, forward strand.
ACCTAAACACTGTTTAGTTGTAGTGTTTAAACTAATAGGAGAATACACTTAATATACAAAATATATTTTCCTTGTGTCAATATCTTAACAGGTTTGCAGACAGTTGGGATTTTCAGAGTGGGAAGCTCAAAGAAGCGGGTGAGACAGGTATGACCGATTTCTTAGCTGCGTATTTGTTTACTTTCTTAAGTCTTGGTGTGTGTGTGTGTGATTACTGTCAATTGCTACATTAACATGACGGTTTTCATTCCGAATTAATAATTCAGAATTAAATAGCTCCGTCGAGTTGACTTTGATCTTTTCTTTAATTCCGAATTAATATGTGTTTACATGACATTTTCAAAGCGGAATTAATCTTTATTCAGAATTAAAGTCAGTTAATTCCGAATTAAATGTCTCATGCAAACGTAGCAGCTGTCTTACAGGTATTGTTGTGCTTAGTTTAATTGCACATCGGAGACACATTGGTCACACACGCAATTTCAAACTTCCCTGCTAACCTTGTTACTTAGATTTTTGACAATGAAGCGGTAATGATGCGGAGAGGAGCTCTGCTGATGTTGTTGCTGTTGTTTCCTGGTGATGATTATGTAGCTACGAGAGGAATTCGACCAGGGCATAGACGTGCAGCTGGAGGAGGAGCACAGCGTCCATGACGTGGCCGCGCTGCTGAAGGAGTTCCTGCGTGACATGCCTGACCCGCTACTCACCAAAGAGCTGTACACGGCATTCATCAACTGCATGTGTGAGTGCCACGTAATCTTGTTCATTCCCCGGTCCAGGCTATATCACAAGTATACTGTCTGAGCAGCAGTACAAATAGTCAGCAAAACGGTTGATAATTAATATTAACAATTGCTAATGTTATTTTATTGTCGTGAAATGAAACATTTTGTTTGAGAGAATAGAACAGTGTTGCGGAGCTTTATCATTTCCCTTCAGCTACCTTTTGTTTGGTCCAGCACCTGTGCTACTGATGTGCGCGCATTTTCTGACTTTTTGGTTGTGTCTGACTGTCTGTGTGACCGTGTTCAGCTCTGGACCCCACGGAGCAGAGAGAGTAGTAAAATGTTACACTAACCAAAGAGTAAAATTGTTTGACCTGATTATATTGTATGTCCCCCTGTCTGTTTGTCTGTCTGTCTGTCTGTCTGTCTGTCTGTCTGTCTGTCTGTCTGTCTGTCTGTCTGTCTGTCTGTCTGTCTGTCTGTCTGTCTGTCTGTCTCTGTCTGTCCCCCTGTCTGTCTGTGTGACCATGTCCAGCTCTGGACCCAGCGGAGCAGACTAGCTGTATGCAGCTGCTCCTCTACCTGCTGCCCGCCTGCAACTGCGACACTCTGCATCGCCTCCTGGAGTTCCTGGCCACAGTAGCGGCCCACGCAGACGACTCCCACAGCACAGACGGACACGAGGTGAGGAGAGGGCTGAGGACGGGCTGTAGAGTCAGCTTTTATAGATAGGTTTCCTTTTTAGGCCCAGCTGTGGCTTAGTCGGCTGGGCACTGGACTGCTACGTGGGCGACCCGGGTTCGATTCCCGATCCGGGTAATTTCCCGATCCTCCCCAGTCTCTCTCTCTCACTCATTTCCTGTCACACTCTTTACTGTCCTGCCTGGAAACTGCTGTCACTCAAGAAATGCACTCAGGTTATTGGCTTCTTAGCCTCTTTCCCCTCCTCACAGCGGGAATGCTCGTTAACAGGAAACCTATCTATACCCAAGTACAGTTTACTTGCACGTGATACAAGACCTTTTGTCTTCGGTGGATGTTTACTGGGCTCTACAAAATACACAAAGATAGGCATGAGTACAAAGGCAAGGCAAGTGTATTTGTACAGCGTGTTTCATACACAGATGCAGTTCAATGTGCTTCACAAAAATAAAAGTAAAATATAGTAAAAATAAAGTAAAATAAAGAAATAAAGAAAACATTAAGTAATTAGAGTCAAAGAAAATGTAAACTTTAAAATAAACAATACATAATTAGAATCAAAGTAAGCTACATTTGATTATCAAACTCTGTATGTCAGTCATACAGGTACACATCATTTAAGAGGGACAGCAAAGATTATACTAAAATGAAGAGAAGTCAGCAACATTGTGGCATATGATTTGTTCTGCTGGAATTGCAGTCCATCAGTTCTCTTAATTATTCTGCCCTGAGAAGCAATGTTGTTTTATATTATTATTTATAGGGGCTTTTGTGCCTTTTTTTTGAGAGGACGGTATGAGATGGTGAGAGGAGGCGAGTGGGAGAGAAAGATGGGATCAGGAAATGACCTCGGGTCGGAATCAAACCCGGGTCCCTGGTTTAACAATGCAGTGCCCTACCGATTTAGCTGCGGCAGGGCCGATACAAGGGTATTTTGTGGTGAGGAAGCCAGAGTAAGACCATTTTTCTGTTATTACTCATGCAGTCATGCAGATTCACAGCAAATATAGCTGATCCCACCAAGCTTAGTGAACAAGAAGCTTATCCCAGTGTTGGCAGTAGTTTCATGACTAACAACAAACCCCCATGACAAAGTGTGGATGGGTGTGTTTGAATGCAGGGTTACATGAGTTGCGTACTGTATTGTGTGTGTGTGTGTGTGTGCGTGTGCGTGTGCGTGTGCGTGTGTGCGTGTGTGCGTGTGTGCGTGTGTGTGTGTGTGTGTGTGTGTGTGTGTGTGTGTGTGTGTGTGTGTGTGTGTTGGGGGAGGAGGGGGGGTTGAATGAGGTCATGTAAGTGTCTGTTTGGACATTACCTCTCCTGTTCCTCTTTCGTCTTCCTCCTGTTGTCTGCCAGTATTTACAGTATCGTATATGCAGCATATGTCTTGGCCTCCTCGACTCGTTCAACACGAGGGTCCGTCGGCTTTGGCATTAACAGCCATGTGTCATATATTTTCAGGTTCCAGGCAACAAGATGACCTCTCTGAACCTGGCCACCATCTTTGGCCCCAACCTGCTCCACAAGCAGAAGAGCTCGGATAAAGAATTCGTCGTGCAGAGCTCCGCCCGGGCAGAGGAGAGCACCACCATTATTGGCATCGTCCAGAGAATGATCAACACGTACGAGGCTCTTTTCACGGTAAGCACTGCATATGGAAAATACAGCTGACATTAATGTGAATGTTCCAACTCCCATTGTCATTGTGACACAGCACACAAGTGTTCACTGCACACAACAAAATTGCATTAATGCCTCACCCGTGCAAGGGGGCAATGGTGCCCGAAAGGGAGCAGTGCGGCAGGACAGTACCATGCTCAGCGTACCTCAGTCATGGAGGAGGATGGGGGAGAGCACTGGCTAATTACTCACCCCACCAACCTGGTGGGTCGGGAGTCAAACCGGCAACCTTTGGGCTACAAGTCTGACGCCCTAACCGCTTACCCATGACTGCCCCAAGCAGAAGCAACATGCTGGATTTTGTTGTGGTCTGTACTGTGCACGGTATACGTGTACAGTGTAAATTCAACACTGGTAGAGTTGGAACAACACTGCGGGTGTTAAATTTGACTCTAGTCCAAGCGTTACATGCCTTAACACTGTACAGTTTACTGTGTGCTGCTGTGTACTGTCTGCCTGAAGTACCGACTGCCGAGCAGCAGATCACAGCATGATATGATCAGATGCTTGCAACTCCAAGTCACTGTTTCCAGCACATCCCAAGATGGTCTTTGCAGGCGCTTACTTAGGCATTTGAAAAAGTCATCCAAGTAGCTGAGTCAGATTGAATGTAAACAGGAGTTTAACAATGTAGCAATGAGTTTGAAAAGAGCATGCAGGGCTAGCTCTGGTGAAGAGGGCTCTTAAAAATGAGTTTTATTCGGAGCCTGTGAAAGCCTCGTCAGACTGGATAGAGAGAGGGGGGGGGGGCTCTCCTGCGCTCCTGTCCAATCCCTCCCCCAAGATGGCCTACAGCACAGCACAGCACAGTACAGTGCAGCTACTGAGACCCTTGTTGCCAGATTGGGCAGTTTCCCACCCAGTTGGACTGCTTAGGATGACGTCTGCTTGTAAAATATCATTCAGTCAATCAATCAATCAATCAATCAATCAATCAATCAAAATTACGTATATAGCACATTACAATACATACTTGTCATTCAATGTGCTAAAGAGTAGAGAAAGAGGAAAGAGAAGGAAAATGAACTATTTTGTAGTGGTATCAACAATAATCTTCGGCAATGCAATGCGGGGCATGGACAATTCAATTCAATGCGGCAAGTTCCAGAATCGATAAGGCAAATTTTTAAAGTTTCAATTACTTTCGTGGATATTTCAGGAGCAAATGAAGAGTTCAGGTACAAAACCCCCAACTCCATTTCTGAAGACCTGCACTTCTATATTTTTAGAGAACCCCGTTGTTGTTTTGGTTTACATTCATGTACTTGATAATACATATAAATAGTTATATTACATAGATAAAATAAAAAATATGCAATTTTTATAGCTTTGTATTAAATAAAAAAATGAATTAAAATTATTTTCTGAAAAGGCACTTAGGGGATTTTGCATCTGAACTCTTCAAATGAATGTTAAATTAAATAAAACACTTCAAAGCATTGAAAACTGCAAGACTGATACAGAAAACAGCCAATGAAATGTTGCTCAGTATCTGACTACTTGTATTGCCTCATCATGACTTATGAAGCATTTGCTTTGCTTTCAGTAGAAATGTAATGCATTGCAATGCATCGTAGAATTGAATCAAATCGCTACCTCCCGAATCGTAATCGAATCGAATTGTGAGGGCAGTGCCAATGCACACCACTACTATATCGTGCTATAGATAGTAGATCATTAACTATCACCAATTTTAATTGTTTGTTAAAACAAGATTCTGTTGGGGCAGTTCTAATTTGGACAGGAACTTGGTTCCAGCATTTTGCAGCATAATGACTAAATGCAATTTCACCCTGTCTAGACTTGACCCGAGGCACAACCAGTAGTGGAGGATATTCTGGAAAATAGGATGAAAAGGGCATTTGAGTCGGGTTTTCCTGCAGATTTATGACCATAGAAATCTATAGATTTGAGTGTAAATTGGGCAGGATTTAGTGCTTCCAGGTGGGTTTTGAGCATTCTTTTTTAGACTGGAAATGATCGGCCTCATCTGGCAACCCTGACTTAGTTCTGATGCCTCCTGAATCTCAGGAAATGCAGTGTCTGTTTGGGGCCGGTCCAGGCGAGTCTTAACTCCTCTGCTACAGGCTGAGGGAATTTTCTTCATAACACGGCCGGCTACGTGCGGGAATAAATGTATTTGTTGCATTTTTTTTCTTCGTGTATATGTGTGCTCATGGTGAGTTTGATAGTTGCTCGCTGCAGGCCAGAGTGATGTCTTGCTACATGACGTCTTTGCTCTAGTTGTCAGACCACCCAAACCTGTGGCACAGCAGTGACACAGCATTTATATGTAAGAGTCAGTTGCTATTTTTATTCTCAGTGCTGTGGGTGTGTATATGAATTAAAATGGTGCTATATTTCCCATAAGCTGATTGGTCTGGAAATGTTAAAATTCCATAACACAACTGCAGCAGATTATCTAGCAGAAGACTAAAACGAGTGTGATACAGTGTGATGTGCAATACGTGTATTTGTTTATGTAATCATGTAAAGGACCATCTAACCTGTCAAGGAACAAATGAGCCTTATTGCTATAGTCTTGTGCTGTCCCTGTGTTAAATAAATAAACTTTCAAAATAAACTTTCAATCATGAAGTTCATGGAATCATGCAGTTATGAGGGTGTGGGATTGCTTATATGGGTGTATTGTGGTAATGAAAGTGGATAATATTTCCCAATATTTTGAAAGGGAAAGCTCACCTGGGAAACTCTAACTCCCATTGTCATTGTGAAACAGCACACAAGTGCACACTGCACACAACGAAATTGAATGTATGCCTCAAGGCCTCAACTGTGCAAGGGGGCAACCCCCAATGGCACCCGATAGGGAGCAGTGCGGTGAGATGGTACCATGCTCAAGGTACCTCAGTTATGGAGGAGGATGGGGGAGAGCACTGGTTAATTACTCCCCCCCCCACCAACCTGGCAGGTCGGGAGTCGAACCTGCAACCTTTGGGCTACAAGTCTGCAGTGCATTTCTCGAAACTAAAGTTTCTAACTGTGTTAGCTACTTTGTTGTTTGCAATGCAATTTCCCATCGACAACTATCCAAGTTGCTAACTATCCAACTATCCAACTGGCTAACAACTACGCTTTCGAGAAACACACCCCTGACGCCCTAACTAACTGCTTACCCATGCCTGGCCTTTTTGCTGTCTCCTGTAGGTGTCCCCTGAGCTGCAGCACGAGGTGTTGATGAGCCTGCTGGAGACCGACCCTGACGTGGTGGACTACCTGCTGAGGAGGAAAGCGGCGCAGTCAGAGTGAGTCTGGGCCTTGGCTCTTTCTCAATGCCCAGTGTTCTAGCCTTGCTAGCACGTGAAATGCCCAGTGATTGGATACTCTTTGGTGAACTCTGTGGAGTATCCAATCACCAGGCGTTTCACATCCTAGCAAGGCTAGAGCACTTGACATTGAGAAGTAGCCCTTGTCTTGTTGTGGACACTTGTTCACAAATGGCAGAGTGCGTTGTTGTGTGTTGTCTCCCTCTAGTGGTGGCTCTTGGATAGTACGTAAGTCCATTAAGCCAACAGATCACAGCTGAAGACAACAGAGGAACACGGATTCCCCCCTATCAGGGCTCTAAATGAACACCAGCCCACCGGCCAAATGCTGGTAAAATTTCAGTTCGGCTGGTAGATATGTCAAACTTACTTGCCATACTTGCCATAGTGAGTGTATGTTTGACTACTAAGATTAATACTAGCCATTTTGACTGGTGATGAAAAAAGTTCATTTAAGTTACCTCTTATGGTGCAGAACTAGACCAAATTGCAACTCGCAAACATATAACATAAACATCTTTGTCTAGTTTCATTACAGGGTTGTGTCAGTAACCTTTTTTTTTACATGAAATGTTATAAATGTTCTTTCCATTGTTTTGGCCTCCTCCTCCACCCTGCCCTGCTCTCAAGTTCAAGTTCAAGTGTACTCAATTGTCAAAAATCTATGTCACAGGGTTAGCACAGAAGTGTGAAATTGCGTTGGACCAGTCTCCAATGTGCAGGTGGGGTTGCAGGTATGACATCACGTTGGGGGAACTCCCCCAGGATTCTAAGGTTCTACATAGACTCCTATGAGCCTGTGGAACCCCCAACGTGATGTCATAATGGTACATTTTCTTAAAATGGTTAACCTGCAACCCCACCTTTAACTAACTAAAAACATTTAAATAAGACTCTCCCTCCGCTCCGCTCTCCAGAAGCCCTGGCCCGCTCCGCTCGGAGGACTCCTTGTCCCTGAGTGAGAGGCACTCCTGCAGCGACTCCAACGTGGCCTCCAGCGGCGAGGTGTCCCCTTATGACAACAACTCCCCCGTGCTCTCCGACCAGCTGCTGCTGCCCCCAGAGCTGTGTGAAGACAACAGCAGCGGCAGCAGCAGACTCCCCAACAAGCCTGACAAGCTCTTCCTAGAGGGGCCGGTCCGAGGGAGGCTAGGGCATCCCAGCCACACAGCAGCAGCCTCTGGCACAGGTATGATTGAATGTGTTTAACCGGATCCCACCGCACTCTCGATTAAAAGGTGCCAAACATAAACAAAAACTGTGTAATATTGAAAGAAAAATGTTCAGCCCTGAGGAAGGTCAGTAGACCGAAAGCTTGGCCTATCATTAAAAAGAACACAAAGGGGATTTAAGTGTGCAGACATTTTTCTTTCAATTTTACACAGGTATGATTGAATGAAATGAATGAATAAATGAATGAATGAATGAATGAATGAATGAATGAATGAATGAATGAATGAATGAATGAATGAATGAATGAATGAATGAAGACCTTTATTGCCCAGGAGGGAATTTGTCTCACATTTTGAAAGCCATACACTAACAAACACTTGGACATACCTGTCATATCAATTCCATAGCTCACAAAACTGTATAGCGCTTTTACTGTCGAATAACACTTAAATATAAACATGCAAAGTGTAATGGACTTTGTCTACTACTTAAAGTGGATTGGATTAATCCATGCGCTGTATGTCTATCTGTATGTTACATTAATGCTTATGATGTTCATTATATATATATATAAACATATTTTATGTACTGTATTACATATAATACCTAAAATACCACTTTGGAGACACAATATAAAATTATATATACCAAATACAAACGGTTACACAAAGGCTAGACAGCTGTCTTCTGTAAGGCATTGGATATGACAATTTTCCTCATGTTTGTTTCAGTGAGGTGATTGAATGATCACCCAAAAATGTGATGAGAATCTTGTTCAGTGAAAAGTCATTACATTTCCTTCTTTTTCAGCCAAAAATGAAGACGCACAGTCATACTTGTGGGGAACTTGGCATGCATCACTGAAGACAGGATTGAAAGATCACAACTCAGGTAAGTCAAACTAATGGACACATACAGCAACAGGAGTAATCATGGCAGCATTGTAATGTTAGCAGTATTTCTAGAAGTGGTATTTCATTTCTCTGTGCACTATGTATATCACATACTGTAGATGAATTTCCCTTTGTAAAAGGACCAGTTAATCAATCCCATGAACTGGGAGAAATACCTTGAAAAATTACAGCCGAAGTGTTTTGCTTCAGAAGGCACATGGTCAAAACAGAAGGCCAGGCAGCAGCATGCTGGCTAAACATGTTTTGTGTGTGTTGTGTGGGCTGTGATGTGACATACTGTGTGACTATTTATCACTTATCCTGGGCCCAACCCTTGTGGACCTTAAGGCTCTACAATCTCTACTTATGTCCCCTTATGTCACTTTCGCTACATCTACTCATTTACCTATCTACTTATTTGTCTTTTCTACTTCTACCTTTTTTTATTTTCATCTTCAACATTTATGTTTTTCCATTTGCTAAAGGGAGACCGTGTGGGATTTTTAGTTGTTTATTTCCAGAATCCATGCTACCCATTCACTGATGTTACCTTTTTCATGAATACTTACCACCACCATCAAATTCTAAGTGTTCATTATGACTGGAAAAATTGCACTTTTCATACATGAAAAAGGGGATCTTCTCCATGGTCCGCCATTTTGAATTTCCAAAAATAGTCATTTTTAGCTGTAAAACTGACTGTACCTGGGCCATACTAGAAAATATTAGTTTATTTCTTCGTTAACTTTCACGAAAAGATCAAATTTGGCAATAGGCAACCCAGTTTCAATGAGCAGCATAGTTGCAGTACCTTATTTGACCATTTCCTGCACAGTGTCCCTTTAAGCACTTATTATTATTATTATTATTACTGTAGGCTCTCAGGGGAACGTGTCCCAGAGCTCCCTGGGAGGCTCCTCGGAGGGTCTGGACAGCCAGCAGCAGCGTGTCTGCGCGAAGCCGCCCCTGCGACGCCTTCTCACCTCCCAAGCGCTGGCCGAGTTGCGGACCCATCACCACGCCCCGCTCACGCGAGCCAGCAGCAGCCCTCAGTCAGGCGCCTGGCCCAGCCCCGCCCCCAGCCCCGTCCCCGGCCAACCCATGTGCAGCAGTCACCATGAGACCCGCAGCCAACCGGCGTCAGGCAGCTTAGACGACATCAGAGGCCGCACCGCCAGACCTCCTCACACGGCAAGAGCGACATGTGGCGGCCGACCGGAGAGCAGACCGTCTTATCTTTACTCAGCGCAGTGCAGGAGTAACGCCGCTCCTCCTCCTTCCCCACTGTCGCTATCGTCTACACACTCCCCAAGTTCTCCGTCCACTCTGTCCCCACTGAACAACAACAACACCCCAGGCCCCCAGACGGAGGCGTCAGGAAGTCCGTCCACCCCCAGGGGCCACAACGGCCCCAGCACAGACTCTCCGGAGTGGCAGCAGGAAAAGTGGCAGATATGGCAGCTGCTCTCCACAGACAATGCAGACACATTTCCTGAGACTCTAGTGTGACACTGTCACTCACTGCCATCGGCCCTCGGGGCCTTTCGCCTAGCTGCGTAGCACATGGCTCCAAAACTGTTCTAGTATACCCGGTGCTTCGTGGCGAAAGATGTAGATAGTTGTGAATGTTTTCTTGCTTTTTTTGTACCCACCTGCCAAGAGATCGTTTCACTCTGCTCCATTTAAACATACCTCAGCTTTAATATCCAGTATATTTTTTTGTCAACTCTTTAAAATCCCTCCAGTTGCATATCAGACAAATTCGTGTTGAAAACATTTCTTTTATATTAATCAAAAATGTATCCGCTATTTATCATTTTTGACCTATTCACCACTATATGGTTGTACAATCCTACAGTAATCACAGGAAAATTCACATACCAAAGAATGACAGTGATGTACTGTCAGAAAGATGGAACTGACCCAATTGAATGTAAGCTAAATGCAGTATTTTGGTACTATTTTTATACCTAGCTTCACTGTTTCTTTATGTTTATGGTGTGTGTGTGTGTGTGTGTGTGTGTGTGTGTGTGTGTGTGTGTGCGTGCGTGCGTGCGTGTGTGTGTGTGTGTGTGTGTGTGTGTGTGTGTGTGTGTGTGTGTGTGTGTGTGTGTGTGTGTGTGTCTGCGCGTGTATGTGTGTGTGTGCATGCGTCTGTGCACATGCGTTGAGCTGTGTTCTTTCCAGAGGGCCGCATGATTTGTGTTTGTCGTTATGAATCACAGTGTAATTGATCCTCCTTTGTGAGATGCTGCATGGCACCCAGTATGTCTCTATGGCGTACTGTAACCGAGAGCTTGTCTGGAATTAATGTACATGGATGATTTGCATCATTGCACTTAATTTTTTCAAGTAGAACTTTTCGTATGTATTTTCTACAGACATTTCAATGCCTTTTTATTTCTTCTCTCTTGATGGTCACCCACGTTTTATAGGATTCACATGAAGAGTATATTTTATTATTAGATATTATAGTTGCACCTATGCTACAGGTGCTATTCATGTGCATGATATTATAACAGCACTGATACACCGTGTAATGACCATTTCCCACTTCAAGCTTTTTAGTTGTGTGCAGGCGGTGACTTTTCAAAACACTATGTCGGATGGTCAGAAACCAGTTTGCTTTTCACGCCTCTTGAAGCATGTTAAAACTGTAATGAAAACCTTCATAAGGTTTCACATTGTTCAAATAGTTCATAGAATCTGGCATCATATACCTTCAGTGTTGAAACAATATTTTGAAACCGTGTTTCGGTAGTGTCCACATATCGATAGTGTCCCCATGACAGCAAATAGCCAAATAGTTGAAAATAGTTATCATCCGCAATGGCACAGAGTATACACGGTGTTGGGTGTTACAATAACGCAATGTTCTATTCATGTTAATCCCAACTGACATTGACCACAAATGATACACATCTCAAAAAATGTTCTCATGGCTTCCGTACGTACTGACATGCCCTGAATGACATTCTTATGTTTTCAATATACAATCGATGTAAGATCATTTATTTTGGTTCATTTATTTTGGCGTCCTTCTTATTGTCACTTTTTCTTTACAGGCTGACAGACTGTGTAATTTGACATTCAAATTGTCACATCTCCACCTTTCAACACCTCTGAGCTCTGCAGCTAGGGTTAGCTGCACAGGAGTGAAGGTGGAAGGCATTTCTGTGGTAGCAAAATGAAATGGTCGATTAATTTCAACCATGTGTCTAAAGTAAGTGGAGGATTGTGACCCTGTGATGCATTGTTCTCCATACTTGGAGTAATCCCTTTAATCTGTCGAGGTAACAGTAACACTTGGTGACACTGAGCCTTTTACTTTTGTGAGGGGAGGGAGCAGGGTTTTTTTTTTTTAAAGTGAATGTGTTTGTGGTCTCCGCATTGAAGGTCAGTGGTGTTCACAGCAAAGTAAAAAAAAAAACATTGGCTATAATTTGGTCAGAATAGTTGGAAGCATTTATTATGTTCTTCCCCGATGCCTCCTTGCCTAATCTTTAGTGTCCCACATTGGTCAACTCATTATGTATTCTATGCATTGTCCCAAAGCCTTTCCCATTTGTAATAAAGCTGCTGCGCTGCTTTCTATTTATTGGATATTTCTTAATATTTGTATTGTGTATTATTTTGTATTTTGTATTATTGTATTGTATTATTTGTATTATTATTTATCTGTGTTATTATCCATCCCGCATTTCGCTGACTTCTGAGCCCATTTTTAAAGTAGTTCAAGGGCAGTTGAGGGGGGTGCACTAACAATTTTAGCGGTCTCATTCTAATGCCACTTAAATGAAACACAAATCCTGAGGTTTTTCCGCTTCATTCGCTTGATTCCCTTGCAAGGACAGGCACCAACGATGAATTCTTTCAGATAGGAAGTTTGGGAACAATTGAAATGTTTCACATGCTCTGATGAAGTTCAGTAGGAAGGTGGCCATTTTGGCGCCTCCACTGACTTCAGAAAGGCCCTAATTCTGGCAGATCAGCCCCACCAGTCAGGTGCCACCCAGAGGTCAGGCTGCCCTTGATGTCAGACTCTGAATTGCCCAGCCCCCAGGAAGTGTATGGTGAGGTTTTAATGTAGAGGAGTGGTGGCTGAGTCAGTGGGTGCATTCCAATATGCAACCTTGTATCCTCCACTTGTGTTTGTGGCCTCGTACCAGAAAGTAATACGCCGTGATGACATCACTGACAACAACGTGATATTTCAATATCCTGCAAAAGCTCAATTGTTAAGTCATTTTCTCATTTGCAAATTGGATGGGGAATGAAGAATAGTCCCCGAAAATTGTTTTGGCTAGGCTGACATCGGGGAAACTTAATTATTTTCTCCACGGAGGCGGAGAAAATGCGAAGCCACAAGCACAAGTGGAGGAAGGAAGTGTGCATATTGGAAGGCACCCAGTGAGTGAGTGGGTGGGTGGAGGATGGTTGGTGTTGGTGGGGGGCTGAGTGGGGAGAGGGGGCAGGGACAAGGGAGAATAGGTTTTGCCTCCCCCTCGGCAAGTGATTTTCTCTTCCCCAATGTTCCTGTAGAGTTCACAAACCTGCCAACTAGGGGGTCAGGGAACATTCAGGACAAAACTTTTTCAATGAGTTCTTTTCAGCAGGCTGCACATCGCTGCTCTCACCCCCGCTGGCCTCTGTTCCTCTGCCTCAAGCTTGGCATGTTCTATACATCAAGTGCAGTCAGACGTTACCGTACTTTCTTTGCTTAGCTTATGGCTTATTTTTAATGTACACTTTCTTCACATAGCAGTTGACGAACTGTCAAACATTTTTGTTATCCATAATTGTCACTAGTGTTGAGGGCTCAGGGAGAGAGAGAAGAAATCAGGTGGTATTGTACTGTATGTTGCTGTAGTTACCCCAGACAGGCACATGAGGGCAGTGTTATTTTGCTACACCGCTGTCTTTGCCTGCACAGATTTTGGCTGTGCTCAACTGGGTGTTGGCGATTTATGACTCGAGTCAGAAAGGGCTCTGCATTGGAAAATGTAGCCCTGTCCTCAAACATTCTGACAGTAATCTCTCCAACCACAAACATTACAAGAGTTTATTCAATAAAGCTAGTCTGACGCCATGAAGTATCTTAAGCTCTTGTTTTTCGCACCACTGACACGTTTTCATTTTCATCAGTGTGTGTGTGCTCAGAGAGTGCTTACATGCCTGTGAGCAGGGAAGCCGACAGGGGGGAACAATGGGGTCATTTGTCCAGGGCCAAAGTAGATAGGGGGCACAAAATTGTGTTTCCATTACATTGTGGATGGGGGGTCCCTTTTAGAAGACTTTGTCCTGGGCCCAGCAAAAGCTGTCAGCGGCCCTGCGACACTGTGCATGAATGTGTCAGAGTGTTTGTGCCTTCGATGTGTCCCTCTGTTTGGACAGTGTTTGTGGTGGCCTGTAAATGTCACTGCTGCAATGTAACACTGCAGTTGAGAAAGTGGCATTTTTCATTGTGTGAAGGGTCATTCGCGCAGCAAACAACTGAAAACCAGAAGTATGCTGTGTGGAGGGCACTACTGAGCACAGCCTAGTTCTGAAGCATTCAGCGGTTTAATGTCGCCACTCTCTGTATGCCCTACTGTTGAAATACATCTGGCTGTGGCACTCGCTAACATTCTGTTACTCCCTCTTCCCCTCAGCGGAGAGGGATTGCTCAGCCCTGAAAAAATGTGGTTAAGCTTTGTGGTCCATATCTGGCCTTGTACGTACGTAGCAGCAGAGTCTGTGCTGTTCATCCCACCCAGCACACAAAACCAGGAGAGGAGACTGAATCAGAGGTCTACGTATTACTACGCAAGCCTGACCCTAACCAAACCAAACCAAACCAAACCAGGCTGCTTTTTATAGGGCGCTCCGCATCCATCATTTACACAGCAGTAAATCATACAGAAACCTCAAAACAGGCTGCTGTATCGAGCGTGTACTGCTGACGGTAAACCCCTGTGCTGAAGCAGATGGCGGCTCAGGACAGGACACCATAGTAGCCTGTGAGAGGAATCTCTTCAAGATGTTTGTGTAATCTAAACCAAATGCTATTTTTGAGAATGTGTCTGTCTTTCTTTCCACTTTCCCATTTTCTTTTTGTCCATCTTTCTTTATTTATTTCCTAAGACCAACATCTTTGGATTGTCATTAGAAAAAAACATTATACATTTGAAACTAAACGTCATTTACACAAACCCTTCTAAAATGGTAAGGCCTGACTCTTTATACATCCCTCTAAATTCCCCTCCGACTTGCAGTTGAAAAATGTCACATACTTATTAATCATATAGCCTAAGTAACTTAATTCAATTATTCTTTCATTTCTTCTTCCCTGTCTTTCTTCCTTTCTTTCATTTCTTCTTCCCTTTCTTTCTTTCTTTCTTTCTTTCTTTCTTTCTTTCTTTCTTTCTTTCTTTCTTTCTTTCTTTCTTTCTTTCTTTCTCATTTCCTCGCTTTTCCACCTTCACATTTATTGCTTCCTATCTTGGGAATCTTGGATTTCAAAAACCCATTACATGACCAGTGTTTCTATGATGTCAGAGTGCTACGCTTTATTTATGTTGAGGAGACTATCGGCACTGTATCTCATTCTAGAGGGTTGATGGCTGCAGACCTCCAGGGGGATCTGATCTCAGATATTGGGAAGGCCATGAGAGCCTGCCCAGGCTTCGCAGCCACCGTGGGGGAGACACTCTGGTGTGAGCCTCCCTGCTAAATGACATGACACCGCCAATGACATCAGCTGCAAATCTCCTCTGAGAAGCCAGATGGCTCTGGTCAATGTTTGGTTGCATTTCCTGGAGAAAGCCCATCATCTGAAATCTGAGTGTTTTGATTCATTATTAATGTATATCAACTGGAGGAACGCTGGGAAGAGGATGACATACATTTTATGACAAGGGCCACTGGTAGCCCATGTTCAAGCCCTGCGCAACGTTGATCACATGGTGACACAGCTGTTTGGGCAGGAAAACAGTCCCAGGACATGAAGGTGATGAACTTCATGTCAAAGAAAAGTTTGTTTGAGATTAAAGGATTTTGTTCTGATTGCATTAAGCCGGCAAAGGCTTAACTGTTGCGAATCCGCTTAGAGAGCTGAAATCTGTAAGTTGCCTTCAGATTATAACTACCAAATTTGTAAGTAACATTTTGCATCAAAAGTGTGTGTTTGTGGTTTTAGGGTGGATAAAGAATTTGGCTTTTTAATCTCAAACGGCATTGGTATTCTGTTGAATCTACTTGTTTAAAGTTACGCAAACAGATTTAATTTTCAAGATGTCTTGACAAACTGTATCCAATTAGATCAGAAATGGAAAACAAGTGAGTGCTGTAGAATCCTCATTTAAAAATGAGTGGGTGTGCTTTAGGTCGTTAACCAATTATTTCTTTCAACTTTTTCATCTTACAATACAGCACAAAGAAATGTGTAATATAAAATAAACAAATCATCCAAATTTGAACTTGAAAATATAATGACAATTTGTGATTCAACACTTTAACAAAGGACAAGGAATGTTACACCCATTACATACAGCGAGTGCCCTTTGAAAAAAAAATCAAAGAAATAATAAAACAGTATTTGTGTCTCTTTTCAATTAATGTGCTGTAATTCATTGCATGCATTGGGCCAATTACACTACATTGGCGGCGCCTAATGGTAGCCTACTGTGCTGTTTTGTTAACTGCCATAACCCCCCACCCCCCGCTCCGCCCCACCTGCCAGTGCCCCCTACCCAGAATTCCATCCGGCCTCAAGCTCATTAGGCCCGCCTCCAGCAGCCTCATCCCTCCTGGCCCATCTGCTCCCCCTGACCTTTAGGCCCTGCCACTGAGGGCGCTAGTCAATTACGGTCCTCTTCTCATTTCCTGCATACTGTAAAACATTGCAGCAGTTAAACGTAAAAAAGCAAGTTGCCCTACTGCCTCAAGCTTGTAGGTTAACTCAGCCTGAGAAAACCTCGAGTTGAGTTAAGCTTCAGGTTGAGTTGACTTACCAACTTAAAGCAGCAGGACAAATTACCTTTCTTACGTTTAACTGGCTGCAATGTTTTTCAGTGGTGTCTTGCCTCAGAATCTCACCGTCTCTGTGGAGAAAACATCCCAAGAAAGGACATTTTGTGAGGCTTCCTTCCACTCAACGTCAACATCCTGACTCCAAATGAGAGAGTGACCTTTTGATTATGTTTTTGCAAGGTGCTGAATAAAAACTGTGATCATTGATGATGTTGAGTGTTGTGTAACGGGACCTGAGGGTGGAGGAATTGATGGTAGGACATAGATTGACTTGCACCCTAGTGAGTGCACACACTTGTGGGCCATTCACCGCGTGGGGTTGTCTTTTTTTGAGAATATATTGTACTTTATGCATGGGTATTTCCAGGACTTAAGTAAGCATGACAGTTCTCCAGAGCTACGTTTTAAAGGTCAAGTCTGTGATTGTGGCTAACTGTGCTAAAGTAGGCTATGGGTTTGGCTTTTCAGTGTGTATGCTATGAAATGTACACTTTGGTTTTCTTGGTTTGAAGAGAATATTTTTGTTTCTCACTCACTCTTCAATTTCTACCAATTATTCTGTTCTGAAAACTTCTGAGATAGCTAAAGAGGATATCATCAACATTCTCTCTCTCTCTCTCTCTCTCTCTCTCTCTCTCTCTCTCTCTCTCTCTCTCTCTCTCTCTCTCTCTCTCTCTCTCTCTCTCTCTCTCTCTCTCTCTCTCTCTCTCTCTCTCTCTCTCTCTCTCTCTCCACCCTATTGCATGCATGCATGTGTAACTATGCACGTATAGTACAGTACATAGGCTACATGCATAACTTACATCATGCATAAGTTATAATGCTCATGCAGAAGGGTCAGGCTTAGTGCATGTATGTTTGTCTGTTTGTGTGTGCATATGCTGTTTGCTTTTACCTTGATTCCTTGTTTAGTTTCATATACTTGTTAAAGTCGAGCAAAGCTGTCTTTTATCAAATGTGAACATTGTTTGGTTAAAATACAGAGTACACTTGATGTGAAATGTGGTCAAATACTTGGAATCCACAATGAGCAGTGGAGTCTTTGCAGCTGAACAGTGCAGTGGAACAACAGAGGTATGTTATGTTTCAGTGGGGAGTGTTCAGGCTTACCATGTATGACTGAAAATGGGAGAGCAATTTGCTTCATGTTCCTCCAACAGGTCCCACTTGGCCCAGTCCAAGAGCTTGCACTGAGCCCGACTCAAAAAACAAATTTTTGAAGATGTGGAACAGGAAGCGCTGCTTTTCCCCCCAGTGCCAAAACCGAGAAAATTCATCCAGATGTTCTCATAAGAAGTAGATACCAGAAGAGCAAAGTTATCTATTTCTGGCTGAACCATTCTTGGGAGCTGTTTGCACAGCAAGTAGTATGATTTAGGAACAATGCTATTTTTTTTCTGCAAGTTATTGCCATGGGTAAATTAGACAGGGTTTGAAGTCAGTAGGCCTGGTGCAAATCAGTGTATTCCTCCTCCATATCCAAACCATAATGTCAGTAGCCTACTAACAAACCTAATGTTTTCAGTTTAATATGTAAGGTACTAAAAATATAATATGTCCCCACCTTATTAAGAATTAGCCCCCTTTACCCTATACTTTTTATAGGGTGCTAAGTGTAACATGGCTTACTACTGTATGTCTTTTTCATCGTGAAACTGTGATTTGTCCATGGAATGCGACTGAGACACAGATACCAGGGCTGGACTGGTAATCTGGTATACAGGGCATTTTCCTGGTGGTCCACTGGGGTTTTTAAGGTTTTTTTTTACTGTATATGTGTTGGAGTTTTATGCCTTTGTTTAGGACAGGACAGGACATTGAGAGCATGTGACCGGAAATGAGGTGTGTGTGTGTTTGTGTGTGTGTGTGTGTGTGTGTGACCTGAGGTCAGAATCAAACCCGGGTAACCAGCATAATGGAACGGGAGAAAAGCCAGTGGATTATATACATTTTATGATTGACAAAATGTATTTTAGAGATACACGACATCCATTCCATTTTGTTCCATCCCATTGCATTTAGTTTCAGACCTTGAGGAACAGCAAAAATACAAATGCATGAGGAAATACGCAGTACATACTGTAGACATAACACGGTTATTGCAGGGGAATTTTAGCTGAGTGTAATTAGTTTATTATGAGAGCTTCACAAGCTTCTTAAAGGTTAGGATGGGATGGCCTATTGTAGTAGCAGCTGTTACTGTAGCTTATTTCACTATTAGGAGAAAATGACAGACCAGTTTGGCCTTGGATTGTCTGGTGTATATTGTTGAAAACATGGCTAGATGGTTTGTGTTGAGGAGCACGGCATCCTGGAAGGAACATAAGTCTTCAGTATAGCCTTTAGATAAGCCAGAGCAGATTCTGTAGTAGCTTTGAGGGTGAGGGTCAAGGCCTTGTGCTTAATTGTGAGTGGACCCCCGCAGTTAACAGGACTGGCAAGTGCCCGTTTGGGTTAAATGAAAAGCTTAGTAATGGCAAAACTCGTGTCATGTATGAATGTATTTCTTCTTATCTTATTCCTAATTTTGTCCATGCAATTGTGAACCCCCTCTAGCTTTATAAAAAAGGAACTCATGAAATGTTTACGGCATACTTCTGGTGGGGCTATATTTATTTGCAATGACTTCTAATGTCAACTGTATTGCCATACTCTGCCGCGTCCACCAACGCGTAAGGTCTTTCTTGTTAATGTGATAACTTTTGAATGGATGGATTGATTTGTACCAGATTCAGTAAGATCATGAACTGATTACATTTTGGAGGCCAACAACACTTTCAAGGTGGTTGAATTCAAGATGGCTGAATTTTTGTTTGGCCCACAACTTCTGACCCCGTGGATGGATTTTCCACAAACTTTTTAGCTTTGTTTTCACAATAATTGTTTGATTTTAAGCCTGTGCATGGCACCTATGTAGGCCTATATATTTAATATTTAAGTTTATGAATAAGTGGACGGGAATGGTGGGAATGATGGGGGACTGGAAGCATCGTGTTTTTCGATACCTTTAGCAGTCGGAGTCGACTGCATAGGCCTAGTTAAGTGTTGCTGTTGTGAATGTTGCTTTGAAACTCATCGTATGTGTGTGTGCTCGTCTGTTTCCCGTTAGGACATTTCCAGGTGAAGGTGCCGTGGGTGGTAATTACAGTATAGTGGAAGACCTGCCTTGATAGATAATAGTAGTAATCTTATTTTATGGCTGTAGATGAAGGTGGTGGGGGGGTTTCCATTAGGCTAGGTCAAAACTGACTTTGGTTGTTCTGAATCGTGCCCACAGTAATTTCCCCAAATATTTTAGTAGCTACCTCAGTGGGGGGAAAAGAAAGTTTGTCATCATGAATCATCCCATGATAGACTACCTCTTCTGTTGAAACAATCTTGCATCCACAATAAACTTCTTCCTAATTTTCCTTCCATCAAAATAATCGGTCTCTGCTACAAAGGTCAAAATAGTGAACTATTCTATCTGATACCATATTATTCTTTGGCATTAATGGATCTCCTGTTGAAGAAAGACAGACCTTGTGTAACTGTTGTTCTCATGATACTGGCACGGCTCGTGATCACTGACAGCGTCATTAATCACACTTCAGGTCTAGTTTCCCCCTTGCTGACCAACCTTTCCAAACCGTAACATGGCTTGATACATGAATCCCAGTCTGATCTGCACGCACATCCAATTTATTCATTTTTCTGGATGGAGGGACAAAATGTGAAGTTCATACAGTATAAGGCAAGGGAGACCTGCACACAGATGAGCTCTCTTTAACCCCTTAAGACGCGGCTTTAGAAATGTGTTGTTACCAGTATGGTAATGACCAAGTTGTGGTACATCACTAAAGGGCCTGTGTTGTGTCATAGTATTGTAGTGCTATAGTAATTACATTTCAATGTCTATTACAGCGTGCCACTGGAGGTACGGCGCGCATTAAGGGGCTACGGCCCTTGCCGTGGTGGCCCAAAATGTCCCGAAAATGAAAAAGGATTAAAATGGAGCTGTGGATCTTCCTTGTCTTCTTGATACATGAGCCACAACAATGTGTTCTTATTTGTCATGCATTGCCCGCCCTGTAACACCTCTGTTAATACATTGATATTGCTGGTGTATTGCTATGACAAAACAATCCAAAAAAAAGAATAAACCAGTCACGTCCTCTCTGCTTTTGATTATTCTCCCAAGTCCATGTTGACAAAGATAATACACTCAGATGTAAAAATAAAGATGTAAAAATAAAAAATAAATACAATTAACTCAACTCAAGGCAAAATGTGAGTGTACATATGCTGCCATATCTGCTTATGTTGACAAAGATAATACACTCAGATGTAAAAAATAAAAATGTAAAAATAAAATAATACAATTAACTCAACTCGAGGCAAAATGTGAGTGTACTGTATACGCTGCCATATGCTTACCCAAATGAAAACCAAATGCTATGAAAAGGTGTCTGTCAAGCCAGCATGTTCAGGGTTAAATCAGAGCCTTGACACTCCTTGCTCCTGTGGAAACCTGTAGGGCAGATGTGCATGTCGACTCGCCAGAGAGGTATGCGCGAACACACCCAGCTTAGGCAGAGAACTGGGGAGAGGGAGAGAGGTAGGGAGAGCTGTACTGCGGATTCAGGAGGAGATTCTCCACACATCATACACCCAAATACAGACAGACAGACAGACTGACAGACAGACAGACAGACAGACAGACAGACAGACAGAGTGACGGACGGACGGACGGAGAGCCTGAGTGACAGGCTGCAGTGACACTAGCCCAGTGTGAGGAGGCCGCACACTACAATACACTGAGGCACCATGGGGAAGCAGGTAAGACATGCCACTTACTTTACGCTCAAGTCATCTTGCTCTCAACTAATGAGTCGACAACATCCTTTTCTAACTTAATTCCTTCAGATTGTGAAAGTAATGTTTCACTCATTCACTGGCTCTGACTCATTTAATGTAATGATTCACTGGTATGTGTGTTGATTTTATTCTGTGGCAAAACGAGGCTGGGATGGTTTCTGTTTAAAGTCTTTTTTTCATATTTAGGTTACTAAATAATACAATCATGCAAGACCAAGTGGGAACATGGACAATGAGATCAGTATGAGAAAAACAATCTTACATCAATTTGTAAGCCGGGGTCTATTTACTGACATGCCTCCAAGTGGATACATACACGTAAAATGTGAAAACTGTTCCAGGCTCTTGCAATAATGAGAGTCTTATGGATTCGCAACTTCGAAAAGAGTACCGGTCACAGCCTGCATGGGTGGCAAATAGCAGAATGAGTGATGTACAGCCAAAAGTGCAGACTCTTAGCTCCTTCACTGAAAGAAAGGAGTGAAAGAAGAGGACGTGCACTTGGGAGGAATAAATCACAAACAGCTTTGGGGCAAGTTGTTTCTTGCATGAGCAAACAGTCTACTAATAGCTTAGCGAGGCGTAGCATAGGAAGGACCAGCAGTTTGGCCCTGTAGGGCAAGTGACTATACGTATTTGATCACTTACGATTCCTTGCACACCTATCACAAAGGCCCCTGCCATGCCTCTCTACAAGGGTTTACAACCAAATGGGTTATATCAAATCAATCAGGGGAAATCAGGCTTTCAAGCAGATAGTGAAATCCTGACATTTGACCAATCAGTAGTGGCCTGGAGCCTGTCAAACTTTTTTTTCACTCGGGAGATGAAATTTTTGTGCCCTATAAAGGGTTAACATGTTTCCTCTGCTTACGTTTGTTTGTGGTAACTCTGAACGTCATAGATTACAGATGACATGGCAGCCATCACATGTGTTTAGACTGCAACAGAAAGAAAGCAATGTCAGTGAATGTGACTAGTCCTGGCATTCTCTGGACAGTAACCATGCATGTATGAGGAGAGAGCCATTGTGCTTTGTGTTCAGGGCTGAACTGACCATCTGGCATACCGTGCATTTCCCGGTGGGCCCTGCACCCTCGTGGGCTCCAATTTTCAGAAATGTTTTTGTATTCTATTTTTTTGTACATTTCTGAAAATAGGGGCCCACAAGGGTGCGGGGCCCACCGGTGAGTCAGTTCTGCGCCGCTAATTATGAGGGGCCCCTTTAAGTCAAAAGTGCCCAGGCCCTATTTCTCCCCCTGTCCAGCCCTGTTTGTGTTTCTGCCTTCTTTGAAACAGATGCCTGACCTACAACAGAAAACTAGACGTCCATCCATTGTCTAGATTTGACATGAGAGCTGGTACAGCTTGGTAAAAAGCTTGAATGCATATTGGCCATGAATGATTTATTCCTGCAGTATACTTATGGTTTATCTGGATTTCATCTTGGGCTTGAGCTTGGCTGACTACAGTGGTTGCACTTGACTTTTAGCTCAGAAGTACACCTTGCATCTGAACTTGAAGTAGCAGAAAACGTAAATATATTTTTAGGGTTTGCTATCATGGTTCTGGCTGGGAAAGATAATGTGGTTCTGTTAGCATACATTTGAGATTCCATGCTAAGTAGCCTACCTGTATTAGCTACAATAGGTTCTCTGATTAGGATTTATCAAATACCACCAGCCTGGGACGCATTGTATCCCATTTCTGACAAAAGACATAGTACGTGTATGTGATAGAGATTAACATGTTTTAAATGTTTTAAGTTGACAAAGATGTAATGTGATGTATGACACTATCATCACCTGCCACATGTGCTTGTCACTGCTGTCAGAGCAGGGCGACATGAATGGTATGCAAAATAGAAGCAGCTTCTGAATTCATCTGGGGAAGTTGTTTGAGGGCTGTTGAGCATATGTGGCGTACTGCAGATGCAGACACATACAGTACATTTGGCAGACCATTTCTGTTCCCTTTCACGGATATAATTATGTTGTCTCCCAAGACTCCATTCTGCGCTTAACTTGCAATGCACTTTTTGTGACAGGGTGAGGCTTAATTAATGTGTAACGCTGATGTCCCCACGGTGTTCAACGAATCCATCACGGGCTGGAAGCAATTAAAATGTCTCCACTAGCAGCATGTGAAGAATGTGACCAGCTCTCTTACCATAAACAGGCAGAAGAGAGATGCCTTTGAGTATATTCCACAGCAATTCAGAAATGTCACTGGTTGTGGGATGGGGGAATCAGTACTTGCAATCTAACATTTAAAGACGTCCTGTGCCTGAAAGGCTTAAGAAGCCTAACTGTTGTAGAATCAATAATTACTTAGGCCTACTTTGTTTTTAGTTGGTGCAATTATTTTCTTTGGAATGTTTTTGAATGGTAGTATGACTTGTAAACTCAGTCAGTCAGTGTGTGTGCGTGTGTGCGTGTGCAGGTGTGTTAGTGTGTGAGTGCGTGTGCGTGTGCATGTGTGTGCGTGCGTGCGTGCGTGCTTGCTTGCGTGCTTGCGTGCTTGTGTGCGTGCATGTGTCCAGAGAAGCCTTAAAGTTGTCTTCGAGACCAACAGTGAAGGTCTTGGAGGTCACAGATAATCCCTCTTAAAGCTCTACCTCCATAACTGCAAGTGGGTGATAACATCTCCACACTATAGGAAGAGAGAGAGAGAGAGTCTGTCCTCTGGCACACGTCATTCATTCCCACTGGCCTTATCAATAAATACATCTTCTCAGCCTGGCTACTGTTTCAGCCAAAACTATAAGGACAGAGGGAATTTGGAGTTTGGAGATTGGAGTTTGGAGAAGGACCTTGATTGTGAAGTTCAATCCATTGCATGAGATACATGCAAAATCTGGCCATTCCTATTTGATTCTGTGTATAATGACAGGAATGTTGCTGCTGTTTAAATATCATTTGGAATTTTTTAAAGGTAGAGTTATTTTGTCGTTTTCTTCCAGAATGCGTATTAATCTTTTTCCGGTATTCTACGTATTTTCTACCACCAGCAATTTCTACGTATTCATTATGGGAAAATCAGTGGTGTAGTCTACGTAGAACGTGGGTATACGGAGTATACCCACTTCTAAATTTCAGGGATTTCAGTATGACCAATTAAAATGGATTGATCAATTGTTTTGAATAGCACAGATTTATACAGTATACCCACTTCAAAAAATGCTGAAATATACAGTATACCCACCATAAAAAAGTAGACTACACCACTGGGGAAAATGACACTTTTCATATATAAAAGGTGAATCCGTTTCTGGCTTTTAGACTTTCCAGTACTAGACCTTTTTAGCTGAAAAAAACCTTACTTTAGTCAGACCATACATTTTTGTTTATTACTTTGTAAATATTTGTGAAAAGATACAAATGTGGTAATGGGCAGCATAGTTGCAATGGGCAGCATAGTTGCAATGCCTGCTCTGCCACAATCCTAGCTTTAATCATACTGTCCTGCTTGTTTTCTGACAGTTGGAAAGCACCCATCTACAGTAAATACTCAGTTCAGATGTATCAAAATGTAACTTTCACTACTATGGATTTTTGTTTGCCCCTTCTGATACTTATATACCTTTCATTGCTCATTAACAGTTAAATTTGTCTCTCTCATTTTGAGCTCTTAGCTCAGTCAATATTGATCAGAGTTGTTGTTGTGGTTTCCGCGGCGATGGGGATGGGAGGGCTCTGGCATCCAAGGCATGAATGGCTGCTGGTGTTGGCAGCCTTCACCAGTCGCTATGCCAACAGCAGAGAGATGACTTCCAGGTCACTGCTCAGTGGAGCCTCGCTGCCGAACAGTGGCGCGGCCGGCATTAATGTGCGCTGTTGTAGGCTTGCTAATTATGGCAAGGCAGAGAAATTGTGGAAATTTGACCATATGATTTGGATCATATGGTGATGTCACCATACAAGAAGCAGAGACATGCTGGCAATAGCCCTACATACATCGTCATAATTGGGGAAAGCATGCCAATCATGTGCTTGACCTACTTCTAACCCGAGAGTAAATATAAGACTCATAATGAACTCAGTTCATTAATGTAAGCGGTGCATCAATCTCCCACGATAGTTTGATGTAGGCCTGCACTCTTGTAATTTTTTAATATAATATCTCGTGCTGTTTCGTGATCCCATGCTGTGTCGTGATTTAGAGCTGAGGCTGTGATGTGATGAGATGAGATGCCAGCTCTTCCGTCTCTCCCATGCACCTGCGCTTGGTGCGGCCCATCAGCTGGCCTTCTGCTGGGATGGGCAATGCACAGGGACGGATTATGACTCCATGGGCCCCTGGGCCAGGCAACATGAAAGCCCCCCCCCCCCCCTCGATGGGTGTTGATGGTGTACAACACGATTCAGGGTCTGAGGCAAAATGTGAGAGTCTAGTATGTTGTTGTTGACAAAATGTGAAAATAAAGTTGTTAAAAGTGCAATTTTTTAAAAAGTTTGTTTCGGGGGCTGTTTGGGCCTTTTATTGTGACAGGACAGTTTGAGAGGAGACAGGAAATGAGCAGGAGGGGGATTTGGGGCAGGGCTGGGAAATGACACCGCCTGGACTCGAACCGGAGTCCCCATGGGCATGCTAGCCCAAATGTGAGGGGGCTTATAAAAGTGTGATTTTTGCACAGTATTAGAATGGTCACATAGCGCCATGGGCTTCAGAGGGCCCCTTTGACTCTTGGGCCCCTGTACCTGGGCCTGGTAGGCCTGCGCATGAATCTGTCCCTGGGCATGTACGGTAGGGCTGAGAGCAGCAGGCAGCGGCTCTGGGCCTGTACAGTACAGTGGCACTGATGGGATGGGATGGGATGGGATGGGATGGGATGGGATGCCACACATGGTATGCGTGTGGTGCAGCAGTGTGGGGAAGCCCCCCTTCCATATGACCCCATCTGGATGCACCGGCTGCCTGGTTATCTGGGACACCTCATCAGCAGCGCGGCCTCCCGGAGGTGACACTCCTCCTCCCCCTCATCCTCCTCCTCCCCCTCATCCTCCTCCTCCCCTCTTCCTCCTCCTCCCCCTCTTCCTCCTCCTCCCCCTCATCCTCATCCTCTTCCTCCACCTCATCCTCCTCCCCCTCCTCCTCCTCCTCCTCCCCCTCCTCCTCCTCCTCCTCCCGGACGTGCCCCCCCCCCCTCCTCCTCCTCCATCACCAGCAGACACTGACACACCCACACACACACACTCTCTCTCTCTCTCTCTCTCTCTCTCTCTCTCTCTCTCTCTCTCTCTCTCTCTCTCTCTCTCTCTCTCCCTCACACACACACACGTGCACACACACACACACACCCCTCAAGCTCCCTCGCACGCACGCATGCACACGCATGCACGCACACACACACACACACACACACACACACACACACACACACACACACACACACACACACACACACACACACACACACACACACACACAACCCTGCAGGTCTCTCATGTCTTTGTTCCCTAATTTGCCGTGCCTTTGTTTTTTTGGGGGGGTTCTGAGCGAGGGGAATGGGGCGTGTCAGGGCCCCGAGTGTGGCCGCCAGGGCCGCTAACAGCCTTGACTGGGCCCAGGACAAAGTCATCTGATAAGGCCCCCCGTCCCAATACAAACAATGTAATGTGGACCCAATCCTGGGGCCCCTCTCTCTCAACAGCACACTGAATTGCATGTACAGTATGTATGAAATGCGCTATATAAATAAAATTGCCTTGCCTCTCTCCCCCTGGGCCCGGGACAACAAACCCATTTCTCCCACCCCTGTCGACGGGCCTGGTAGCCGCCTCTGGGACGGTGACTGTGGTGGTGGAGCGTGGGCTTCTGGTATGGAATGGCCCAGAGGAAGAGCAGCAGCCTCCCCAGAGGGGTTCACGCTGACATGGGCACGTCGCCGCGGCGGTGGAGGAGGCAGGGCAGGGGGGGGGACCGGGGGGGCGTGGACTAGGGAGAAAGGGGGATGGACCATGCTGCCTGGCTACAGTAGGTGACCGGGTTTTGTTTGGGACCAGGGTTTTGGGACATGTGTCAGTGTGTGTGTGTGTGTGTGTGTGTGTAACGAACAGCCCATGCAGCCAGCCTCTGTCTTCTACGTACTGTGCAAGAGCAAACCTCCATCCATCCCTGTGGGCCAGAATCTTTAGTGTAAGTAGCTTCTTTTTTTTAGCTGTGGTTTCAGGCTCAGCTAAAATGATTTATGACCTAATTTGTTTCGTTATATGTGTAATGGGATTCTGTGTGTGTGAAAAGACACAGCTGGGGCTGTTTTTGGGGGGTTGTTTAAGCTGAGAAAAATGATGCATGCGTTTACTTCATTTGAAGGTATCTTAATGAGGTATCACAGCATTATGCTTCCCAATGGTGTTCGCTAATTCTCCTGATGTTGCTCTCAGCACCAGCTGAATATATGCAGAAAATACCACACAGCACTATCCTGGCTGGAGAAATAATTTAGCACTATTATTTTGTTAGACTAGTTGTATGTGACCTTGTTGTATACACTGTTCAGCATGTGGAGAAGTACATGCACATGCACTTTGCTCTGAATGATAGTTCTGTTCAATGGCAAATACTTGCAGTACATGCTGTTCAAATCTGTGTTGATGTAGTGCACAGTGCACAGTTGATGTTGTGCGCATGCCAAATCAATTATGTATAAAGCTTTGTCTACGGTATGGCCTGTATACTGTGACTAGTGGAGGGTGACGCCATATTCCTTCAGCTTGGTTGCAGCTCCCATCACATTAGCCCCACTGGATGTAATGCATTGCAGTGAGGGGGGCCACACAGACAGTGTTGCCAGATTGGGCTGTTATCCCGCTCCATTGGGCTGCTTAGGATAGCTGTCTGCGGGTACGAACAGTCATATACTGTATGGGCATTGGTCGGATTTTCCTGTAGACTTATAGCCATAGAAATTATACAGTTTGGTTGAAATTTGGCGGGATTTGAGCATTGTTTAGGGCTGGAATTATCAGACACTTCTGGCATCCCTGCACACACAGACCCATTGGACCCAATGGATGTAATACTTTAGAGTGAGCTGGGGCACACAGACCATGAGAGACAGAACCCATTCTGCTTGAACTCAAGCTCAGGCCCTTTTCAATATGTTTCACTGCCAACAGCAGAATGTACGGATGCTGTTGGTTTATTTCAAAACTACATGAGCCAATAGCTGAAAGGAATATTTGATGAATAGCGGGTTTGTTTTGGGGTTTTTTTGTTTGTTTTTTCACTGACTGGCCTGCTACATCACTTGCCCTGCAAAAGCTCACCATGCAATGTTTGGGTATTTTTGGAGGGAGATGGAAATGATGTAAGACATCATCATTATCCTCCATCCACAAAAAAAGCTGATGCAACTTCCCAACATGCCAGCCACATTCATTATTAGTGTTCCACCACCATCAAATATTTTCTCTGAAATCTCAAACATGATGCTGCTGCCAGGCTGCCTTCAGTGCTGTCCAAACTTTTGTTTTCTCTACCCGCAGTTTTCCCCTCCAACTGCACACGAGAATCGAGAATCCAGCTGCATTTCATGTGGGCGAATTGGAGTCAGTGCCATAACCACACACATCTCAGAAATATCTTCTTGGAATAGGTCAAGTGTCCCAGCAGAGCAGATTCAAAGTTTCCACTCAGCCTTGGGTGTTTGCAAAATAAATGCTTTCAGAGTGGACTTTCAGATGGTACGTTTACTTAGCTAGATGTTATCAGCGAAGCGCATCCTTTGCAGAATGGCCAGCACTTAGACATGGCATATCTAAATAGGCCAGAGAGTGCCTGGTCTCTTGTGTCAAACATTTGTTTGATGCTCCTTGTTGTACACCAATTCATTGTTATGCACTTCGGGTGGGATTATACATTTTCAGTAAGGGAAGTGCTGGCATTGTCTCATGGCTTTTTTTTTTTCATGTTAAACCTGAGCATGTGTCTGTGTGTGCAGTATGTAACTGCAGTTTGTAGAAAGTGGGCATCTTGCCAGTCAAAACCAGCAGGTGAATGTGTTTGCACACCTGGTCCTGAGGTGCACTTCAGAAAATTACCACATTACTCACGTAGGCAACATGAACATGCACTGGAGTACAAACACAAGGACAAATGACAGATCACATACATAGCTCGACTCACACGAGCTGACATCACTTAAAGCAGTGGTTCCCAAACTTTTTCAGCAGGGACCCCCTGTATTATTACTGTATTCATGGAAAATCTAGCAATATTAATGGACAAAAAAATAGTTTGTCCGCAAAATTGCTAGAAATCCACCAGACAGCAAATACATCTATTAATCATACAAGTAAATAACAGTCCCTTTTGTCCAGGCGGACCCCCCTTCAGTACCTCCACGAGCCCCATAGGGCTCCCCCCGACCCCCAGTTTGAGAACGGCTGCACTAGCTAACATCACTTAAACTGAAGCAGCGGCCTGCTCTCTTGGAGGTCGTCGGATAAGTATGCCTGACAAGATGAGTGTCCTCCTGACAACTCTCGTGCCTCTCCGTGTCAACCTGTCAACTTAAGGCCTTTGTTTAGGCCTCTGCTAACTGACAGGCCCTTCACTGCTTCTGTTGCCTTGTTGAGAAAAAATGCCACCACCGCGACAAACAACTTGCTTTTCTCTATCCCCCCCCCCCCCCCCTCACCCACCCCCCAGTGACTCCAGTGCCTTTCACTGGTTCTAAAGCTTGTGTGTGTGTGTGTGTGTGTGCGTGTGTGTGTGTGTGTGTGTGTGTGTGTGTGCGTGTGTGTGTGCGTGTGTGTGTGTGTGTGTGTGTGTGTGTGTGTGTGTGTGTGTGTGTGTGTGTGTGTGTGTGTGTGTGTGCGTGCCTGCGTGCGCGCGTGCGTGCGTGCGTACGTGCGTGTGTGAATTGCCGGCCAGCTATGTGTCCGAGCAGAGCAGGAAACAACAAGCTGGCTTTCATCTGCTAGGCTGGAAGCCCTGGGCTGGCCATGAAAAGATTAGAGTGAGTGCTGCTGGTTGCACATGCCAAGATGTGCCCAGAAGCGCTCGCACACCGCCATGGCAACTGGACCTGAGCAGGCATGAAATGTGTGGTCAGGCAAGCTGACAAGGGGGGACAAATGGGTCAGTTGTCCCGGGCCCAAGGAGATGAGGGGCCCCATAATTGGGTCCTCATTACATTGAATGTATCGGGTGGGGGGCCCTTTCAGATGACTTTGTCCCAGGCCCAGCCAAAGCTGTCAGCGGCCCCTTGTGTGGTGATCTCTTTGCTGCCCATGCACAGCTACAATGGAAAGGGTGCAACACAAAACAATTGTCTAACTCAGTCAGATACTGTACTTATAAAGCAGTTTGTGTTTATAGAGTACCTACTTATGGTATGTGCTCAAAGCTGTGGTTTGAAGCATAGTAGGTGCCAGAAATGAGGATGCAGTGGTGCATTGGCATCCTCCCTTTAGGGCTCGCTAAATGAGGCTCTCTCAACTTATACTGCAGACAAATGAGTGCAGCAGCAGTAACATTGTTAAGAAATAGGCTAAAGAATCAAGAATGGATGTGATGTGTTCCTTTTTCATTCTTAGCTGATAAATATGATTACTGTATATAAATATGCAACGGAATAAATACCAACTTAGTGTAGTGTGGATGAGGCAGTGAGTGGTATGCAGTAGATCACCTCACATTCAGCATGAGCTCCAGCTCTGTAGTGAAGCTCATTCAAACCCCTCTTGTAGAAATCTGAATAGACGGCACTGGGGTTAACATGTCAAGAATACACAATCACAGCAATTGTTTACAATGTTGCACAGCCTAGGTAATACAATTAGCAAATGAGTGAGGGGTACATTGTGAAGCTTAAAGTAATTCCACAACTGAGCCTCACTCATGAAAGACAGGTCGATGGAGAGAGAGAGAGAGAGAGAGAGAGAGAGAGAGAGAGGGAGAGAGAGAGACAGACAGAGGGAGAGAGAGAGAGAGAGAGAGAGAGAGAGAGAGAGAGAGAGAGAGAGAGTCTGCATTCAGCAAGCTTGATTGACTTATTAAAGGAATAATACGGCTATTGTGTGTGTGGGTCAGCCTATGTCCGGCATGCCTGCCATGCAAATGAGATGACAGTGGCCATGATGAAACCACATTAATGTGCACAGCGGCCAGCGACGCAGGTCAGTTCAGTCTGCAGGTTCTGCGGCTCTGCGCCCCCGTGGTGACAAACCCCCACCCCAACACCCCCCCCCCGCCCTCCGCTGCTCCGCCGAGTGCCGGCATCCTATCCCATAATGGCCAATCAGGAGTGTCTCCTTGGCAGCCACCCCCCTCATCCCCCCCTCTCAACCACCCCTCCGTCTTGGCCAGCAGAGTTGAGAGACAGACAGACAGACAGTTCCCCACCAGAGGAGGAGAGCAGGAGGGTGGAGGGCGGAGAGCGGAGGGTGGAGGGGGGGATTATGTACCTCACCGGGCTCCCCCAGGGACGGCCTAATGATCCGGGCCAACAAAACGAGACAGAGCAGAGCCGAGCGGAGTGGAGCCGAGCTGAGTGGAGCGGGCTGGGGAGCCTGAGAAGTTGCTGCCGCTTCTGGAGCCATTTGGACAGCACCAGCACCACGCAATACCCCCCCCCCTCCAAAAACCCAAACCCCCATTTGGACAGCACCGGCACCAAGCAATACCCCCCCATCCAAAACCCAAACCCCCATTTGGACAGCACCAGCAACAAGCAATACCCCCCCCCACACACACACACACACACACACACCAACCCTCCAAAAACCCAAACCCCCACCACACCTCCGCTCCAGCTGCCTCCCCCAGAATGGACTAGAGTTAGGACGGAGTAGTGTAGTGCGGGTCTGTGAAACTGTGAGGAGAATATCAGAGATACTGTGGTGGCAGGCAGCGGAGGAAGAAGGCAGTGGTCTATAGCTGAAACTCTGATTCTAGTAGAGGGGGACAGACACACAGAGGAGGGAAGAGAAACAAGAGAAGGAGAGAGAGAGAGAGAGAGAGAGTGAGAGAGGGAGAGACAGAAACAGAAACAGAGAGAAGAGGAAGAAATTCTGGTGCTCTCTCAGCACTTTTCCCCTCAAGTCTCCGGCGCCTTTGTGCTGAGCTGTCTGTCACTCACGTCACGAGGGTGGATGTCAGTCTGGTAAGGCGATGCTGAAATGCCATGCTTCTCTGTCATTAGCACTAATGTATTTTGCTCGGGGAGCATTGTGGTGTTTCTCTCCAGGCAGGAGAGAGAGAGAGGAATATTTGTGGGCTTTGCTGGAAACGGAGGAGGCAATGCTCGTTGGCAGATGCACCCTGCATTTCATTTCAAGCATGTTACTCTACTACCATGCCTCTAAGGACAAGAGATGGAGACTTTTTTCCCCCTTCTTTCTCCTTATTTGCTTGCGTTGTTGCTTTCCTTCTGATGTCGTTAATTATTAACTGTTTGTATGGCAAAGCTATTCAAGGAATGCAGAGTTGTCAGAAATCTCCTGACATGTGCCAGGCGAGCATTTGCAATGTATAACGAGTTGTGATGTAGGCCGACTTTTATTTTCTTTTAGTTTCTTAGACAACATATTTAAAAAGTTGCTGACTCAAGTGAAAAAAAGCAATAAAAAGATTATTTGAAGTGATTATTTCACCAACAAAACTGAGAAATGAAACCAAGTAATGCTGAGACTGATCGTGTATGCAGTTGAGTCATAACCTGCACGCATATTTCTTTACCTGTAACTGTAACTATTGAGCCCTGTGCACTCCACAGCCTCTCAGGATAGTGTGTTGTAGGGTGGTCCGGAGTCTGGAAGCCAGTGAAACTCCCGTAATCCCAGAAGCCTCTTTGCTCCACGTTTGCTGTTGAAAAGGCGATTAACCAGTGTAGTGGTTTGCCGCCTAATCCCCATTACAGGGCCAGTCTTGGGCATATAATTCACATTATTGAGTTGGAGCTGCAACTCAAAGTCTCAGCCTATCAGCCTCATGCTGTGGCTTTGTTTACACTGAAGTGGACTTTGTTGTGATATAACTTAAGGAGGCGTTGGTTAATTCAAGTTTGGCTGTGGCCTACTGCACAGTGGAAAAGAACAAGTGAAGCTCCTTGTGTGAACTGAAATTATCATGTGAGCCTAAGCATTAAACTATAATAATACAGTAGACTAACAGCAACAGGAAACCTCTACTCTTGGTAGGCTACACTGACTGGTCTGAGGGGATCACACATTATCTTGTTGTCATTTAATTGTGGGCTATAGCTCAGTTCTCTCAGACTACGGAACGAGAAGTGCAGTTCTTCTCAGTGTACTGAATTCTAAATCCTTCCAAAAAATCCCTATGTCATTTCTGGAGTAGGATAAGCCAACTGCATTCTTCTTTACAACCACGGCATGGAAATAAGCAGGAATTGGGAACTGATGCCATGGGGAGCCGAGGAGGGACACACACAAACTTACAGTAGTCTCTATCATTTCCACCACAAACAAAATTCCCCTGTGTTTATGCAAAGCAACAGAAAGTTTTGCAAAGCACAAATAGCTATTGCGATGTTATTCTCCGTGTGGTTGAGTGCACAAACTGAAAGCTAAAATAATTTCACGCTGCTGGCACACGCACGGATGGAGTCGGGGGGGGCACGTTGACTGACTCCGCTCAAGATACCAATTGTTAATGCCACGAAGTAATGATAGGAGATATTCTGTGGAGATAGAATTACTCACATTTGGAATTCATACAGAGTTAAGATCCTTATCTGATCGTCTGGAAAACTTTATATTTGCCTTTAACTGAATGATTGAGAGAGAGAGAGAGAGAGAGAGAGAGAGAGAGAGAGAGAGAGAGAGAGAGAGAGAGAGAGAGAGAGAGAGAGAGAGAGGGAAGGGAGAAAAGTGATTCCATTACTGAGCTGCGCTGCCAGCTACAAAGAGAGAGAAGCACTTCAGGAAAGTGAGACAGAATAAGGAAAACTGATGATCTGTGCAGATATGATCATTTTGGTTATGGATTATGCCTCCCTCCAGAGGCTCCCTGCAGCTACGCTGATTGATTCTCTCCCTTGATTAAACTGAATGAGAGCAGCTGAGACTCTGCATGTTGTGCAGACAGCAACACAAATGTGAAGTGGATGGCACTCAAATGGCAGTATGGCACTGATTCATTCTTATTTTGAAAATGACTTTCTTTCTACTGCCTCTGAACCGTTTAGCCGTGAACATAGACCAGACTTTGCATCATATTTCCTCATATGCCACATTGCCCTTTCTCCTTGTTATTTTCAGAAATTCAAATTATTACAAGCTCTCTCCATTTTTTTTCATTCATAGCACCACATGTGTTTAGGGCCTGGAATTCTTTCAACTCTTGTCCAACATACCAGTACTTTCATATGTCCCACCTCTGCTCGCCGATTGGCTAACACTGCAATGGCCCCACCCACTGCTCTGAATGTCAAATTCTATTTGAGAAGCCAGAAGGGACGGTTGGTCAGAGGCCCCCCCCCTGCACTCCTCTTATTGGCTGAGCAGGAGAGCTGGAGGGTCAGACAACTGCCACAAGACGCAATTGCACACAGAGAAGATAAACAAATAAAGTCAGAGAGCTGTTCCCTTAACTTTCCATGTCGATGTTCTCATCTCTGGGGCATCAACAGCACAGCAGCACACAGCAGGCTCAGGCGTGACTCCCAGACACGCTGACTCTTCTTCTCCTCTCTTCATGGATTATGGCAAAGTAATCATGTGGCAGGTAAGGGGTGACGTCACTGCTATATCTTACATACCTGTCACAAAGACCCTTTTTAGTCTTTTAGTCAGAGCTAGAAGTGGAAGAAGAGTATACTCTAGAAGTAGAAGTGGAAGAGGAGTATACTCTAGAACTAGAAGTGGAAGAAGAGTATACTCTAGAAGTAGAAGTGGAAGAGGAGTATACTCTAGAAGTAGAAGTGCTCTAACAGATGTAATTACAACACAAGTGGTATGATGTTACATGGTTACGACTTTGGAATATCATACATGCAGTGTTGTAATTACACTTCTACTTCTTCTATTTTATACAACTCTGCTCTTAGTTGTCCTACCATGTCTGTGGGCAAGTGGGCAATTCCTTACAGCATAAAGGCTAGTATTTTTGTGTTATTAAATCGATTGAACAGTATTGAACATAAATATGTTTGTTTTTTTGTTTTTACTTGGTGTGCAACCAAGCAAGTGTGTTTTTTTCTGGTAGAATGTGTAGGCCTGTGGAGTACCACCTGTGTTGTCATTTCTGGCTACATTTTAGAGAATCTCTACTGTATAATATATTGCACTGCTACTATAATCTGTTCAATTAATGTGATCCTGAGTTTGAGTAGGCTGTATCCTCGTACTAGGCAGACAGCTTGACTGCAGGATCTGTCTATCTCCGTCAGTTTTACAGCACTGTGTTGTACTGTACATGCAAGATGTCTGTGGGCAAACAGAAGGCTGCGAACTCTGATCCAGTAGGAGCTTAGTTGGCTTAGTTGGCTGTCTTAGTCAAGTCTGACGAATTAGTTACTGAGCTGAGATAGTGGAGCAAAACACACATGCAGCAAGTCTTATTCGCCTCCAGTTGGCTTCAATGATCCGAGCTATCACCATGAAATGCTCTTAGGCAGTTTTATTAGCCTGAGTAATTGTGTCTTAAAACGATGAGGCATTTTCTTTTGTTGGGTGATGAGGAGTGCAAGCATGGCGAATGCAGATAATTGATCATCTATTAACTAGAGTTCTAAATGTAGTGATCCTTGCTTGAATACCTTCCATCACCTCAGGGGCAAACTATCTTGTGCTTGTCACCATGGGAAACAAACTGTTTCACTGGGGGTGTCGTTTCGGTTGGACCTGTTGTTTCACAGAAACCAAAGTCATGACGCTGCGTGTAAGGTCTGGATTGCATTGTGTGTGGGGTGAAGATGTGGCAGCATGCATAGCACCTGAGGTCATTTATTCTGGCAGCTTACTCAGGCTTTGTGGAAATATCTACAGCTCTGAGTGCAAATGACAACACACTCTCTCTTTCACTGGCTACGCCCTCTTAGACTATAGGCATCTTTCTGCCAGGAAACACAAAAAGGGAATTAATGGGAAGTTGTTGAGAACAAACAACTTTCCTGGTACTTTGAATTTCTGCTATGTATAATGTAGTCTTTCAACTAACCACAAGATGGCAATGTTGGCATTTGAACTGGCTTCAAGCACACATGATGGGAATGTTGTGATCCAGGTCTTACAATTCTCATTTAATCTTTTCATTCTTCACAAGTGCACAAAGGAAATAATTCTGCATGAACTTTCTGTATGGCTGTGTTTTTGTGTGTTTGTAGGCCTACCTCTTGGTAGTCTGTATTTAACCTTGAGCGAAAATGATTATATTCTTTATTCTGTCAGACCTACACAATAGCACTGTGGTTAGAGACGACACTGTTGGTTAAAAAAGAACATGAACTTTCCCCTTTCTTTGGGCTTTGCTTAAAGCTGGCCCTCGGACAGTCTGCACTGCAGTGTGCAACGGTCTAATAGAAGGTTACCGACTGAGGAAAGGACAGGGCTTTTGGAAGGAATTTTGGAAGTTCACAGCAATGGAAAGAAAACAGTGTTTTCCTGCAGACAGCACCTGCCAAACCACGGGAGGAAGTGGGCGAGTTCTGATTACTGACCGGGACAGGCCCGGGACCGGGATGACCCGGAGAGCAGCAAGCCTACTCTGTGCTCCCCCCTGGCAGAACACTTTGAGCTTGTTCCCTTTTTTCATTTTTATTCTCATTTTATTTTCCAGTGTCTGGTCTTGCAGGGTGGGCCTAAATGAGAAGAGTTGTATAAAGTAGAAGTAGGCCTAATCTTACAAATGTCATTATAACACTAGTGGTATGATAGCCTATTACATGGTTTCAACTTTGCAATAATATACTAATAGTGTTGTAATTGCATACTGCATGTAAGAGTACTTCTGCTACAACTCTGTAAATGAGTAGACTATCTATAAGTAGAGTAGTCAAGCATTACAAACATCATAGGCCTACTTACAAACTCAGCCACACCTATGTGCTATGTGCTTAAAGGCTCCTTTTACCATTGAGTCCTGTCCAAAGATGAAAACACTCAAATAAACAATGCCGTTTCCCTTTTTCAGCTGCAGTTTCCTCAGTAATTTGTATCCCCCTGAGTTTCGATAAATCTGCCATCTTAAAGACATAAATTGACTTGAGGGAGACAATGTTTATATCTGTAATTGCTGCCATACTATGGCCATCCTCGCAGTAATGTGAACAGGCTGTGGTCTGCTGACCAGAAGATACTGAAGAATGTGTCTAAGTGTCCTGTTCAAGATTGTGCTCTCAGCAAGCCTGCCAAAGAATCTCTGGCCTTTTGCACCGAGTGGAATTCCTCTGCCTCCAGCAGGTATCAAGCAGCGCTCCTGCCAAAAGACCGCGGAGAAAGAAAAACATATCATGAGAAAGGAAAAAAAACAGCTTTGCCGTGGTGGGCTTTACTTGACAGCGCGTTAACATCTTACCTCAGACTCAGTGCTATAATCGTGTTCCTTCCTCTACAAATTCGTTCTATGCTAATTGCGCCCTGGATCATATTAGGCAGTTGGGCGGGAGCTTATCGGTGTGCCTGGAAGAGATGGAAATCTTAATGAAGGCATTTCAGATCACTTAAGTGATGATAAGCCTTGAAACTGAAGGTCAAATCTTTCTCATGCCTGCCTTTAATAGCAAATTTGACTGGAGCAGAAAGAAGCACAGACTTGTTTTAAGCTTGTTTGCTCTGTGATTGTTCAATACCAGTCCGAGCACTAGCGCCCACATGCTGAGAGTGGCATCAGCCAATGTAGGCCTAGCCGTTAGGGATGTGACGATACACTCAACTCACGATTCGGTTTGTATCGCTATTTTTGACCTACGGTTCGATACACTCCATGATTAAAAAAAAAAGTTGTCTTTTTGATGGTCGTTTATAGGTAGAATAGGTTACAAGAACTACTAATTAGCCTACTTAGGCCTACTAATGGTTTTTTTTCAAAGTTTTAAAATAAGGGCCCTGCCTTGCCTAACGGTAGGGCACTGGGTTACTATGCTTGCGACCCGGGTTCGAAAGGGCCGGTCTTTGCCTTTGAGGCCATTTGCCAATCTTTCCCCATGTCTCTTTCCCCACTCATTTCCTGTCTCTCCTAAACTGTGCTATCAAATACATTATTATTGAAAATAATAATGATGTTGATTTGAAGTTTGGAAGTTCTGTCACATTATATCATGTGGTTGTTTTCTGAACCAAAAGGTAACAGAATTTTGAAAGGGCATATCACGATACAGTATCTGCGTATCACAATTTCTCGGTTCGATACAATATCGTTACAGCCTTAATAGCCGGCAAAAAAAATCTAGGGCAGAATAAGGATAATCACACTGATAATCGCTTTGATACGTCCGTCCAGAGTGAAGATTTAGGAGATTAAAGTCTGTCTAATCATTTGCACCAGAGCTGTGAATCACATTAGGAGGAAAATGGGCCTGCCTGCCCCCATGGAGCGCTGTTGTTTAGCAGGCGGCAAAGAGGAGTGATTGGACACAGATATGGTTCTGTGAGTGGATTACAAAGAACAAGGATGGATGTGTGGAACCAGTGGGAAAAAAACACACACACACAAGCGAGGCAGAGAGCAAAAAACAAGACCAGGATATGGCTAAGTGCTCAGCTGTGCCACAGATGAGAGATTTTAAGGCTTGTCTGCTGAGGTTGTATTGTTTGCTGGTCATTTCTTGGGCATACTGTTCTGTAGTATATACTGTAGAGATTTTAGTTAGGCCTATATGTGGCTTATTGACAGTGCTGAAGCGAGCACCACTGACACAAACTGACATGTTCTCCTGACCTCAGAAAACCTAGGGGCTTGCAAGTCTTTTTTTGTCCAAAAACAGAACTATTGTTTCTTTGTTGCTTGTGTTTGTGTATAGTCTCCAGTTTCAGCATGACATCCAAAATCTGTGAAACAGAAACCACATATGGTATTTGAACATGTTTGTCAGGGCACTTTGTCTCATGTCATGAAATGACATCGGACACATTACGGACCATTATGGAAATCCACAGTTATTTGCAACTATCATGTTTTTCCCACTCTGGCTCCTGCTATGTGCTTATAGTTTTGGAGGCATCAGAGGCAAAAGCAAATTGGCAAGTCAATACGTACTGACAGGGCTATTTGGATTCCATTTAAAGGTTACAGCTTTTTCCATTGCGGTCACTGTATGGACCAGCAGTCAAATAGGCTGCTGGCTGGTTCCAGCTAACGTCTATGTACAGGAGCGGCGCTATTGGGTGGGCAAAAGAAGGGCATTTGCCCCTGGGCCCAGGGCCCTCCCGTAATGGTGTTGGGGGTCCTATTATGACCTTGGAAGGCAGTTATGGCAGGTATGGAGGGTCCATATCTGAGTTTTGCCCTGGGCCCCTATGTACAATTTGTTCCACTATTGTCCATGCATACTCTCTGTCCCCAGCCGTGATGTTATCAGAGAATACCATGAGTACCATTTAGCAAATTGCTGTTGTTGGGCATTAAAAATACCAATGTGACTACATTGCAAAGCTTTCCCTTAATAACACAGAGGATAGCGTATCATCTCCTCTTCCTCCTCCTCCTCCTCCTCCTCCTCCTCCTCCTCCTACTACTACTACTACTCACCACTTGATTGCATGCCAGTGTGGTGTAGGTAGAAAGTAATGTAGGGGCCATGCGTAGGGAGGGAATATATATTTGCTACTACCACTACCACTATAGTAGTATTCGTAGAGTAGTAGTAGGCCTAGTAGTATACTAGGCCAACTACTACTCTACGAATACTACTACTTCTACTACTACTAGGCCTACTACTCAGCACTTGATTGCATGTGAGTGAGGTGTAGGTGGTGGTGAGTGGGAAGCTACAGTAAGTAGTGTAGGGGGCATGCACCAGGGGTGGGTACCCAACCCGGCACCCCACCCCACCCAGCACCCCACTCAAACCGGCACACCACGCTCCTCCATTAGGGGCCATAAAGCATTAATTGAGTGGCACAGACGGTGCCCAGTCAGGCCCTCTGTGATCCACTGACGCCCCCACATTCCAGCCCAGCAGGACGGCTTTGGAAGGAGCGTGGGGCAGGAATGCCGCTTGCATTCCATTCAGCCCCTTGCGTTGCGTTCCCTTAGTTAACTTAGCCCTTGGCCGGTGGTGGTGTAGTGTTCACAAAGGCATGCCTCCAAACGCCCCCGGCATGGAGCTGCGGGTCAACGAAGCGGGCTATTCCCACCCTTCGGCCGGGAAGGAGTGCTGAGAGATATGTTAACAATCAGCAGCCAAAAAATGTATAAAAGCTGCAGCTGAGGGGGGTTGGAAAAAAAAGTCGACTCATGAGGACCATATGAGAGGTACTGCCACGGCCGGATTAATGCACAGGCTAGATATGGCTGCAGTCTAGGGGTCCCCACCTGCCAGGGGGGCCCTGATTGGCCAAAAGTGAAACATTGCAGAATTGTGACAAGATGCAATACTTGAAAATGAATCTGTCCTGTTGAATACAGTTAGTAGACATGCTATCCTTAATTCATACCTCGTAATCTATGTAAATTTGTCTCAACATTTCCCTTCCGTGGGGCCCCACAGCAACCGGTAGCCTAGGGGCCCCAGGCCATCTTAATCCGGCCCTAGGTACTGCCTAAACAATCTCATGACAAAATGTATCAGAGGATGGGAAGTGTGTGACAAATGAGCTCTCCATTCAGGTGTTATGATTATCTCTCAGCAGGGTCTAACGGGTGACAAATGATCTACTGTTAGGAGCAAAATGTTACAGTGAAGAATGGAGAGCACGGGATGTTGTGTTGGAGTGATGTTGGGTGCTTTTAGAGATGCTCCACAAAACTTTTAGCTGCCACTGTGTTTTTCATGTATTGTTGTAAGTTCTGTTCTGTTTTTGTTCATGTTGTGAGTGTATTACAAAAAGAACCGGCTGCACTTTCTGGTCCCGTTAGGCTTTTATGGTGTGTCAGGCCTCTTTTTGACCACACCCACTCCTCTAGATTGCAGCTAGTCACAAGTGTTACTTCAGAGCTCATAAGTGAACCGTACTGAGACCAAGTCAATGAAGGTCTCAACACGGTTCACTTCCAAGGGGTCTGGGTTAGGGGTGGGCGATATGACGATATTATATCGTGAATCGCGATATTGAGTAAAATATCGTCTCAAATCTGCCAAAGTGTAGAAATCGTATAGATCGTCTTGCAGTGAGGATGTTTATTATCAGTATCAGAGTGATGTTTTCTCACTTGTGTTGTTGTCTTAACTTTATTCTTTACATTATTGTATTCCAATTGTACACTTTATGAGAGTATCATCAGTGTGTTAACATTTTATTGACTGCAAATTACAAATTGCAAGTATATGAAAGTTGTTTTTTGTTGTTTTTATTTTTTGGATGGAAGATCGTGATAAAAAATCGAAATCGTGATTTCATGTTAAAATATCGTGATACAACATTTTTGCCATATCGCCCACCCCTAGTCTGGGTACACTTTAGAGCGTTCACACATGCACAGACAATTCTGAGTCACAGGTCTGAGTTCACTTAAATGTCTGAAAGGGACCAGGTGTAAAAACCCTATTAGTCTCAATGGGACACTCCTGGCTAAATAAAGGAGAAAGGAAATGAAATGGTATTGTGCAACCACTCATACAGTCTGTTGATCTCACATACAAATGTGCATAGAGAGGTGCAGAAGGGGTGGGGGAGCCATGTGTCAGATTTTTTTTTTTTTTTTTTTTTACTTAGTTTAATGTTTATTTGACATGGACAGAGCACAACATACAGTTGAGCCAGATTATAGCCACAAGGCAAATTTTCATCTGTAGTTCCTATAGTAGGGCAGACATTTATGTTAAGTTAAAAATATGATTAGAATTAATAATAATACAAAAACATAACAAGTAATGGGTGGGACTATGTGCAGATATACGTAGATTTTGGCACCGTTGTTGGATGTTGTTAGGCAACCAAACAGTTAAAAATGCATCCAGTGGGAGCTGTCCAAGTGAACCTTTAGCGACTTTTGTCCAGCAGTTGAACTTACATATACCCCGTTTTGGCTCTGAGAGGTGATGGATTTTGGCTGGATAGCTGGAATGGCTGGATGGATGTGGCACATTGTGATGTAATGTGTTGGTGGTGTGATGTGGTGTGATGTGGTGTGATGTGGTGTGATGTGGTGCGGTGTGGTGTGGTGTGGTGTGGTGTGGTGTGGTGTGATGTGGAGGCAGGTGGAGGGATAGAGAGATGCAGGCTGTATAAACTGGTGCCATTGCTGAAAATGAATGAATGAATGACTGAAAAAATGTCAGCAAAGTCAACAGACTTATGTAGAGGGTCACAGTGACAGGTTGGTAACACTGAGGAATTTGTGTTGTGGTGTGGTCTGATGTGGTGTGGTATGATGTGGTGTGTTGTGGTGTGGTCTGATGTGGTGTGGTATGATGTGGTGTGGTGTGGAGGCAGGTGGAGAGATGCAGGCTGTGTGCTCTGCTCCACGTCCACATGAGCGAGCGAGCCTCTCTGCTGTGCTGTCTCTCTCTGACGGTAGTCCCGCTCTGCACCACGCTGCGTGTCATCACTTATTCTCCTCCTTAATCTCCGCTGATAGAGCTGTGGAAAGTTCCCGCACCCGCGACCGCACCAGAGTGATGGGATGTGGAGAAACCGTAACGTCATGTAGAGTGAGGCAGAGTTAAACTCTGAGAGACAGGAAGAAGATACAGTAGAGAAGAGATTCGGGAGATATACCGTACAGTAGGTCCAGTTGGAAATGTTGGGAGGACTCTGACCAGGCCACACGAAAGCTGGATAACCTCTGAGGACTTCATCCAAGAGACTTTCCTGTCTTGTGCACCTTTTTTTCTATCCCTCTCCTCTACTGTGCAGTCCTTTCCCCACAGACTTTTCTTTGTCTACCCCTCTCTCTATCTTTCAATCTCTCGTACTGTCCCTCACTCAGGATTACCCTGCGCCTTCTGTCACTCTTATTCTCTCTCTCTCCCTCCTCTTCCTCCTCCTCCTCTCTCTCTCTCTCTCTCTCTCTCTCTCTCTCTCTCTCTCTCTCTCTCTCTCTCTCTCTCTCTCTCTCTCTCTCTCTCATTTTCTCCGTTTGTGTCTGTCCTCCCTCTGCTCCTCTCCTCTTCGTATTCCCGCTCCGCTCCGTGTGCCGGTCACTTCTCCTAGGTGGAGCTGCGCTTTCCTGGAATTGTCGGGCAGCTTTTCCTGTTGTGGTTGCTGCCTCTCTCTATCTGTCTCTCTCCCTCTCACACACACATACACACACACACACTCTCTCTCTCTCTCTCTCTCCCTCTCTCACACACAGACACACCCTCTCTCCCTCTCTCACACACATACACCCCCCCCTCTCACACTCATTCTCTCTCTCTCTCTCTCTCTCTCTCTCCCTCTCTCTCTCTCTCTCTCTCTCTCTCTCTCTCTCTCTCTCTCTCTCTCT
Organism: Engraulis encrasicolus; assembly: GCF_034702125.1. Taxonomy (NCBI): domain Eukaryota; kingdom Metazoa; phylum Chordata; class Actinopteri; order Clupeiformes; family Engraulidae; genus Engraulis; species Engraulis encrasicolus. Next base: position 17,648,598 of record NC_085869.1, read on the forward strand.
CTCTCTCTCTCTCTCTCTCTCTCTCTCTCTCTCTCTCTCCCTCTCTCTCTCACACACATGCAGTCTGTCTCTCCCCCACTCTCTGCTACTCTCTGAGATGCTCAGTGTGCTCAGGGCTGGTGTTTGTGTGTGTTGCCACTGGATGTGGGATTAGTGGGTTATGGACAGCCATGCCATCTGGATATCCATGCCTGCTGCTGCAAGAGGAGTGTTTTTCCTCTAAATGCGCTTTGCTTTTTTGGGTCAGAAGTTCCACGCCGGTCAAAATGTCTGTGCCGCAGCTCAAAATGGGACGAAATCCATCGGTGGGTAAAAGTGTGAAGTGTGCTGTAGTTGGTGGTGCGAGTGGGGAAAGCTTTCTAGTGAACAGCCAGCATTCAACGGGGCTGCTCATGGAGCGCTTTCCCCCCCCATGTGCTCTTCTGTGCTCTTTTCTCTCGTCTCTCATGCTGCTGATGTACTGTAGTGTATGTGGAGATAGCTATCCCGTCAGTAAATCACCTCTAATATTAAATGCAGGTGTTATGTTTGGAGGAGTTTGATGTCAGTCTGCAAGTATGCAACTTTTTGGTCTTGTGCCAGGCTATTTTTCAGACATGTTGAGACATGTTTTACAATTAATTATTCATTGTCAAAGGTACTCATGTTGACATTAAATATGTCCTATGTTTGTGAAAGGACTCTGTGGACTGGATACCATGAATTTAACACGAAACTATGCTATGTACAGTACAGCTTTGCTGCATGCAGCACATGTTTTGCACTGAGCCCTCTGAGCTCTCGTTTAAATGTTTTAAAAGGGCACACATGTTGGCACATGTTTGTTTTGAAAAGCACAATAAGTAGTTGCATGTCCCAGCAGGGAATGCATGACTGTTTAATTTTATTTCCCAATGAAATAAAATGTCACGTTGCAACATTTGTGATATCCAATGATGAGAAACTGACCCATCAGTTGAAAAAAAAAAAAAGATCACTGAACCCACAGTGTCCCAAAATGCCGGCAGTACAGTGCAACGCCTGGGACAGACTCCTGGGACCGCCCGGAACAATTCGCTCTTGTATTCCAAAATGTGGACTGTAGCGAGCTGCTCAGCCTTGTTGAATGGACTCCAGTTAACGATCCCTGGCCCACTGGCCGACCAGCCGGGCAGCATAATTGCTGCATCTTTTGCCACTTCAAAGAGCGCCCGGCCCGGCCCGGCCCGACCCGACCCGACACCGCTTGGGCCTGTCTGGTCTGATAATGAGCTTTAACTCCACTTCACACTTAATGAGTGAAGGTAGAGTTAACCCGGTGAAAAGAAAAGAGAAGTGGCCACAGCCTTGCCTCGCCTGCCCCGCTCTTGCTCGCAGCTGTGGTGTCTGTCAGGGCCAACGCTAACAAAGGCTTAGTGTACGGCAAGTGCGTGGAAATCCTGCACTGAGCAGTCATGACCAAGCCTTCTGCTTCACTGAACCATATGCAGGGCAGCCGAGGGGGGGTTATATTGTCCTGGGCCCAGGAAGAGAGGGGGTCCAGAATTGAGTTCTCATTGCACTGTATGTACTGTATTGCGTGGGGGGCCCTTTCATATGACTTTGTCCCGTGCCTGGCCAATGCAGTCAACAGCCCTGACCGTATGGCATGGCCACCCTATGGGCCCTGACCGTAATGGCATGGCCACCTTATGGACTTGCAGACTCATGCTAAACAAGCTGCTATACATGTGTGTGTGTACAGAATGCCTTGTTTTTGACAAGGTATCTTCCTCTTCCTCTTCCTCTCCACACATTGCATAACCAATGCTGCATGCGTTCAGAAAGGTCTTGCATAATATATAGGGAGGTTGATTTGTTTAGAGTTTGTTCCCCTGAGTAGCTTTGGGGACAGGAAAGCTGGGCAGAATCATCAAAGCTGAAAAGGGGCGTAATTATATCAGCCACCATGACATGAAAATACATTTTCAGAGCCTTTGTGTTCTTGTTCTGTCTTTTTCAAAGTAAGTGTATTCATGATACGATACTCTGCATCTGAAAGGTTGAGTCCTTTTTTGTGTGTCTCAGTGAAGATGCCTTTGTTTAACAATCTACGTTCTATGGGTCAGAACAATGTTTGGATTGTAGGCCTACATAACTTGATAATGAACAAGGTGTCTATGTGTACAGTATATTGCCTCTTGTATCTTGTTTAGGTTTTGTTTGTATATCTACTGTATACTATGTTCTTATTCAATTGTGCCCTGTAAATGCTGACAGTGCCCCCATTTAATTTGAACATCTTACTGGGTTTTTAAATCAGTTTCTTCTCTTGAACTCTCTCCCTCCTACCCCCCCCCCCCCCCCCCTTTTGTTCTCTCTCTCTCTCTCTCTCTCTCTCTCTCTCTCTCTCTCTCTCCGCACCACTCACTCATCACATCTTAAAGTGAATTCTGCATTATCTCCCGTTCCCACAGATAGCTGATCAGCTTCCCTGGATTTCGCTGACGACACCCCTTTCTCGTTCCGCCGCGTGAAGATGGAAACCCTGGAGTCGGAGCTGACCTGTCCAATCTGTCTGGAACTCTTTGAGGACCCCCTGCTGCTGCCCTGCGCCCACAGCCTGTGCTTCAACTGTGCCCACCGCATCCTGGTCTCCCACTGCATGACCAACGAGTCCGTGGAGTCCATCAGCGCTTTCCAGTGTCCCACCTGTCGGTATGTCATTCTTCTGGGATACATTGCTTTAATCCAGAAAGTCAAAGAATGCGCGCACATTAGTGGCACAGGTGCTGGACCAAACGTAAGATAACTGAAAAGAAAATAAAGGTCCGCAAAAGGTCGTTGCACTGTGATGAAGGACGGTTAGTCCGAAACGTTGTGCCATTAAATATTTGGGAGCATTTAACAGTGTTGCGGACCTTTCTTTTCTTTTCAGATACATTGTTTTAACACTTTGAGGTATAAGTATGCTCCCCTAGGGCCTAGGGGAAGTAACATGTATCTATGTTTGGAAGTCAATCATTGGGTCAAAGGTGAACACCCCTATAGAGCACACCTACCACCTATGGGTGCAATTGCTATTACACGCTGGAGAAGGGTTCGTGGGCAAATAAACACAGAAAAATCTGAAGAGTGCTGTCCTTTGCTTCCTTTATTCATTCATGGTTTATGTGGGATTCAGCACCCAGTTAAGAACTGTGAGAACCATTAGGCGATAGTGTGAGCATGTCTTCTTCACTTTTTTTAGGTATGCCATCACCCTCAGCCACAGAGGCCTAGAGGGACTCAAGCGCAACGTCACCCTTCAGAACATTATCGACCGATTCCAGAAGGCCTCGCTGAGCGGGCCCAACTCTCCCAGCGAGACGCGGCGCGGCGTGCGCGCCACCACCTCCGACATGACTTCGCCAGGCGAACGCGTGCAGTGCCAGTTCTGCGAGCAGGATCCTCCGCAGGACGCGGTGAAGACCTGCGTCACCTGCGAGGTGTCGTACTGCGAGGACTGCCTCAAGGCGACGCACCCCAATAAGAAGCCCTTTACCGGGCACCGGTTGATCGAGCCACTGGCGGACTCGCACCACCTGCGCGGCCTCATGTGTCTGGAGCATGAGGACGAGAAGGTCAACATGTACTGTGTCACGGACGAGCAGCTCATCTGCTCCCTCTGCAAGCTGGTGGGACGACACCGGGACCACCAAGTGGCCGCGCTCAGTGAGCGCTTCGAGAAACTCAAGGTAAGGAAGAGCCTGCCTGATCTGCAGCCTGACCAATGGATGCACGTGAGAAGCTTCACTGTGAAGGTGATGATAACACTGGGCAACTTTTTGAGAAAACTGTCTGGGCAGCGATACAATACGATGTAGTTAAGACTGTTAATCATACAACATTTTTATTAGGAGGATTAGCAACAGACAACTTTTTTCAGCCATTCTATCAGAAAATGAATAGCCAATCATAATGTTGCCTGGTAACATTGCTCAAAAATTTGCCCTATTTATCATTACCTTAAGAGATCCAAGCTAACATAACACTGCAGGGGATTTAAGGGAATTTAGTTATTTAATTTCTTCACTATTTTATTCACGGATTTTTCTCATTTTGTTTCACGTTTTCATCTCATCATGGGTTGGCCTATTTATTTATGTGTGGCCCTGATCCTCCATCTTAAACGACTCTCTTAAACAAATTCTCACTTATGAGCAAAATTCATTTTTAACAAGATGAATCAATAAACAAATGAACAAAATTAATGACATGTTCTTTGTGCCACAGATGTGAAAATATGTTATATCAAGCCGTTTGTTCCATAAAGACGACAAATAGGATACAGTATATGAATAATATTCGTATTTTCAGTCAGTATAAGTGAGCAATACATTTTCACTTAAGAACTCTTTCCATGTGGCAACCACTAGCACAATTTGAAGACAGTTCTTGATCTCTGTCAGACAATTAGCATCAATAAGGACCGCTTTTAGGGCATTTCACAGTTGCTTAGAATCGATGTCAGACTGCTAACAAATTAAAACGAAAATGACGGCATAGCCCCTGATTTGACTCTGTAGGTCAGCTTTTTTGCCAACACGCAGTGGAGTTTGGAATAGGCTGTTAAGTATCTGTGTAATGGTCTATGTTGAAGTAGACTTGAGCTTCTGCAGTGTTCATTTCCCCCCTCAAGTGATAATAATTACCCCTTCATATCACACAAGCAGTCCTGCATGAGCTGTGAACCCTTTTGTGCTGTTATGTGTGTGGTTCAAATGTGCCAAAAATATACACTCTCTCCCCGAGTTAATTAATTGTCAGAACGAAGCACATCTGATATCACTTTGGCGAGCCCTGTAGCAATTAGAAATTAAAATGGGGTTTGGATGTGGAAAGGAAACGACTAGAAGAGGAGAAGTTAAATGATGTTCCAGTGCTTAATGCATCTGTCAGAGAAATGATTGGAGCACCATTGATGATTTGGCAAATTTCCAAGGACTCACCAGTGGTACTGCTATACATGGGTTCACCGTGTTTAAAAACACGATGTTGTGAGGAGGGGCAAGACACTGGCAGCCAACCATGTGAGCCACGACAGCGGTTTCCAACAATCAGAGGTTGAGTTGTGCGCAGCTAGTGTCGCACAGCCAGGAGAAAACAAAAAACGAGAACCCATGTATATCTCCGTGGATAACAGTTCTGACATGGTCGGGACTGTCGCGTCTGCTCTGCTGTGTTATTCACCCTCCTGCCCTACCCAGTCCATACCAGTGTATTGTATTATGCATGGACCCCGCTGACAACTCAGTTGCTCGACTCCTTCACGTTGGTACCTGTACCTGCCCTACTGTGTGCACTGTCTTATGTCTGTCTGGTCACAAGGTGAATGTATATCAAGTACAGTAATGTGACCCACTCTCACCTTCCCCCACCAATCCAAATAATTGTCAAGTCAAATGGTAATGGCATAGGCCAAGGAGATTATGCCCAAATAATATCTTCTTAGATATTAATATAATGTATTATAATATTATAATATATATTATAATATATAATATAATATCTAAATAATATCTTCTTAGATAAAGACTTAACTGGTTTCTCCTTCCATGCTGTCGGTCATGTTGATGGGGCAGAAAGAGGCTGACCACTCTCCAAGTGAGGAGCAGGGGCAACAGGAGCAAACGGAGCAGGTGATCCTCATCACATAAACTCCCCCCTCCCCCCACCTGACAGGGATACCCCCCCGAACTGGCACAGGCAGGGACATACAGTGTCCAAGTCCAATCTCACGCACATTCATTTTTCGGGTGCAGGTTCAAAATCATGAAGTTCATAAGGTAATGCAAAGAACTGGAGCTCCCATTTACTCCTCAGACTGAGGAAGGGCCAGGGTGGCCCGAAACATCCCACAAGAATAAAATAGAGTAAATGGGAGCTCGCATCAGTGTGCGGTTCTTTTCATTACCTTAGGATACAGTGTACCTGACATTTGAGCATCCTCTTTAATCCTCTACTGGATTTTACGAACTAGATAGGCATTAAGAAGTCATGATCATCATCAAATATGCATGAATTTATGTAATTGTAATCCTCCCTCTTCAAACATACAGTGCACTTAAGAGATGAATATTTCATGATATTATTATTATTTGATACGTCTTTCTATTTTCAAAACACCAAATATACTATTTTCTCTAAGCAACCAGAAACAGCTAGACACAGTGGTCTGGCCCTCATGTCTCACTGCCGACATGTTTTGCTCCCCTGCATTTCTCCAGCCAGGACAAACACTCTGTTTGATTGACAGGTTACATTGTCATGTGGTTTCACGCCTTGTGTTTACACTTCAGATTTGAGCTTGTCACAAGATGTTATCTTGCACATGATAGGCCTATGGTTCTCAGGAGCAGGTGGAAGTGGAAGGACACAGAATATTATAACAGCTGACATGAATCAGAAACACGTCCTTCTGTAGTCTATTAATTCATCAGAGGTCATTGTGTGAAATGAGTATACACGGTGTGAGATATCTTGTGTACATTGTAAAATGCTGTTCAGTATATGTTATAGCTTAGAAAACCTTTGAGCAGATAGGTAAAGCCTATATTTGATGACTGAATATTAAAATGAAGTTGCATAAGATGAAGCGTTTTTGTTAGGGCTAAGGGGGTGGGGTAAATAGATAAAATGTACCTAACGGCTCACCAATGCTGAGGGATTGTATTATCTAGTCCTATAAACTCAATTATTACATTAAATAAACTATATAAATAAAGACACACATATAAATTCATAAGTGATGCAAAATATTACTATTCCACTACCATTCTACCATTTTAGATGAACTGGAAATATCTCTAGTAGGATATGTCATTTTGGAATATTAATACTCAAGTAGCCTTTCAAAATATAGCTCCTCTAAACAGTTTGATATATTAGGCCTACCTAATATTTCATTTTCATTATGCACTTTTTGGCCTGCTCAAAGAAGAACAGTCTACTTCCAGCTCACTCATCTAGCCAAGAAGTATCGGCCAAGAGATACATATCCCTATTTGGTTATGTCTCAAACGCATTGAGTTCTACAGCAGGAGCTCGTGACTGGGGGTCATTGTTCATACATTGGCTTATCAAACTAATGAATTGAAAGGTCACTTGTGTTGCATAATGTGATAAAAGTGTAATGTAATCAGTGGCGGAGCAATTGCACACAGGGCCACAGGGCAAAACACTGATAGGGCCATCCATACAGCCTGCCAACGTCATAATAGGGCGCCCACTACCACCAATACGAGAGGGCCCTGGGCCCAGGGGCAAATGCCCTGCTTGACCCGCCCGTAGCTCCGCCCCTGAATGTAATCATATGCTCTTTTTTTGGATGAGTGATTTGGGGAGGAAAAGATTGTAACATTTCTACTAAACAAATCTCTCTTTATTAAATGTCAATTCACTTGGCTTTATGTTAGAATTAGAATTAGAATTTAAAGAAGAGCTTGCATTCAAGTTAACCTTTAAGAGTGTACCGTCACACCGGTGTGACGGGAATGTTCAAGCAGTGAAAGTTCTATAGAATTCTGGGCATCATTCAATTCAATGTGGAATTTTAGAATCTTGCATTGCTATAGAACACATTCTTTTTATAGAATGTTCAAAAACCCACCCTCTTAAATAGCATTCCCTCACGTCTGCCGGGTTAGCTCTCCTGTTTTTGTCCACCTCTACCAAGGATGAATCTCTATCTGCTGCTCGCCTCCCCAGAGGGTCATACAGCTCCTGGCCACCCGCAGGCAGACCAAAAAATGGAAAGCAATTAAAAATGACGAGAGAGAAAGAATGGCAGCTTCCTGTGGTTGGAAAAAAAATCCTTGCGGTTCCACACCTTTGCTATGTGATTGTGAACCTCTTTTCCTTCCTGAGAATAACCTGAAAGTTTTCCTGCAAACATTGACGTCCTGTGCCATGCAGGTTACATTCCTGCGCCTGCCTCATCCCCATGTCCCTCCAGGGCAAAGACAGGGGAACACTTTACAGGATTGGTTTATTACACATTCACGGGCAGCAGTGCGCCAGTAACTTTTCAATGAATTTGACTGATCTACTCATCTATTCGCCCATGAAAAGTCAAATCTTTCCAATTTTACCATGTCCCATTTTTACTCAGGCAGTCACGACCTAGCACCTCCTCTGCTCAACTTCATTTCACACTATGACTTTAAATGAGACTGGCTGACGCATCGGCCTAATGTTTTAGTCAGTAGAAGATGTTTTCTTAGACAGCCCCTAAAAGTTGCCCTGAATCACAGGCTCTTCCTGAGAATGGAAACACTCTTCCCTCTCTCTATTCCAACACCTAGAGTTGAAAAGTGTTCTCATCTGGCTGCTGATTCCACACTCCTGGACTAATGGCTTTCATCACCTTCCCTTCTGCATAAATAAATGATGGCAGGGCTGTTGGGCTGGCCATCTGGCATAGCGGGCATTTCCAGGTGGGCCCCACACCGTTGTGGGCCCCTTTTTTCAGAAATGTTTACAAAAAAAATCACTGGTTGGTCAGTTCTACACCACTGCACCGAGGGGCCCCTTTAAGGCAAAAGTGCCCGGGCCCTATTTCTCCCCCAGTCTATCCCTGCAAGTCTATGATAAAATCTCCAGCACTATTTCTGTGAGACATGACTCACTCGGGGGCCATTTATGAAGTGGCAGGATGAGAGAGGAGAGAGATGACCTGACCTGAAATGGCTTTTTTGCCTGTATGTTTTCTAAACCGTGTATAAACGTGGTCCTAAGGGCTGGGCCTCTGCTTTCCTTCTGATTCTCTATGCCAATCATTCAATCGGGCAGTCATGGGTGAGCGGTTAGGGCGTCAGACTTGCATCCCAGAGGTTGCCGGTTCGACTCCCGACCCGCGAGGTTGGTGGGGGGAGTAATCAACCAGTGCTCTCCCCCATCCTCCTCCATGACTGAGGTACCCTGAGCATGGTACCGTCCCACCGCACTGCTCCCCATGGGGCGCCACTGAGGGCTGCCCCCTTGCACGGGTGAGGCATAAATGCAATTTCGTTGTATGCAGTGTGCAGTGTTCACTTGTGTGCTGTGGAGTGCTGTGTCACAATGACAATGGGAGTTGGAGGAGTTTCCAAGCTGTGTTGCTAACTTCAAATGTGATTGTGGATCAATTTTAGTTCAGTAAAAAATAGGGCTGGGACTCGATTAATTTTTTTAATCGAATTAATCTACAGGCTTTGGAATTAATTAATCGAATTAATCGCATTTTAATCACATTTAAATATCTGACTTGAGAACAGTGAAAAATTAGTTTTTTCACATGGATTTTGAATAATTACAATAAATAAGCTTAATCTAAAAATATTATACATTTTTAAAAGAAGGGAGAACTCTTCTCAATTTCAGCAGGCTGTTCACCATCAGGCGTAATACTGCCCTCCACTGGTCTAATCCAGAACTATGTACCTATATTATACTGCGATTCATTTTAAAAATCGTGTTAATTAATTAATCGCATTGTGTGATAAATTAATCTAAATTAATGCATTAATATCCCAGCCCTAGTAAAAAAGCATGGCACTAGGCTGATGGTAACGGATGGCAACCTAGAGCACACTACTGTATGTCACCTCATGGTAAGGTCGCACTGTAGGCTGTACATGAACCTGCATAACACAATATTATACCACAAATCAGTAGCAGGGGTTAAATGTATTGACTTAATACAATATGTTACTGCTCCACAATCATTTGTTTATTTTTTAAGATACTGATACTAAGATCGCGAGGTAAAATGAAAAACTTTAAAAAATTTAATTCATTGCTAGAAAGTCATAACCTGGGAAAGATGCATGCGTGTGCTGTATTGGGATGATGACCATTTCCTACAGGAGACCTACATGGACCTCTTTCTCATAATCACAGCATTAAGCTCATCCAGGATTACACATATGAAGTAGTAATATACTCCAACCCCCAACACACACTGCCCCCTCCATATGTCTCTGTGCACAGCCTTCACCCGTGGGTCTCACACAGGTCAACTGTGTGTCACTTATAATGCCCTATTGTGTGATGAAAATGGCTACCGATGATGCCAAACATCATAATGTGCACCGTACTTACTCAGGACAGAGTATCTATGCACTCAATACTTTGTTGTGTTCGTCTGGAGTCGTGGAGTCAATGGAAGCATTTGGGCTATTTTAAAGTGTTCACATTGACAATGAAGGGTGTACAGTAATAGACGTCATTGGTTGCACTGCACTCCACTTTCTGACATCAGAGGCAGATGCTTCAGTCCTTGCCTCCGTGACCTTAGCAGGACCTCCCAGACCAGATGAGGGGATTTCTGGTGGTAGGGGGTTGTCCAAGCATTTGAAATGAGACTGATTATTAAAAAAAAACAATCTGACACGCTCACTCAGTCTTTGAGACTGTTCCGAGCTGTGCCATCAGCAAATGAATGTTGGCTTTTTAATATATTTTCCTAACATCACAACTGATGACACATTATTTATGTAGTTTTATTTTATTTGATATTTTCGTTACTCTTTCCTGCTTCCTCTCTAACGTATTGATGGTTTGGTTTATTTCCAGCAAGCTCTTGACGTCAACCTCAGCAACTTGATCAAGAGAAATAATGAGCTGGAGAATCTCATGGGCAAGCTGATCCAGACCTGCCAACATGTAGAGGTGAGAGAGCTCATTTGCTTTGGCTCTTTAAGTTACAATACATGTTAAAGTTAACTTGCAACCTTAACATTAACAATGTTATTACAGTAACAACTATGTGCTAGTACAGTAACAACTATGTAACATTGCAATTGTTGCTGCGTTTACACGAGACATTTAATTCGGCGTTAACTGATTTTAATTCTGAATGAAGCTTAATTCCGCTTTGAAAACATCATGTAAACACCTCTTAATTTGAAATTAAAGGAAAGATCAAAGTAAACTCGAAGGAACTATTTAATTCTGAATGAAAAACATCATGTAAACGTAGTGATTGAAACATTGTACATAATTAATTTGTGTCTTTTCTTTACACATAAGAATTTTGTCGTTTCTCACATTTTTTAAAAATAATTAATTAATTCACCGAACAAAAGCTAAAACAACACAAATGAAGGAATATGTCATATAATATAGGCCTACCGTGCCATGTGTGCAGCAGTAGAGTAAAGCATGCTGGGATGCTTCAGAGTAACAATACGCTCTCTGCCATAAATATGAAGCCCACACGGGGTCACATGTGTTGTGCATGCATGAAGAGGTTTCATGGCATATTAACTAAGAATAAGCAGTGGGTCGTAATGGCCTCGTTATTCCTCCGATGCGATGTGGGGATGGAGAGATGGCATGGAAGCGTACTCACTACTCACTTGCCTTCCACCTGCATTGCTCCTCTGTCAGCTGGATAAATTGCTGCCTCGTGCCAGAAGAAAATAACAAAGTTGCATGATCTCTCTAACACACCGTATGGGCTTTTAGAGAAAAGAAAAATACATTTCACCTCTGACTGAAAGTTCATATGAAATCATTTTAAATGTTAGAACATGATATGAACCTCTCTGAATGTGTCTAAAAAATCTTTCAGATAAACGCAGCTCGTCAGGAAAGCAAGTTGCTTGAGGAATGTGATACACTGATTGATATCGTACAACAGAGACGGCAGATCATCGGCTCCAAAATAAAGGAAGGAAAGGTACTGTACTACAACACCAAAGTCCTCATGTCACATTTGTTTTGTTTTATTAGTTTTTGTCTATCTATTCAGTGTTTATGTTCATACAAATCACAATAGAACTAGATGAGATCTTTAACGTTAAAGCCCGACTGGGAAACTCCAACTCATTGTGACACAGCACTCCACAGCGCACAAAATATGAAAAAGAACAAAATGTGTCCTCATATTGTTGTCATGACTGATGGCGACAGGGGTGACATTTGAGCCAGCCATTTTTGTACCTCCTCTCAATCCTCACTTTACTCATTGACCCATTAAATAGAGTCAGTAATCAATGTTTTGATGTGATCCCAAAACTCCAGTGCAGTGAAGTGCAGTGCTAACTCTATGTCCTCCTATGCCTATGGGCTGAGGCAGGGAAGCAAGGGGGGACAAAAAGGGTCAGTTGTCCCGGCCCCAGGTAGGGGTGGGGCCCAGAATTGGGTGCTCATTACATTGTATGTATTGGAGGGGGGGGGGCATTCAAATTAATTTGTCCTGTGCCCGGCAAAAGCTGTCAGCAGCCCGGGGCTGAGGTTTCGGTCGGCCTCCCATTGCCCATTGCACATGATTTCCCTGATTATTCAAGTGGGCTTGTTCTTCTTCTTCTTCGGGATCATTTTGACGTTTATTGGAGGGAGCAGATGGGCCATGGTGCCGCGGGGCCTCCGGTGCAGCCAGCACAGCTCTCGTTCTCGCTCTATCTCTCTCTGTCTCTCTCTCACACACACACAGCTCTCTCTCTCTTTCTCTCTCTCTCCCTTTCTCTCTCGCTCTCCCTCTCTCTCTCGATCCCTCCCTCTCTCTCCCTCTCTTGCTCTGTGTCTTCCTCTCTCTCTCTCTCTCTCTCTCTCTCTCACACACACACTCTTTCTCTCTCTCACGCTCCATCACTTTCTCTCTCTCTCTCTCTCTCTCTCTCTGTATCTCTCTCTCACACTCTCTCTCGCTCTATCTCTCTCTCTCTCTCTCGCTCTTTCTGTCTCTCTCTCTCTTTCTCTCTCTCTCTCTCTTTCTCTCTCACACACATACATGCGCACACACACACATACACTCTCTCTCTCTCTCTCTCTCTCTCTCTCTCTCTCTCTCTCTCTCTCTCTCTCTCTCTCTCTCTCTCTCTCTCTCTCTCTCTCTCTCTCTCTCTCTCTCTCTGTCATCCCTCCTCCCCCATGCTAATCAGCCCTTGTCCCCATGGCAGGGTAGAGGCCAGGAGATGTTGATGCAACGGCACACATCCTCCTGTACTGTACGCTGCCTCCCAGTTGGCTGTCCTTGCTGTGCACTCCCCTGGGCTCCTAGGCCAAGCACAGCAGGTTGACTTTCTGCCATTTGTTTACTTGAATACACTATTTATGTTGCGCATCAACAGTCTTTCGTGTTTCGTGGGCAGTGACATGTCACTCTCGCAAGACTTCAAATTAGCCGTGTCTGTCTCACATTAGTGTCTCTCCAAGCTGTGGGGCGCAGAAGTACACACGGTACGTGCTTCTGTGTTAGCACTAGCGTACTGTAGCGTGCCGCATTGTAAGTAGGCCTAGTTTTCATTTCCTCTGCTCTCTCCGCTAGAGCCATTAAGGGGGTCTTGGCAGGGCAGGGTCGCTGACAGCATTGGCCAGGCCCGGGACAAAATCAACTAAAAGGGCCACCCTCCCAATATAGTATATAATGTAATTAGGACCCAATTCAGTGCCCCCTTTCTCCCTAGGGCCAGGGACACCTGACCCATTTGTGTCCCCACCTGGCAAGGCCCTGGACAAGATCAACTAAAAGCCCCCCCCTGTAATTAAAATGTAATTAGGATCCAATTCTGGGCCCCCTTTCTCCCTGGGGCCGGCACACCTGACCCATTTGTGTTCCCACCTGTCAGCTAAGCTTCCCTGGCCCTGGCCTCGTAGGGGCACAGCTGCCCTGCTGAGTGGCTGAGCCTACGTCTCCCGCTGATGGGGGAGATCAGGGGCGGCTTCCGGAGGACCTCCCAGGGGAGCGGCGCTTCCTTCCTCTTCTCGTGGCAGAGTCAAAAGGCCTGCCATCTCCGCCTGACAGAGCAGGATCCACGTTACCATGGAAATTAGATTTCCACCAAAAAAAAAGTTATAGTTACTAGGGAAAGAATTTGGATGTTGCTTTTACGTGTGTCTTCCATAGCACCAGCCAAAGCCATATCCTGTCCATCGAGATTACGCTAAAAAAAACAACTTGATTAAAGTGCTTGATAGTTGGCCTCAGTGTTCACCATGTTATGATGGTATGTGGTGTCATCAACCTCTTGACCGTGTCGAGTGACCGAGTCAGCATTTTGCATGCATCTCTGTGAACAATTGTGAAATAATGCTTCAGGAAATTGGGCCTGTACACTAAGGTATTGGCCAAGGGTCGGTTTTGCGTTTTGCGTTTGCCTTTGTATCCCAAGGGCACTGGGTCAATGTTGGTAGTTGTCGCCCTAAGCCTATATAGAGTCATGTCAATTGAAATTAAATGATCCGCTATTTTCGCAGGTGGTTCGTCTGAGAAAGCTTACACAGCAGATTGCAAATTGCAAACAGTGCATAGAGAGATCATCATCACTCATCACCCAAGCTGACCAGACCCTGAAGGAATCAGACCCAGCTCGCTTCCTCCAGACTGCCAAAAGCATCTCTGATAGGTGAGAGAAAGTGCATTTTCATAGAATTTTGCACAGTCCTATACCAACTTAAAAGAAGATCACTGTGTCTTACATTATGTGATACTAGTAGTATAGGCATATATTATTATTACATCAGAAATGTTTGAGGTAAATCTGTTTTGTTTTTACCTCCCCAGAGTCTCCATGGCTACGGCATCATCTCAGATCTTGATACCAGAGATAAACCTAACGGATACATTTGACACATTCACATTAGACTTCACCCGGGAAAAGAAAATGCTGGAAACTCTGGATTATCTTACAGGTCAGTGTAAAACCTGTGCTATGTCAGATAGATTCATATTAAATAACATTCTATTTTTTTCTGCTGAGGAACACACATTTGGCTTAGGCAGCGCATTGTACAATGGCATTTTTACTCAATATAAAGTCAGTGATGTTGTGTTTCAGATGCTTTTAATTGTTTTGTCCCTGGGGTCTCTTGCTGGCACAGAACTACTCTGCGTTGCATGTTTGAGGGAAATATAAAAGCACTAACTTTAAGTATGGCTGTAAGACCTCATCTACAGGATATTGCTTTTCGTGTTGCGTGTCCTGGCTCCTCCCAGGGGACAGACGACTAGCTGACTTACACAGCACGAACAGTCACGGGCACTTATTGTAACTGAAGTCAGCATTTGGGCATCTGCACTGCATTGCATTGGAGGATTGTTTTGCAATAAAAACATACAAACACAGCTTCAGGTTTTACTGTAAGATGGTACATTTAATACATGTGCATGTGGGGTCTTGTCTCTGTGGATAAGTAAGGTAGGGATGTTTTGCAGTAAAACTGTATACAAACACAGCTTCAGGTTTTAAGATGGTGAATTTCATGCACGCACATTTGGGGTCTTGTCTTTGTGGATAAGTAAGGCTGGGATGTTTTGCAGTAAAACTGTATACAAACACAGCTTCAGGTTTTATGATTGTGAATTTCATACACGCACATGTAGTGCTTGTCTTTTTGGATAAGTAATAAATCAAGATCCTTCTATTTCCTTCTCCAGCTCCCAATCCCCCTGTAATCCGAGAGGAATTATGCACGGCATCTTATGACACGATCACTGTCCACTGGACGTCCGACGACGAGTTCAGCGTCGTTTCCTACGAGCTGCAGCACGCCATCTTTACAGGACAGGCCAACGTCGTTAGTAAGTGAGCCATTCATACACACACACACACACACACACTCACACACACACACACACACACACACACACACACACACACACACACACCACACACACACACACACACACACACACACACACACACACCACACACACACACACACACACACACACACACACACACACACACACACACACACACACACACACACACACACACACACACACACACACACACACACACACACACACACACACACACACACAGGACAGGCCAATGTTGTTAGTAAGTGAGCCATTCACAGATTTATCTTCTTAAGAACACATTTCAGTTTTAGCACCTGCCTTGTGTACCTTTATTTCATGCTTTCTTTGTGTTAAAAACCAATGTTTTTTTAAAAGTATACTGTGCTGCTGAATATTATGTTGGTGTGGCCCAGAATGGAGGAATGCAACCGCTGTGATGACATGGCTTTGCGTCTTCTCAATAAATCAGTTATTGGTCACTAAATCATATGACAGTACATCATAGACACTAAGTAGCAATCACAGACACAGACACAGACACACACGCACGCATGCACGCATGCACGCACGCACACGTGCGCGCACACACACACACACACACACACACACACACGTGCTGACAGTAATAAGGAAGACTACATACTATATGAAATTATTCATAGAGTAGTCAAACGTAAGAGAATGCGGCATTAGGAGCATATGCTGTATATTGAAGTAACACAGTATACATATCCAGTCTTTTTATGATACGAAAAAGACAAAATGAAGAGAACAGGACAGCACTACTCGTGTACTTTATTGTGTACTTTACAGACATTTCGGTCTTAACCTTCTTCAGTGTCGGGCCAATACTGAAGATGGTTAAGATAGATTGAAATGTCTCACATGCAATAAAGTAGACCTACAGTACACAACGAGGAGTGCTGTCCTGTTCTCTTTATTTTGTACGCGTCTTAAGGAATGTAGAGCCCCCGTAGAGCCCCCGTTGAGAAAGAGCAACTGTACAGTGAGAGCAAACAACAGCTTCAACACAGCGATGCCCTGCAGGTTTTTTTCCATTCTGTGCACATACCGTATCTATGCCCAGTGGACCCAGTCGTGTAATGTTTTGCAAGAGAACTAGCTTTGAAGGGAAGGAAGGCATCATTCACCAAGCCATTTAGAAGTTTTGGCTCAGGGGTTTAGCTCTGCAATGTGCACATAATCACACGGTTCAAAGCTAATGGCTTCATCAGATCTCTGATTATGTAATATTGAAAGTCATTTCCTGTACTCGTGACGCCCCCTGTGAATGCTTTGTTTTTTGTATTGTATTTTTCCCCTCATCATTACCTATGTTGTTATTATGCTTCCTCAATTCTGCCTGTTTACCTGTCTGCTCCATGTCTGGTACACGCCCCTGCCTTCCCTTGTCTTACAGTTTTGTGTACAGGTGTATAATGTACAGGTGAGTTGCCAGGTGTTCTTATAGGTGCTGCTCTGCAGCGACTGAACAATGTGTGGTGAGAACGAATTTCCCACTGGGGACAATAAAAGCTATCTATCTATCTATCTATCTATCTATCTATCTATCTATCTATCTATCTATCTATCTATCTATCTATCTATCTATCTATCTATCTATCTATCTATCTATCTATCTATCTATCGTAGGTCTGTGTAATTCGGCAGACAGCTGGATGATCGTGCCCAACATAAAGCAGAACCACTACACGGTGCATGGGCTGCAGAGTGGCACGCGGTACGTCTTCCTGGTCAAGGCCATCAACCAGGCCGGCAGCCGCTGCAGTGAGCCGGGCAAACTCAAGACCAACAGTGAGTCTGCATGTCTTATGGCAGTCTTATGGCATGTGTGTGTGTGTGAGGGGGTGTGGTGGTGGTGGTGGTGTGTGTGTGTGGGGGGGGGGGGGTGCTTGTGTGTGTGTGTGTGTGCTTGTGTGTGTGTGTGCGTGCGTGCGTGCGTGCGTGCGTGCGTGCGTGCGTGTGTGTGTGCGTGTGCAGTAGTAGTATTAGTAGTAGTAGTAGTAGGTATTGGAGTAGTAGTAGTAGTAGTAGTAGTAGTAGTAGGTAGTGGAGTAGTTGTAGTAGTAGTAGTAGTAGTAGTAGTAGTAGTAGTAGTAGTAGTAGTAGTAGTACTAGTAGTAGTGGTAGGTAGTGGAGTAGTTGTAGTAGTAGTAGGTAGTGGAGTAGTTGCAGTAGTAGAGTATTAGTAGTTGCAAATATTTTCTTAGTTCACAATAGACCGTCTCTGGTAGTAGTATTACATTGACCCATGACTTACAGTAATTAGTCAGTTATCCAAATTAGGGGCCTTTCAAGAAGGGGCCTGTTTTTACAGTATTTCTCAATTGGTTTTGTACATTTCTCGAATCTCTCTCGCAATTTGCAAAACATAATATTCATTCTCAAAACAGCTTTAACAAATGGCAAAACACTGTGGATGACCTGCAAAACCGAGTCTCTTGCTCAAAACCCAAGTTTTTGTGTCAATGAACGTATCAGTGCCAGCAGAGTGGTTAGTCATTGTGTCATAGTGTAGTCCGTGTATGGACAAGCTAGTCAAATCGATTTGTCATGTTGTCAATTGAATAGTACACTCTTGAGGATCTTTTCTGAAGCAAAATGTTGTTTAGATTGGATGGGAAATGTTGTAAATTCGACTTTATATTACATTGATCAGATAAGATTGTCCTAGATATACATTTAGACTATGACCTATTTATTGATAGGTTTTCTCATTGCAAAATAGGAAAAATAGCAAACTCTGGTTGAGGTGTCAAAATGCGTCCTCTACCATCCCTTTTTACTTGTCTTGCAAGCCCATGTGAAAAAAAATCTAGAACTGTAAAGCGAAATAAATTTGAAACAATACACTGATACTGTATAAAGTGCACTTACAGTCTTGTGAAATTATAGGGAAATATTGTAATTTTGCGTGGAGCGTAATTATAAAGGCCACATGAGGCAAAGAGTCATATAATGCAGTACAGTGCCTACTGTTGTATTGTATGCCTGTTTTCTCTATCCCTTATACTGCCTTTGATTAGAGAGAGTCAATATTTACCTGCGAGCAATTTACCAATTCAGATCACATTTATAGACAAAAGTCCAATGGAAATTATACAGTGTTTATCACATTATGACAGCTTGGTAAATCATTTTGCATGTCAAGACTTAAACTATGACCTAGGGCCTAAATGTTTTGGGGGGTGCGATAGTTTCATGCATTCAGTGACAAAGCTTTTTGAGTGATATGACAAAAGCAATTGATAATGTACAAAAAAGCTGAGAATTGTACACAACCATTGCATGGTGGACGAAAGCATTTGCTAAATGCTGAAAACTATGAAAAACGTATTTTACCATGTGCACAGGTAACGGCAGGAAGTCACAGTTGAACAAGAAGTTTTGAGAATGATTATTCTGTTGTGAGAAATGTACAAAACCAATTGAGAAAAACTGTAATCTGATTTACTATAGAGCATTTTATCTCTATCTCGCAATATCTTCACTGAATTGACCATGAGAAGCTGAAGGTTTGACACTGATTTCCTCCTCTCCTTTTTTAAGGCCAGCCCTTCAAATTGGACCCAAAGTCTGCTCACAGGAAACTGAAGGTGTCCCACGACAACTTGACGGTGGAGCGAGACGAGAGCTCCTCGAAGAAGAGCCACAGTCAGGATCGCTTCAGCAGCCAATCAAGTTACGGTGTCACGGCAAACGTCTACATCGACAGCGGCCGCCACTACTGGGAGGCTCTCATCGGTGGAAGCACATGGTAGGGTACCACACACTGATGATCAGGCCCGGATTAATGCACAGGGTAGATATGGCTACAGCCTAGGGGCCCCCACCTGCCAGGGGCCAAAAGTGAAAAATTGCAGGATTGGGACAAGATGCAATATTGAAAAACCGATCCACCATGTTGGGAACAGTTGGCAGACATGTTGTCCTTAATTTCTAGCTCGTAATTATGACACCATCTACATACATTTTTTCACGATATTCGCCTTCTGGGGGACCCCACAGCAATCTGTAGCCTAGGGGCCCCGGGCTATGTTAATCCGGCCCTGCTGATGATGGCTTACTGTAAGAGCCGAAACCCGTCTGCTTGGGGAGTCGCATGGTGGTAATCTATAAATAAATAATGAGACGTAGCTAGTGAGTACGGATTTTTCTTCTTTATAAGCACATGGTAGGTGTCAGCGATGTGGGCTTGTGACTGACTTGTGACTTGGACTTGAGTCAGGCTTGTGTCACAATTGACTTGACTTGAGACTTGACTTGGCAATATTAAGAATGACTTGTGACATGACTGGACTATCTATCTATCTATTGACTCAAGACGTGACTTGACTTGACAGTTTTAGCTTGCAGTGACTTGCAATGACATGTCAAGTCTACATAATATATCCACACAGTGTTAAGAATGCGACTAGCAAAGGATGGCATGCATAGCAGTGTGGAGAAGTAATTAATTTATGACCAAAAGTAGTTGGCAAGATTGTGAATACATGGTGACTTGTTAAGGACTTGGGAAAAATGAGACTTGGACTTGGACTTGACCTGGTCAAATGAGTCTTAACTTGTGACTTGACTCGGACTTGACTGGAGGGACTGGACACTTACTTGTTGTGACATGCAAATGAGTGACTTGGTCCCATCTAGGAGAATGTATTATTAAGATATTACTTAGTAGGGTACTCACAGCAGTGTTTTGTGTTAATGATGCAGCCTAATGAACACATAAATATTCATTTTCTGTCCCTGGTGTCACATAATATAAAGTGTGCTATTAGCGTACGCACATGAAGGAGTTGCTAATATAGTTTTATTGTGGTGTTGTGTTTATTATGTTGTTTATTTATGGGTGGGGCGCACTTTTGGAAATATCAGCGGCTTCATTACCAAATTATCTGTTCTGACTGCAGGCTTAAGTGGCATCCATTTGAAATGATTTCATACATCAGTGTAATTACAGCATATTGTTTCCTCCAACAAGTGAATGAAGGAAGCGAAGGACAGCACTCTTCAGATTTTGTCTTTGTTTATTCGCCCACAAACATGGTGGGCCCGCATGGTGATTGCCTTCAACAAGTCTCAAATTTCACATCAGTTTATTTTTTTCTTTCCCTTAATGTTCCAGGTTTGCTATTGGCATTGCATACAAATCGGCTCCCAAGCATGAATGGATTGGCAAGAACTCTGCTTCCTGGGTGCTGTCTCGGTGCAACAACACCTGGACGGCACGGCACAATAGCAAAGAGATGCCCATAGAGCCCTCCCCACATCTGCGCCGCCTGGGCGTGCTGCTGGACTACGACTCTGGGTACCTGTCCTTCTACGACGCTGTGGGATCCCACCATCTCTACACCTACGACATCTCCTTCATTCAGCCCGTGTGTCCCGTCTTCAACGTGTGGAATAAGTGCTTGACTGTTCTCACGGGGCTTCCCATTCCAGACCACCTGGAGATCGCAGACTCTCAGGATTGACAATAAATAAATAAATAAACATCTGAACATTTCCAGAATCTCACTCACAGAATGCTCTTGCACAAAAAAAGAACTATTTCTCACTCGACCGTGGAGAAGACTAATGTTCCTCCAGCTGTACAAAGTAGAAATTGAAAATAAATAAACAAAGCCTTGATTTTAATTATTGAGACCACCATACTCAGATGGTTCATTAGTTTGATTAGAGAACATTATTTATTGAAATGAAAAAAAAAAACAAGTAATTGGACATTAGAAGTTATTTTCCGCTTTGGGCTTTGCACATCTTTTGTGTTCATGCAGTTTTATTGAGCTCTCCATGGAGGCATTATTTCCGTAGCTCTACTGAAGCAAGCTAATGTGAAATTGTACTGTTGTGACAAACCCATTTTTGTTGAATAATTATTGTCAACATATGTGAATATGCAGTGTACTATATGTACTACTTAGGCTATTGTTCATTTCGAATTTAGAAGTGAATGGTCAAATAATTGTTTGTAATTTTAATAATCAGCTTACAAGTGGCAGTTTGTCATTTGTTAGAATTATATTTCAGAGGTACACATACAAATTCAAATCCCTAATACCACTTTTGGTCACAACGTGTTTATAAATTACACATAAATGGTTTCCACATGTCTGTTCTGTAGGCCTACGGTACATGTTGTACTGCAGCCATTTCTTGAAATGAAAAATATTGCACTATATTAAAAAAAACCCTGCTTTAATAATAATGCATTATTGTGCTGACCGAATGTGCAATACCATGTGGGATAACATTGTGCTTCATGATATTTCCTACAGGCAGATTTGTCCAGTTATTGACTTTGGTGATACAAGTGCAAAGCAAACACCTATATGTCAGCTTGACAAGATTCCTTTTGACATGTCCATTTGCTCGGCTTTTGTGTTATCGCTGGGGTCTCCTGGGTCTCTTTTCAACTGTGCGAGACCAAACATGGCTGAACTCACACTGACCTTTCCTTCAGTTGGCCCTGAGACACAGATCAGGATGACGTGACCGGCGACGGCGTGCTATGCTGTAGGTTGTCCTTGTGGTGCGGTGTCACAGACATCTCTCTCCTGAGTCAGTGAACATGTGCAGCGTCTTCCATTCCTCCTTGTCAAGCTGCATCTTGAAAATATGTTTGTATCGTTGATGTCATAGCCATAGCCTACTTAGTAGGCTATACAGAGATATATACTGCGTATAGAGATGGAGTCTGCACACTTCAAATCCTTTTTTCTTTATTTTTTTTTTTATTCCATGGGAGGATAAGGATGACGTTTCGACTGTTATCTTCATCAGATTCTCTGAAAAAAACAAAGAAAAAAGGATTTTCGGTGTGCAGATTTCAAGTGTCTTGCACCTTTTGGGATGTGCAGTCTTCACCTTCAGCTATGTAGAGAATATAGCCACAATTTTAAGGCGCAATCACAGAAGTTTCAAAACACCACAAATTCAAATCAGGGGTGGCTCAGATATGTAGTTTGTATCTTGTTATTTTGCCAGTGTTCAGAAATGATCTTGAGCTTAATTATAGGAACTTTTAGGGTATGGGTAAAGCCAGCACAACAAACACAACTTCTAATCATGGATTTGTACAGTTGTCTATATATAGCCTAACCCCTGGGCATGATCCTAAAAAAAATCAAATGTCTGATCCGGTCTGGTAGGTCAACCACCCCAGTCGCTCTGAGTTGAACATTTTCAGAGGACAGTTATTGACTATCACTCCACATGGCCCAATGTGACATAGCCAAGTTGCATCAGCACAGTGTAACAAATAAGGCAACCATTCTGTATCTGATGTAAGATATGGAAAAAAGAAAGCAATGAAGAATCCACGAATGATCGAAAGAAAGGCGCGGAGGAAGAAATAATTTTTCTTGAGAACATTCTTTACAGCAAAAGTAAACAAAATGGAACCAACAACAAGCCTTTCACTTGATTTTTGTTTCTGTTTTTTGGTTACACTTTATTTTAGCCTAATGGTTCACTTTTACAGTGGATCTACCACATTAGGTAGGCTACAGTATAATAACATATTAAACGATAACAATATTAAATACCATGCAATACAAGTGTAACACCATATACCAATTTTGTACATCTGGGGTTAGGGTTAGGGTTGGTACATGGTAATACACTGGTGGTATTAAATATTGTTACACTGATTATTACACTGTAGGCCTACCTAATGTGGTAGATCCACTGTAATAGTGAACCATTAAAATAAAGTGTTACCTTTTTGCACATCTTGTTTGCCCCCAGCAAAATAAGGACAGATAGCCTCAGAACTCACCGTAGGTCTCTGTACGAACAATTCCAGTCCATTACAAACACTGTTCCAATAGGCACAGATTCATTGGGCTATATGGACATATACTTAGGGTCCTCTGACGGACCACTTTAATGAAAGCCTTGATAGCAGCAGCATCCCCATGGAATCACACATGGCAAGCAATGTGCCACTGTGTCTTTGAAATCACATGGCAAGGTAAAGACCCTTGATACTCACCACTTCAACCCTCTGATGCTTGAACGTTTGACTGCACCTGACTGCAACAACAAAAAAGAAGGTAGGTTTTTTTAAAGAGGGAACATGGTTTGAAATTGCATTGACAACACAGTAAGATGCCAGTCATTACACCACTAGGAATCTCAATAGGCCTCAGGACATCAGAGCGAGGGCGACATCTAACGGTTAGACATATAAACATCATAGAAGTGTTTTCACTAATGATGCTGGTGGGCGGGGCCACGCCGCTTACGTAGCGACGTACACGTCACGTCATGTGGAACGTGAGAAGCAGGAACTAGTGTGATGACGTTGAATGTTGACAGAGACGATGGCGTCCATGGATCAGTCTCTTTCAGATTTAACTGACAAGGAAACGCGTGAAAAGTTGTCATTATGGGACCGACGGAGTGATCCCATGGCTCCACTATCAGAAAAACAAACAGACTCTATTCTGGAAATACGAACGGCAGCTGAAACACTACCCATTCCATCAGAGGTGAGTGCATGCTAACTTGCACATCGCTAGTCATTCTGCTGGGGACACATCAGCTTTTCCTTGTAGTTGGTTAGCTGTCAAGGAAAACATTGGGCATGCAGCCAAGGAGTATCTTGAATAAAGTAGCATTTGCTCTGGTTCATCGCAAAAACGGTCTGTCGTATGATGCAATTGGACCGACTAGCAACAGCAACGAATGAATTGGAGGATTGCTAAGATGCCATTTGGCTCTACTCCCAAACCTATCATTAACTCCTGCTAGCGCTAGCATGCAAGTGATCTGTGAAGTTATTAACGTGCCACGTCGCTAGCTGACTTTTATATCGACATGTCAAATCGTATGACATGTAAACATTATGCCAATACATAACCATGAGAAAGCAATGCAATAGCACGTAAGGCTTTCACCAGTGGACTTGACACATTGTGGAGGAAGAGGATGGCTGACATGATGTCAGCTGATGTGTTTTGTTATTGCTGTTTGTATTATCATGGTGTGGATTTGTTCATAGCTTTTGCCATTCGTACAGTCTTTTGAAATACGTTTTGTTGTCATGAAGTTACCTATCGAAGACCTCTGTAGCCTGACGTCACGGTCTTCACGCACCACCTTCACAACAACTGTGCCAGCATCTACTGAGGACGTGCTGCTGAAGGGCTTCCAAGCACTAGACCTCGAGAATGAAAGAATAGAGACTGCGCAACAGGTTGGTCTTTTATTCGTGTCTACATCCACTCATTCCATGCATTCGGTCATATTTTTCTAACTCAGGCACATGGGATGACTACTGAGTATGATGGTGTGTACTGACCTGATCACAGTCTACCCCTCTCATCCCCTCCATCACTCCTTCCAACTGCTTCCATCAGGTTGACACTTTAATGTTCCTGTCTAGCACACAACAACTATATAAAAAGATATGAGCAATCCTTCATCCCCTCAACCCTACTCAACAAAATATGAACAATGACCCGCTATCCAGCCTCAGCATACATGTCTTGTTATGTCCTGTTTTGTCAAGTCTTGTCTAATGTCTGTGGGAATGACTGGAGTCACACTAAAGACAGATTTTCTGTTTCATGTGTTAGACAATAAAGTTTTATCTAATCTAATCTATATGTTTTGATTGTTTCATTGACGTATAATGTGTGAGGGTCAAATCTTGAGGCTAACTGCACATTATCATTTCCTACTTCTGTTCTGTAGTTCTTCTCATGGTTCTCCAAGCTACAAGTGCACATGGATCAGGATGAAGGCGCCAAATACAGGTCTTGTTTCCATATTCACTTGAGTATTTACATGAGTAGTGTTGTCTGGCATAGTGGGCTTACACCTGTCTACACAAAAAATGGATGTTAGTGTCCATTTCTGTGTGCTAACCAAAGACCAACTTACTAGCCATTTTGACCCATTATTGAGTGTGTTTGGCTAGTGAGATTAAAATCTACCATCCATGTTAACTGGTGGTGAATAAAAATGAATTTAGGGCCCACTTAGAAGAAAAATTATTGTGAGTCCCTTGGGATCGTCTGATGAAAATATTTATTTCTCCTCCTTACAGAAGAACACGAGACGCGCTCAACTCCTACCAGGAACAGTGTGACAGCATTTTAAATGACGTCAATGAGGCACTGCAGCACCTGGACTCGTTGCAAAAGCAGTATCTGTTTGTCTCTACCAAAACGGGCACCTTGCACGAGGCCTGCGAGCAGCTGCTAAAAGAGCAGGTTAGTCAGTCATGCACTTTGTCAGTTACGCAGCAACAGTAAATGTGGTATAATACCATATTCACCATAAGGCTCTTTTCCACTGCTGTTTTTCTGGTAGGCCTACACAGCTTGACACAGCGCGACTCTGACGCTTTTTGCTTTTCTGTTGGGCATGACACGGCTCAATCGTAAAGCAACAAGTGGCGGCTGAGTCGCGCTGTGTCGAACTGTAGGCCTACCAGAAAACCGGCAGTGGAAAAGAGCATTTTAGTGCAGCAAATACCTCAAACAATCTTTCACTTGGTGATGCAAGCATCAAATTTGGTTCAGAGGTGCTTCAGACCCTACCCTTTTAGAAAAGGTCGCTATCCAGGTGAAAAAACAAAATGGCGGCCATTTTCCAAGATGGCCGCCAATTGAACTGCTTTTAAATGGCTTTTATGTATATTTTGATTGACTGATCATATTTTGAATATCTATTTATGGAAATATATTATGTTGAGCATGGAAAATTCAATGATACACACAATATTGACAATTATAGTATTTTCATAATTACATGTAAATAAACTAACACTCACTGAATGATTCTAAATATTACAAAAACAGAAGTAGGCCTATAATGATTACATGTTTGTTGTTTGGGTAGGAAAACTCTCTGATGCACATGTTGGATTAGTTATTTTTAGTCTTCCACATTTGCAGGAACATAACTGTGTACAGTTGAGGCTAAAGCAATAGCATTAGCATCTTCCTCGGCAGTCAGTCTTGCATCTACATTTTGTCAGTTGCTGGCAACTCTCCGCAATTGTAGGAAGCTTTGACCAGATAACTTTCCAGGCCTCACCATCTTTTTGCCACCCCCAGTTGGCAGGGCTTTCAATTGGCATTTTGCACACAGTAGCTCGGCCCCGTTTAACATGATGGACAAGGGATGCACTTGTCGGTGGAATGGCATCATAGGATCTTTGTTTCCGAGCAAACAAGTCCAGTCTTAACCTCATCAACCTTGTCTGTTGTGCTGTTCTTGTCATACATATTGATGACAAACCTCTCAAGAAGGTTCAGGTCAGTATCTTCAATTACTTCTGGGTATGAATTGAGCTTTTTGAAGACATGAGTCACTTCAGGGCAGACGTCCCATGTTTGCCATGCTGTTTTCTTGCCTTTGCTATGGAAAGCTGATACAACATCACAGCCAGTGAAAGAATGGAAGGACATCATGCTTTTGGATTTCTCTGGCCCAAGATTCAACACAATGTCATGAATTGGCAGCCACCTGATGGAATGGCCATGGCCGAATTCGATCCACATCATCTCTAATCCTGCATACTGGAGAATTTCTTTACATGCACTGGCCATACAAAGACTTGAAATTACGTTTCTTACTTTCCCATGCAGACATAGACATAGACTTTAGGTGTGGACTTAGGCAATTAGACATAGACAGTACACATGCATTACACCTAGAGTACCTATACAATACCCTTACAGACATATAAAGTGCAAGACTGGGCAACAGCAGACATACATAGAACATGTATTAAGAAGAGGTATTGTTGTGCATTTTCAGTTATGTCCTATTGTGACGATTCTGATATGGTGATAGTAGCATTGTGAAATAATAATACATATAAAGTAAGCAATTGTAATGTGCAATATTTACAACTATAGTTGGTAGCTAGTTTTCCAGTACAGTCATTAAGTAACAGGCATGAAGCAGCAGCAACATGTGTGTGCATGTTTGTGTGTGCTTTTGAGTTAGTTCAGTGTTGTGTGTGTGTGTGTGTGTGTGTTTTGAGTTAGTGCAAGTAGAATGTGCAATCACAATTCAGTGTTGTGGGGGGGGGGGGGTGGGGGTGGGGGGGGGGGGGGGCTATCAGGGATAGGAGGGCGGGTTAAGAGTTCAGCATCCTGATTGCTTTGGTGTATGAAGGTCTTTGTCAGCCTGGTGGTATGGGAGCAGAGGCACCTGTACCTCTTTCCAGAGGGCAGGAGACTGAACAATTTCTGTGCAGGGTGACTTAGGGCCAAAACATACCAAGGCGGAACGGAACGGTCGCAGGACGGACGCGGTCTTTCTGCTTAGTTTTGGCCGGCGTGCTTTTCTCTGCCTTGCACACTGACAGCGTCGGCGTGCGCGGCCAGTCCTATTCAAAACCCTAGCCACAGCCAAAGCTAGCATGCTACTTTGCCATTCATTTGAATGAGACACCGCCGGTCGCCGGCGTGAAAAATACGCTCGAGTTTTATTTTCCAAATGCAGCGCGGCGCGGAGCCGGCTCCCGCGCCGCTGACGCTCGACTACCGCCGGTTGGTGTGTAAGGACAGATAGGTTTCAATGTATTTTCACCGACGGCGGTAAAAAACGCTGCTGTTCCGCGACGCTTTACTGCCTTGGTGTGTAAGACCCCTTATGTCCTTGGTGATCATCAGTGCTTTTCGGGTGGGGCGGGGGGTGTAAATGTATTGCAGGGAGGGAGTGGCGCACCAATGATCTTCTACGCTGTATTCACAATGCGCTGGAGTGTCTTCCTGTTTTGCTCTGTGCAACCTCCTCCTCACACTGTGTCACACAGCTGGCCAGGATGCTCTTGATGGTTCCTCTGTAGAATGCTGTCATGATGGAGGGTGTAGCACTTGCCTTCTTCAGTTTGCACAAAAAGTAGAGGCGCTGTTGGGCCTTCTTCACCAGTGATGATGTGTTTGTGGTCCAAGAGAGGTCGTCGCTAATGTGCACTCCAAGGAATTTTGTGCTGCTCACTCTCTCCACAACATCATTGTCGATGGTCAGTGGTAGCAGTTGTTTTTGGCCCCTCTGAAAGTTGACAACAATCTCCTTGGTCTTGTTGACATTCAGCAGGAGGTTGTTGTCCTTGCACCATCTGGCCAGCAAGTCTACTTCTTCTCTGTAGTGAGTCTCGTCACTCTTAGTGATGAGGCCCACTAGTGTTATATTGTACGCAAACTTCATCAAATGGTTAGTGCTGTGGGTCGTTGTGCAGTCATGTGTCAGCAGCGTGAACAGCAGGGGGCTGAGCACACAACCTTGCGGGGCCCCCGTGCTCAGGGTCAGGGTGATTGAGGTGTTGTTCCCGACACGTACTGCAGCTCAATGGATTTTTAGCAGACATCTTGTGTAATACGGTTAAAGGCCGAGGGTCTATCCTTTTACCATCCAACCGTTCAAATTATCAAAGCACATTGAGATATGGGACACAACAAGGTTAAGTCATCTTCTGCCCTAGCCGGGCTCCGCCCTACTGGTGACGCAACGCCTTTGGCTCAGCTACACACAGTAGGGCTAGGAGCTTGCTCTCTCTCGCTACAGCGGGATCTCCACCCACTTTGTCTGGAACCAATCAACTGTGCATTTCCAACGGCCCTGGGTAGAGAGACGTGTTCAAGGCAGTGACGTGGTTTAAAGTGGTAGTTCGCTATTTTAGACATTAAACCCTGTTTGTGTGACTTCTGGGGTGAAGTAGAGATGTTCTCATCACAATTTTGACATTTGGTGCTGAACGGAGCATTTGGGTATTCAAGACTGCAGCCCCCCCACCTTTACATTGACTCCAATGAAGCACTCAAGCAATCGATCATAAAATGGCATTAAACTTTCGTTTGCAGAGACATGAAACTCACCGAGTGGTCAGAGGTGGGCAGCGATATGTTGGCTCGAAAATACGCTTCCAGAGAAGATATATTCATTATTGTCCGTCTTCATTGATTGTATTGGTTTGACTAGTATTACTCCGCGCGACCGGAAATGGGGGTGCATTTGTTTACGTTACTATCTATGGTTTGTATGCAAGCTGTAGTTTTTGTAGCCAGTCCCGCTCAAAGATAGCCGTTCTACCTCGCTCCTTGATGTCTACTTAAACAACACACTATCGCTACCTACTGGCTGGATGTCTACTGCTATTCAACGGCGTCTGGGGAAAAATAGGTCCGCCAAATGCTAAACAACAGTTAGAAGGCATATTTCGCTGCAATTTTCGGGTCAATTTATCGCTGTCTACCACTGACCACACGGTGAGTTCCATGTCTTATCAAACAAAAGTTTAATGCCATTTTATAATCGATTGCTTGA
Organism: Engraulis encrasicolus; assembly: GCF_034702125.1. Lineage (NCBI taxonomy): Eukaryota > Metazoa > Chordata > Actinopteri > Clupeiformes > Engraulidae > Engraulis > Engraulis encrasicolus. The sequence goes on from NC_085869.1 coordinate 17,678,425, forward strand.
GTGCTCCATTGGAGTCAATGTAACGGTTGGGGGGCTGCAGACTTGGATACCCAAATGCTCCGTTCAGCACCAAATGTCAAAATTGTGATGAGAACATCTCTACTTCACCACAGAAGTCACACAAACAGGGCTTAATGTCTAAAATAGCGAACTACCACTTTAAGCAGAGACGTTCTATTGGGCTAAGAAATGTTTGGTTTAAACTTCGGCACAGCCCTCAACCAGTAGCAAGCCGAGGGAGGCGGGTTAACCAGGCCATGGAATCAAAGTTCATCCTGTATGGAAACGCTAATCGTTATAGTCCTGGTCAGACCAGAAAACGTGATCTGAAGTCTATGAAAATCAGGCAACTTCTGCCTTACACCCAGCCCGATCGTTCATCCAGTGTCATTTAAGTCCCGTGCAATCTGTACACTATCCAGGTAACTGAAGCCCTGTTACCCTTGGCTCGGCTCTCCCACGCTGGCACATCCTGTCAATTCAGGTGCAGCTATCTAACTAAATTTCTAACTACACTAACTACATTTCTAATTAAGCTATATACAGGGTCTTATTGGATAGCATAAGGGAGACTATAAATACTAACAACTAAAGTGAGTATACTAAAGAGTTAGTAAACTACAACTACAGCTATTGTACCACAAGCCGACACTGAACCCCATGAGTCTCACAGTGATGTCACCAGTGTACCCTGGTTGTGCTATAACATCACTCTAATACAGAATGTAAACAAAATTGTTTTTACGACATTGTATTCCAACAGTGATGGCAAGGTTAATATGCATTATTGAATACCTGCTATCGGACAGCTGTATGTCATAAATGTGCATTTTCAGTCATGTAAGGGCTGCCATTTTGAAAAGTGGTGGCCATTTTGTGATGAAATAATGATACTATGAAGTTGTCCTGGTCAGAATGCATACATTTTAATATTTCCATCACTCAGATATCTTGATTACTTGGCATTCTAAGACGAAAACAGCTTTTTTCACCTTTAATGAGGCGGCCATCTTGAAAAATGGCCGCCATCTTGTTTTTTCACCTGGATAGCGACCTTTTCTAAAAGGGTAGGGTCTAAAGCACCTCTGAACCAAATTTGATGCTTGCATCACCAAGTGAAAGATTCTTATGGAATATTGACTTAAGAAGCCTCACTATTTAGTCACCTGGGTTTATCTGTCCATGTTTCTCTGATGCCTGTGTATTTGTGAATGTTGAAACCAAACTCATGGCACTCATGCCTCACAATTCTGCATTCAAGCAGCTTTCCTTTCATAGAGCAACCAAAGTTCCAAATTATGATTCACTCTCAATTGATTGAAGGATATGATTCATCCTGATAAAGGCATTACTTAACTCTTACACCTGATTCACATACCGCGTCAACGGTTCGGAGACGATAAGGATCCACTCCAGTTTCCAATTCACCACCAGCCATTGCACTGCTGGTGTGAAAGGACTCTTTTTTTTTTAGCACATAACATTTCAGCACAGACTTCCGACAAAAATGCCTCCACACCGCTGGTGCACAGAACTTAAGGAACATCACCCTCCCATCACCTGTCATTAAGTGCTTCTGCACAATCTTAAAGGATAACTTCAGCCAATTTCAACATGCAGTTGTAATGCTCACACTACCCTGGACTTGTCAGTACCTGAGAATTTATTTTTTTCTTCTTCAGCCTTTTCTGAGATTCTGCTCATTGTAATGGGTGCAGGTGTTTGTTTACGTTTCAAAAAAACATCTTGATTTATTCCCAATAACATGCAAAAGGGTATCCAACATCAGCAGACAACTAGCAAACAGTGATACCTTTTGGGAAAAATATTTGGAGTAGGCCTATGTTAAGATTTTTTTTAAATGTAAACAAAAGCTGCCCCCATTAGAATAGCTCAGATCTCGGAAAGGACAGAGCCGGAAAATGCAGCATCACCGGATACTGACAAGTCAAGGGTAGTGTGAGCAATACAACAGCATATTGAAACTGGCAGAACTGGTCCTTTAACTTGTATCAAACACAACTTTGAAGCTAAATACTTAATCCTTTCTCTTCCTGTTTCAGTCTGAGCTAGTTGATTTGGCAGAGACCATTCAGCAAAAGCTGTCATATTTCAATGAGCTGGAGAACATCAACACGGTAAGCTTAGTCAATAGATTGTGTCATCTTCTCAAATCATGAAATACCATAAACGCTCTCTTCAAATAATCACTGACCTTTTCTTCCACAGAAATTAAACTTGCCTACCCTGTCCGTGAACAGTGAAGAATTTATTCCAGTGCTTTCAAAACTGGATGACTGTATTGAGTATGTCTCTTCAAATGTAAGTATACGGATGGACTGTTTACCCGTAACATGTCATGAAAGATAAAGTAAAGTGTGTGATTATCAGTGATTCAGTCTAATGAGTGTGTGAATGTCGTGCACATGCTTTTCCCCTTATCTCTCTATTTTTGCCATTCAGCCCAACTTCAAAGACTACCCAGTTTATCTCACCAAGTTCAAGCAATGTCTCTCAAGAGCTATGCATCTGATGAAGACCCACACTGTGAACACCATGCATAACCTAACCAGCCAGCTCACTAAGAGGGTATGTGATTTTATGAACTATCTGATTGAAGGAGTCTAATGACAAAGGCTGTGGTACATAGTATTACTGTGTGTCGTTTTAATCCTTGGCTCTTTCGGCATAGCTGTTACATTATCGTACTGAGTATAATGAAAATTAAGGCATTGTATTTCTTCTCCTTCTTCTCTATTCTGCTTCTCTTGTCTCACCTGCTAGGATCCACTGGGAACAGCGAATGCCGATAATGCATTCACACTCTACTACGTGAAATTCAGGGCGGCGGCTCCAAAAGTTCGGGTAATGAAGATGGTGTTTGGCCTTGTCTGCTGCTTGTTTACATTTTATCAACCTTTTTCGAGACAAAGCAAAATGGGCATAATCTGTTTGGCATTTGGCAAAAGTTTGGCATTCTATGGAAATGAAGGTGGAATGTCCGCACACTGCTCCTGTTTTTCTTTTGCTTTTTTATTTTACCAAGTGGACGTGGAGAGCACACCACTCGAAAACGTAAAATAAAAAAAAGCAAAAGAAAAACGGGAGCAGTGTGCGGACATTCCACCTTTATTTTCATGGTATTTCACTTTTTGTCCTGCACCTGCATCTTGGATGTGCGCTCCTCTACCTTACTTGAAAAGTTTGGCACTATTCACCACTTTAATTGTTTTGTTTTTCTGATCCTTTCAGACATTGATAGAGCAAGTGGAGCAGCGGTCAGAGAGAATCCCAGAGTAGGTTTTGCATCGATAACACATCACATAAACACTACCCTGTTGAGTGTGACGCTCGGGTGCAAATCATTTCCCTCAACTCTCATGCTTTCCTCTGTCCTCTCACCTCTGCCTTGTTGACCTGACCTGGATCAAGTCAGTTTAGTATTGGGTATTCATTTAGCATTCGAAGCACATGCATGATATACCTGAAAAAAGTCACAATGGAGTTTTTATTGTTATCCACATGCCGTGTTTACACGTAAACAGATTTTAAAAAATCACATTTTAAAATATCTGGAGGCTTGTAACCAGCACCTAAGAAATGGCACTCTGTCTTCACTTGACTGATGAAAATCAGGAAGAGTACTCAACATCTTCTAATACAGTGTTTCTCAACCTTTTTTTAGACGAGGCACCCTTTCAATTCATGAAAAATTTCAAGGCACCCCAAACCAACAAGCCGTAACATGGCATCGCATCCAATACCACAAAAGCTTAGAAAAGTAACACATTTGGAGACGTCACACGAGCTACGTTCAAAGTTGCAGCTGACTGGGGCGACCTATATTTAGTACTTTACTGTGCGTAAATGGCAGATGAAAGATTCCACTGACTAGCATTAACTTATCAATTTAGACAAAAATGTATCATATTACATAATTTATTATACAATATTATCATTCATGTTTCCGCGGCACCCCAGGGTGCCCTGGCACCCCTGTTGAGAAACACTGTTCTAATACACCACACTGGGTGCTTAACTTTGTCGATGAATTAACTCAAACCTGAAAAATAAATGAATGGAGAAGCACTCCTTAGATTTCTTTTTGACTTTACAACCCTCCTCAGTGTGATCCTGAAACGTTTGTGAGGCGATTAAAAAGTGAAAAAAAAAATCTGATTAGTGCTTCTTTATTCATTTGTTTTCCACTTGACAGGTACCACCAGTTGCTGGATGAGATCCACCAGTGCTATCTGGACCAGAGGGAAGCCCTGCTCAGCCCCAGCATAACCTCCACCATCACCGACCTCACCAGCCAGAACAACAAGGACCACTGCGCACTGGTACTAACCTGCACTACAGTTCGAAGGCCTCCACTATTTTTCTGCTCTCTATCTACTTGTATACTGCTGTACTAGTCTGGGGTGGATTTCTCAAAACCAAAGTTGCTTACTACATTAGCTACTTTGTTGTTTTCAATGCATATTTCCATTGGCAACTACCGAAGTTGCTAACAGGCTAACAACTTCTCTTTTGAGAAATGCAGCCCTGTACTGATGCCTCACTTTGTACTTGCTTGAATGTCCTCCTTGTAAGTTGCTTGGTCAAAGCTGTCAGCT